>NC_088683.1:167057399-167360429 GCF_028017835.1 Emys orbicularis
GGCCAATGCTCAAACCACTGAGCTATCACTCCTCCTCATTTTGAACTATAGCCTGTCCCATATTTCCAAAGTAAAGGCATAAAGATATAGGCTATGTGTACATGCAGAAATAGCCTCTTGGGAGTTACAAAAATAAATAGGTAGGTAGGTAGGTAGGTAGATAAAAAAGGTCAGGATGTTCCATTTCAAAATACTATATTAGGGGAATGGATGGCTCACGGAATAGGAACTGGTACCGGAACACCTATTATATCACTTAGTCTCATCCCTGACAATGCAGGATTGGTCTCCACAATACACTGTCTATTGCTTTGTCCAGTCTTGTTTCAAATGTCCTAAGCTCTTTCACGCATTCCCCTGGACAAGTGTTCCTCACCATGTAAGTTATGAAGGTTTTTCTCCTCTATTATTCATCCTAAATTTTCCTTTTCCTCTATTTCATCCCATTAATCCTAGATAGAGCCTTTGTACTCTTTAAATATTTGTGGACAGTAATGTCTCCAATTTAGTCATTACTAAGCTAATTTATACATTTTGGTCATCAGCTGAAATCAGTAGGGAATAAAAGGCAATAACCTGCATGCAATGAGTTTGTTGTCTCAGTACAGTTCCAAAAGTCCACCTCACTTGGGAACTCAGGCACTCAGTACCTCGCAGAATCAAGGTTTAAAACTGACACACCTTTGTTGGCAGTCTAAGAAAAGCAAAGCCCAGGAATGTAAAGACAGGGAGACTGTACCGTTCCTTTTACCCTGAACACATGCTGAGGGACACGGGCAGAGAGAGAGAGAGAGAGAGGGGCACGTCAAAGCTTGAACTGCTGATCCTCATGTGACAGTTCTGTGGACAGAAGGCTTCAGTATTCACAGCTGTCAATCCGGCACCTTTCAGCAACAGTAAAATTCACTTTAAAGTGTAAAAGAAAAATTGCTGTGTTAGTTTGAGTGTGATAGGCTGACAAATATAGAAAAGAAATAAAAATATTTCTCCACAAGGAAGGCATATTTTTATTCCCCCAAGGGAAACTTTCAAAAAATTAGCTGGAAATACAGTTATGTTGAAAATGTCCAAATAGCTACCCAACCAGTTGGAATGAAAATAAAAAATAGCAAACAGCAGAAACTGGGAGAGTGCAAACAACAGGTTCTCAAAATGCCCTTCTTTGTTACAGGCAAAAAAAATCATTTTTTGTATAGATTGATTGTACCATTACACACCATTACACACCACATCTAACTTCCAGGCTCATATCAGTCACACAGTTCTATTGTCAGTCCTCCCTTCTCTCCTTCTGTGTTTGGCAAAAGGGCAAACTCATGGAATCCAGAAAAGTAATGGGCTAGATGGCATATCACCATGAGCTTTGATCATAGGATTGCCTTTGACAGCTTGTGCTTGCGTTCTTGTATCCAGGATATTCTGTGCAACACAGAAGAGTATTGATAGTGTCAGCTTGGAGACTGTCTAGTTGAGTTAAGTTATTATACAAGGCCATTAGTGAGACTGCTCTTCAGAACAGTAATACTTTGTTTCTGTCATGGGGATGGCTCTGAACATACATATCTTGGGCCAAATCCTGAAAGCTGCGGAACGCCTGTTACTCATACTGACGTCAACAGGAGTTGCTGTTATTCAACATCTCTCAGTGTTTGGTCCATTACCTAACATGATAAAATTACCCAGCCACAGTATTTTGATTCAGCAACACATTGGGCTGAATCATGAAATCTTTACACAAGGCCTTACCCTGTAAGGTGCTGAGTATGCTCAAACGCCACTAAAACCAACAGTTGAGGTCATCCAGCACCTTGCAGGAGGTGCTTGGCACTTCTCAGGATCAGTCCCTCACTCTTAATCAACTCCCATTGAGGTAAACAGGAGTTTTACATTAGTAAGGACTAAGAGAGGACTTCATGATTTGCCCCATGGAGAGTACTGTGAATCAGCACTTGCTTCGCTCTGTAACAATTTGGTTAACAAGTTTCCTACAAATGCTCAGCAATAAGGAACTGGATCTTTGAGTAAAAACAAGATTCTTCAATAGAACTAGGACAGTTCAGTTTGGCATTTCTAACACCGCCTTCCCATTGGCACTCAGGAAAACAGAGTACCAGGCTGCTTTCTGTTCACAGCTTCTTTAAATGTCAGATGTGAGCTAATGGAACACGTCAGAGGCAGCTTCAATTAAAGCTAATGGAAAAACAAAACAACAATTATTTATTTCCAAGAAAAATATAACGGTATTTGTGACGGGTTGGATCACAGAAACCCCCTTGGAGCTGCCACCAGATGTGCCAAGACTACCTCTGCTCCTGTTTTCCCTGCGAGCTCAGGACTCCAGCACCCTGTCTTGCTGAGCCAGACACTCCCGTCTGCTCCAACAAAGACCCAGGATCTGAATTACTTGCCCCAAAGCAGGTTTACCTGAAAACAGCTCACAGAAGTGTGCTTGTCTTTAGCACTCAGATGCCCAACTCCCAATGGGGTCTAAACCCAAATAAATCCGTTTTACCCTGTATAAAGCTTATGCAGGGTAAACTCATAAATTGTTCGCCCTCTATAACACTGATAGAGAGATATGCACAGTTGTTTGCTCCCCCAGGTATTAATACATACTCTGAGTTAATTAATAAGTAAAAAGTGATTTTATTAAATACAGAAAGTAGGATTTAAGTGGTTCCAAGTAGTAACAGACAGAACAAAGTAAGTCACCAAGCAAAATAAAATAAAATGTGCAAATCTATGTCTAATCAAACTGAATACAGATAAGATCGTCACCAGTTCCAGAATGCTCCCTTTTACAGACTAATCCTGAAGTACTTACCAAATATCTACACAGTCAAAATGCCAACAGAAGTCAATGAGACTTTGCCTATGCAAAGATGAGTGAACTATGAATGAGGACCTAAGGATGGCATTCTAAAGAACATTGCTTTAAGTGAGTCATTTGCAGAGATGTAAGCCCTGCGAGGGATGTTCTGCAGAGCAGCCACCTCTAGAAAGAAGTTTTTGATAATTTGGTGCAAGCTAGCACATTCAACAGATACAAATATTTGTTCTTCAGTCACCTTTATGAAGCACGGCTAAAAGCATGATGTGGTAGGGAGGAATATTTTATTTCTGTCTTCCTCTGTGTTTTCCCAGAACCCATCACAACAGGGCGCTGCTCCTGCTGGAGGCCTTTGAGCACTACTGCAACACAAATATTTATTTGGTTTTGGAAAAGGTGCACCCATCCGATGCTCTTAGTGTAGGTGCATTAAAGACAACAACAAAACTTAAGAGACAAGTGATAAGTTACCAGCTTTCCTCTCTCTTCAAGCTGTCGAAAATGATGAATACGACCCTACTGAAATCCCATTACATCCAAATCTAACTGCTCCTTTCTTTAAAGGCTGGGAAAACAGATGTTCCTACATCCAGATAGGGGAATAAAATCCACTAGGAATAGGAAAATTCTTCCAACTTATCTTGCAAATGCCCCCGCTGCTCCATTTCGATTTGCATACAACAAATACTTAGGATGTCATGAGATTGGAAAACTGTTAGCAATGCACAGTAATCTGACATCTAAACTCATGACTAGTGAATTTGTTTTATAGTCAAATGGCCTGATTTTCAGGGCTGCACAGCACCTGCAACTCCCTTTCTAGTCAGTGAGTGCTCAGTAGTTCTGAAAAACTAAGTCATTTATTTAGATGCCCAAATAGAGAATGAGGTGCTCATGTGAAAATTGAGCCTATACACCTCTACCCCGATATAACGCTGTCCTAAGGAGACAAAAAATCATACTGCGTTATAGGTGAAACCGCGTTATATCGAACTTGCTTTGATCCGCCAGAGTGCGCAGCCCTGCCCCCGCCCCCCCGGGAGCGTTGCTTTACCGCGTTATATCCGAATTCATGTTATATCGGGTCGCGTTATATCGGGGTAGAGGTGTATTTAATTTAGGGGACTATTAGAGAAGAACTCTCCACAACTGAAATCCTGAAAAGTCTTTTTTGTTTGTTTGTTTCAATAGCCTTGTCAGCAGAATTCTGAATTTATTTGCATTCTATCAGATGGGAGAGTGAGCCAGTTCATCTCTAACTGGCTTTCTACTAAGAAAACTGAGAAGTTTGATGACATATTTGGATAAACATGCTCACTGAATAAAGTTACTTCAGCTTCTTTCTCTCTTCAGTTTTCCATAAACCTCTGAAATCCTTATAGACGGGATGTAAGCTAACTTTAGCCAATACAAACTAAATAAACTTAATGAAAACTCAAAAGGACCTTGTAAACATGCTTGTCAAAGGCTCACTATTGGAATACAGTGCTACAGCCATAAAATCTGAGTTATTAATGACTAGTCAAATCACACCTCTTAGTGAAGCATCATGCCTTTGTAGATCATCTTCATATCAGAACTAAATTTTCTCCTGATCTATGAATACACATTAACACACAACACTGTAACTCTGACAGAGTTTTGAAGGTTCACCCCCAATGAAAGGAGACTGGAGACAATCACCTGTACATACTTCAGGAATTTTTTTTAATGTGACAGCCTGGCCTGGAAACAAGTGATGGTTGAAATATCCTATTTCAGCTCCACATACAAGGGCAAACACTGCGCTAATTTATATCCTCAGGAATGCGGCCCAAGAAAGAGTGACTCATTTGAAAGACCTTGCGCCAAAAGAGAATGAAACAACAGGATCTTCATCACTCTTTGCCATTGTTGGCATCAAACATCACACACCCAATGTCCCATTTGTTGAGGAGAATATTTTGTATAGTTCTAGTACTGATTTGCATGGGTTCCCACTCCTCTAAGTTTTTCTTTAATTTCAGGTATGAAGAAACTGAAAACAAAACTCCAAACAGTCATGTTTCATCAGCTTTTATGTCTAAATCATGTGACACTATAAATTTTGCATGAATTCAGTTTGAAACCACAAATCATCCCAGGTTTGCCAGACAGGCTCTCAAACTTAACAAATCATTAGAATTAACCTGGTCTGAATTTCATGTTTGTAACTCAAATCAACGTAGCTTAGATCTATTTACTGCAAGATCCACACTATGCAATGTCAACGGGAGATGCTCTCCCGTCGACTCTCCCTACTCGACTTGATCCAGTGGAGTACAAGAGTTGACGGGAGAGTGATCTGCGGTTGATTTAGCAGGTCCTCACTAGACCTGCTAAATCGACCACCGATGCATTGATCGCCGCTCATCGATCCCCCGCTAAGTGTAGACAAGCCCTTAGAGATCTTGGTTTTCTTAAATGAAGCACGCACTCCTGTGGTAGAGATTTCAGAACAGAGCTACAGTCTACCTCAGCATATATCAGCATTATAAATTAGTACTTGTATTTAGACTAGCTATGTTATCTGCATTACAGCATCACCCAAAGAAAGATAGTTACTCTAAAAAAGAATAAGATGTATATCATAATCGTTATTTTTCTAACAAAGGGGAAAAAACCTTGCCTATTTTAAATATGTAGTGCTAAGATAGTGCAGTTCTACTCTGAAAGGTTACTACATAAAAATGGCACCTCCTAACTCAACACTACTTACTCTGATCACTGTGTGTATTCATTTATATCTGCTGACTCAGTGACAAAAAATAAGTTTTTATGCTTTTAATTTCTGTAAGCCTTACTGCAGAATTAGTACAGCTAAAAAAGAAACACAGCTGGATTTGTGTACCAACAAAATTGTTTACTCAGTTCCAGTCAGCTACACTTATGTAAACCCACTGAGGCTGTACAAGTGTAATAGAGCAGAATCTTTTATTTTTATGATGATGAACAAGGAGAGACCCACCTTAACTCTCAGATCCATGGCAGAGTTTTTGCAGGTCTTGAAGTTAGCAAATAACCCATCAATAGTGACTTGATAAAAATCATTCAGGGGCAGTATGGATGGTAATTCCTTCCACATAGGAATTAGTTTCCAAGGAGAACTACACAAACTATTTGAAGGCAAATAACGTATCTAACTGCACAAAAAAGTAGGATGGGATTTTCAAAAACACCTATGTGACTTGGCACAAGTCACACTGTTTTCAATGGAGCTTGTACTGTTGAATCACTTAGGCACTTTTGAATATCCCACCCATAAGTAATATGAGCCCATCCAAATGAAACCAAAAAGTCAGAAAACCTACTTCTTGTTGTAAGCTGCAGTTCTGCATTAAGTAATGCTATTTTCACGAAGGTTAACATTCAAGAGCCTGCCTTACCACGTATGAGTAAAAGAGATAGCATCAAATATACAAACCTCCCTGTTTCTGAGGGATTGAGATGTGGAGAGTTGTGGCAACATCTACATAATGAACTGTTTTACTTTTTTTTTTTTTTAAATAAATAAATAAAAAGTGCAGTGAGAGAGTTAAGAGTAGGTGTGCCTTTAAAAAAAAATCTATACTTTAAAAAAATATTTAACACCAGAGTTTTAAGCATTCAGCATCTACAACCAGGGTTGTATTTTAAAGCTCAGCTCCCATCTAGGAACTAAATGAAGTGGGGCCAGACTTTCAAAAGGGCTCAGCACCCAGCAGGTTCTATTAGAAGCAATAGGAGCTGCTGAGTGCAAAGCTCACTGGAAAATCTGGCTCCTCATTTTAGGTGTCTAAATGGGAGCTGAACGCTTTTGAAAATTGGGCTATTAAAGATTATTTCTGGTAAAGCCACAATATAGGAGAGGTGGTTTAAAAAAAAAGGTAAGTCATCATAATTGTGGCAGAGTCATCTGAAAGTGGCAGAGATTGCTTCACAGGCCCTCTTCAACAAGAATCATCAATGTGTGTAACCAGGCAAGAGACATACGCTGACATGTATAAACTCCCAAAACCTGCAATAGGGGCTGCTATGTACATCCTTTCCATGCGGATCGCTCCTATGCTTAATAGCAATATAGACAGTGTGGGTGGGGATGCTCAGAGCCAGGATATTGGTGAACACACGGGGCAGTCTACCTTGCAGCTGGAGGTTTAATTTCCAGCCCAAGTAGACAAACACATTAACTTTGATTAAGCAAGCATGCAAAAAATAGCAGTGTAGCTACAATGACATGGATGGCAGACAAGCCACAGAAGTGCTTACCTATAATCTCAAACGGGACTGTACTCAGGCAGCTAGCCAGTGGTGCCACGGCTACAATGCTATCTTTAGCACACTCACTGAACGCGAGTGTGCGTACATCTACCCAAACCGGAAATTACAACTCCAATTGCAGGGTACACAGACCCTAAGACTGCTTTTGCAACATAAATTCATCCCCATTTGGAAAGCCACACCACTTTCTTGTAATTGTTTATTCCTCTTGGTCCATCTTTCCTCATATATTTCAGTTGTTAAATAATACATTAATGATTCTAGTTCTCTTAATTCTTTTATTCTTGTCATCATTTCTATACATGTTCTATACATGTTTTGCAACTGATGAAATACATTTATTGCCTACTGTCATAATAATTCTAAACTTGTATCTCTGCTGCATTTAAGTAAATCAGGCCACTTCTCTGACACCACAACAACAGGGATTGGGGGGAGTAAGTTAACTGAAATGACTCCCGAATCAATTTTCTATCATAGGCTTTTCAATTTGGGAAAATCCCAGAATCCTCTCACCTAGGTCTTGTGGTAATAGGTTGCTAATAGGATTTATGTGACAAAAACCTCAAAGCTAACAGGAAACGGCGCAGCAGGGATTCATGCACATCACAACTAACCAGAAACAAAATGGATGCTTAATCCTAAAACTTTTCTCACATATGCTTACTTGGATATTTCTGGCACACCACTGGGCCTAATGAGTCCCGGGCTCTATTTCATGCTTTGTCAGTGACCTCTCTCTGTCCCTATAATACTCGTGGTTCTCCAAGTACACCTAAGGCCCTGGTGCCCATTGGATGCCTCTGACTCCCTTCTCAAGTCCCACCTCCCCACACAGCCCTTTTCCAATTAATATGTTGCAAAGGAAGCACCAAGACGACACATTAACAGCCTGGATGTCTGTGAAAAAATAAAAGGGAGGAAAATCAGATGACGACTCTGAGGCTGAGAACAGGGGTGCTGGGGATAATGGTGGTGACGTCCATAATAAGATAGGGGGGAAAGGACAGAGAACCATGGCAGGAAAAATAAAAAGCTTGAGTTGTTGTTCATATTGAGCCTGAGTTGGTGATAAGGGCCACACTCCGGCCACACAGGTAAACACATCGGAGAGATAGTTCCATCTGGAACAGGATGGAGTGGTCCTGTTTGGAGAGAGACTTGTGCATCATCAGCATGGAGAAGTTAGTTGAATTTGTGCAAGTGGATTAGGTTGTCCAGGGATAAGATGTAGAGGGAAAGCAAAGGGGCCCTGAGAGAGAAATAACAGGGAGGACTGGATGCTGCAAAAGTATCAAGGAGGATGTGGAATAGGGGTTATCGCCATCCTCTAGGTCTCCCAGTGCACCTCATTTTCTGTGTGTCCGTCTTTTAAAATGTAAGCTTGGTCTTTTGTGTCTCTTATGCAGCCCCAAGTGCATGTTATTGGCACTTACCTAATAACATTTATAATAAGGTCCCTGCCATAAGATTACAACCTAAATAATTGTTGGATTTTAATACTTTATGAAGAGCTGTGATATCTTCGGAGGAAAGGTACTCTCTCTCTCACTCCCTCTCTAAAGTATTATTGCTACACAGCAGATCATTGTGCCCATAGAGCAGACAGCTCTCACGTTAGTTCTTTTCACATGGAATAAATATACCTTTTGGAAAGGTCACACATTGGAAAAAGCAAAATCCTAAAAGTAACTGGAAGCTACACAGTTTATACACGCCTACTAACTTTCATTCACTATTCTGTTGTCAGGACCAAATGGAGCTGGGTTGGCCGACACTCTGTGTAGGGAGGTTGAATTATTTCTCACAAGGTTCCACTTGGCAGTAAAAGATTGAAAACAGTTAGGAAATTGGTGTTAGAGCCAAAACTATTTAAATTAAGAGTAAAAGAAAAATATCTTCCCAAAATTACTACTTTCTGTTCTCTATATTCAAGGTCAATATTTTTATTTATCAACAAGGGAAAATATTGAAACATATCCAGTCTAAAGGTGGCTGTATTTTTTTAATCACTTGGCTAAGTATAGAGTTACAAAAATTGTTTTTGTTAAGAACCTGAGTTTTGTTTGAATGTTTAGTTTAAAAATACCTTCGGCCAAGATGCTAGTAAAGTAAACTGTGTATTATCATTGTCAGTGTAAATTACAGGTCTTGCATTGCCTTAATCCTTTTCAAGGAGATGCTGGCAAAAAGCCAAACAAAAGTGCATAATTTAAAACACTCAATCACTTACATTCTGAGGCATTTGGTTAGTGTTTAATAGCTTCTCAAGGGACAGGGAAATTACTAAAGTGCATTGTTTTGACATGAGCTAAAATGAGTCATCTCTCGTCACTACATTTTTGAGGATTTAATATTAATTTTGAGATGAACTTAAAATTATATTATAGTAAAATATTTTATATTCATGCACACACACACACACACATATATATATACACACACACACGTTGCACACACAATTCATTTTGCTAAACAGTTTTGCAAAGAAAATGTTCGTTATTTCATTGCAGCTTTAAACTGGAATCTGTGTGTTTAGGAGGCTTTATATAGACATTTTATCTACCTTCTCTATACCATCTTGTTACTTTATATAGTTTTATAAGAGGGGACATGATAAAAGCATATAAATAATGAATGTATACAGAAGGTAGATAAGTAGCTTCTGTTCTTCCTGTCTCATAACACAAGACATTCAATTAAATTAAAAGGTAGCAAATTCAAAACAAAACATATTTTTTCACACAATTTCATGCATATTTCGACTGTGAAACTCATGGTCACAGGAGATTGCTGAGGCCAAGAATTTAGTAAGATTCAAAAATGGACCTGACATCTATAGGATAACAAGAATACCCAGAGTTACAGCAATTAACAAAAAAATTCAAAAATTTTGGGAAAATTTTCATTCTTCAGGGCTTTGGCCAATATCTATTAGAGATCAAAATGAGACCTAATGTGGGGGACAGATTACCTCCCTCTGTGAGGTTGTTACACCTCCCTCCGAAGCAGCTGATGCAGGCCAGTGTTGGAGACAGCATACTGGATTGATGGACCTTAGGTATCATCCAACATGGCAATTCCTCTGTTACAATCAGCAGCTGGTGTCACTGTTTTTTGCCATTATATCATGTCACACGTAACGTGACAATCCAAAGGGAGAGCAATAATGCAATTTCCTATCTGCACCAGTCCAGAAGACAGGGCTTCCAAAACTAGTTGTGCTGTGTCCAGTTCAATGTTTTCCAGTTGTAAATATGTACTGAAATTCTTTGTGCTGGCTGACAAGTTACCTCATTTTAAACCATCTGAATATGGGTACAAATAAATTCCAGATTACACCTGGGATCTGAAAATGCTGCATGTGGTTCAGTAGAAACAGGAAGCCCTTCCAGATAAGGTAATAGACCAGGTAGAGGGCAAGAAAGGAATGAGGTGCAATGGAGTCTCTTGGACTTTGATGATAAACACTGGAAAAACCCTTCATATAAGAACGCAGGGAGAAGTATCACTGCCATGAGGGCAACAGAATTGTTCTAATTTAAATTGATTAATGAATGCTTATGCCTCCTTCCTTTTCAAACTATTATATTAAATTCGGCCTAGAAGGTTGAAAAATGGGAGGGGGGGTGCTGTTTTAAATTTTTAATTTATTTATTTGTGATGTATAAAGAAGGATAATTCTTAAGGAAGAAGGACTGTAAGGCTTGTCGGTGGTTCTTTTTATTTCTACATGTTTTTGCTTTAGAAATTCAGATCCCCTTTGGATGATTAGTCGGTCCATGACACCAGATACTAAGGCAGTGGGTATCAAAGATATGTGTAACCAAAAAATAAAACCTGATTCATTGAGAAGGGTAGTGTATTTTATACACAACATTTAAAAGGTTTCTGTGTAGGTCATGGTGGTGGCAACAGGGAGGAGTATCGGATTTGACTTTGTTAGCACCTATTTCTCATTTTACAAACTGGGAGGAAAAGCTCTTTTGTTAAAGTATCAATTCCCCTAAGGAGTTACATCTCTGGATCCGCCAAGGGAGAAGTCCAGCAAGAAAAGAGGGAAGACTACATATGGCATTCCTAATAATTCTTAGATTAAAAAATTAAGAGAAAAAATTGGGGAAAAAATTCTCTCGCGCCTTTTTTATCCACCAGAAAAGGACAATCCTGCAACCCATGTCCCATTCAAGTCTATGGGACTTCCTACATGAGTAAGAATTTTCAGGATCAGGCCTGTAGGATGTGTAATCTTCACCCCACTTGCAGTGAAAACTCCTTTACTTGAGACACTTTAAATTAGATTTAGCAAAATCACTGGAATTTATATTGTAGGGAACAATCCTTCCTTAACAGGGAGAGATGGAGTAGATGATCTAATAGATTTTTTTCCATCTTTGGGTATGTCTACACTACGGGATTAATCCGAATTTATATAATTCGAATTTGGGAAACAGATTGTATAAAGTCGAATGTATGCGGCCACACTAAGCACATTAATTCGGCGGTGTGCGTCCATGTACCGGGGCTAGCGTCGATTTCTGGAGCGTTGCACTGTGGGTAGCTATCCCATAGCTATCCCATAGTTCCCGCAGTCTCCCCCGCCCATTGGAATTCTGGGTTGAGATCCCAGTGCCTGATGGAACAAAAAACATTGTCGCAGGTGGTTCTGGGTACAGCCTCACCCCTCCCTCCCTCCCTGCATGAAAGCAACGGACGGCAGACAACCATTTCGCGCCTTTTTTCCTGGGTGAACACTGCAGACTCCATACCATGGCAAGCATGGAGCCCGCTCAGCTCAAGACAGCAGTCATGAACATTGTAAACACCTCGCGCGTTCTCGTGGAGTTTATGCTGAGCCAGGACCAGAAAAATGAGGCGGCGGCGGCAGCGCAGCGACAAGCGTGATGAGGACATGGACATGGACACGAACACGGACACAGAATTCTCTCAAACCGCGAGCCCCGGTGCTTTGGAGATCATGTTGTTAATGGGGCAGGTTCTATCCATGGAACGCCGATTCTGGGCAAGGGAAACAAGCACAGACTGGTGGGACTGCATAGTGTTGCAGGTGTGGGATGATTCCCAGTGGCTGCGGAACTTTCGCAT
This sequence comes from Emys orbicularis, assembly GCF_028017835.1. Classification (NCBI taxonomy): domain Eukaryota; kingdom Metazoa; phylum Chordata; order Testudines; family Emydidae; genus Emys; species Emys orbicularis. The sequence continues at coordinate 167,069,614 of NC_088683.1, forward strand.
GCGTAAGGGCACTTTCATGGAACTTTGTGACTTGCTGTCCCCTGCCCTGAAACGCCAGAATACCAAGATGAGAGCAGCCCTCACAGTTGAGAAGCGAGTGGCGATAGCCCTGTGGAAGCTTGCAACGCCAGACAGCTACCGGTCAGTCGGGAATCAATTTGGAGTGGGCAAATCTACTGTGGGGGCTGCTGTGATGCAAGTAGCCAAAGCAATCACTCAGGTGCTGCTACGAAAGGTAGTGACTCTGGGAAATATGCAGGTCATAGTGGATGGCTTTGCTGCAATGGGATTCCCTAACTGTGGTGGGGCGATAGATGGAACCCATATCCCTATCTTGGCACCGGAGCACCAGGGTACCCAGTACATAAACTGCAAGGGGTACTTTTCAATGGTGCTGCAAGCACTTGTGGATCACAAGGGACGTTTCACCAACATCAACGTGGGCTGGCCGGGAAGGGTTCATGACGCTCGCGTCTTCAGGAACACTACTCTGTTTAAAGGGCTGCAGCAAGGGACTTACTTCCCGGACCAGAAAATAACCGTTGGGGATGTTGAAATGCCAATAGTTATTCTTGGGGAACCAGCCTACCCCTTAATGCCATGGCTCATGACACCATACACAGGCAGCCTGGACAGGAGTCAGGAGCTGTTCAACTACAGGCTGCGCAAGTGCAGAATGGTGGTAGAATGTGCATTTGGCCGTTTAAAAGGTCGCTGGCGATCGTTACTGACTCGCTCAGACCTCAGCCAAACCAATCTCCCCATTGTTATTTCTGCTTGCTGTGTGCTCCACAATCTCTGTGAAAGTAAGGGGGAGACCTTTATGGCGGGGTGGGAGGCTGAGGCAAATCGCCTGGCTGCTGATTACGCACAGCCAGACACCAGGGCGATTAGAAGAGCACACCAGGAAGCGCTGTGCATCAGAGAAGCTTTGAAAACCAGTTTCATGATTGGCCAGGCTACAGTGTGAAATATCTGTTTGTTTCTCCTTCATGAAAACCCGCCCCCTTTATTGACTCATTCTCTGTAAGGAACCCACCCTCCCCCTTCCCCCAGCTTGCTTTCAAACCAAATAAAGTCACTATCGTTTAAAAATCATTTATTCTTTATTAATAGATTATAAAAAGAGGGAGGGAACCCGGGTGGGGTTTGGGAGGAGGATCGGCGGAAAGGAAAAGGCCACTAAAAAAAGGTTAAAAAAATGACAGTCTTTTGCTTGGGCTGTCCACTGGGGTGGAATGGGAAGGTGTACGGAGCCTCCCCGCCCCGCGTTCTTACACGTCTGGGTGAGGAGGCTATGGAACATGGGGAGGGGGGTTATACAGGGGCTGTAGCGGCACTCTGTTATCCTGCTGCTGTTCCTGAAGCTCCACCAGATGCCGGAGCATGTCTGTTTGCTCACGCAGCAGCCCCAGCGTTGCATCCTGCCTCCTCTGATCTTCCTGCCGCCACCTCTCATCTCGAGCGTCTCTCCTCTCCTCACGTTGGTCCCTCCTGTCCTCATGTTGGTCCCTCATGTCCTCACGTTGGTCCCTCCTGTCCTCACGTTCACTGGCTTCTTTCCTATACTTTGAAACCGTGTCCTTCCACTCATTCAGATGAGCTCTGTCACTGCGGGTGGATTCCATGATTTCTGAGAACATATCGTCTCGCGTCTTCTTTTTCCGACGCCTTATCTGTGATAGCCTTCGGGACGGAGGAGGGAGGCTTGAAGAATTTGCAGCTGCTGGAGGGAGGGAAAAAAGGAGAGAATTTTTTAAAAAGATACATTTTGCAGAACAATGCTTATACTCTTTCACGGTGACCAACACTATTCACATTACATAGCACATGTGATTTCTGTGCAAGGTCGCATTTTGCCTCTTAATATTGAGTGCCTGTGGCTTTGCTGCTAGAGATCACAGACGCAGGTCCGGGCAACAGAATTCGGCTTGCATGCGGCCATGGTAAGCCATTGTCTTTCGGCTTCTGCGCCCTCCTTTCCCACATACCAAGCAAAGCCCGTTGAGTGCTGCAGTTTTCCTGTTAACCTTCAGCAGCAGAAAACAAACTAACCCCCCCCCCCCCCATCCAATTCTCTGGATGATCGCTTTATCCCTCCCCCCACCGCGTGGCTGGTATCAGGGAAGATTCCTGCAGGAACCAAACTAACACCCCCCACCCCGCCATGAATTCTCTGGGATGATCGCTTTACCCCTCCCCCCACCGCGTGGCTGGTATCAGGGAAGATCCCTGCTAGCCAAACGCGAAAAGCTCTGGGCCAATTCCCCCCCCAGGAGATGTCCCTGGAGGATTTCCGCTCCATCCCCAGACACGTTAACAGACTTTTCCAGTAGCTGTACTGGCTCCGAATGCATCCCAATCCTCAGGGCAAAGTAATCATTAAAAACCCTTGCTTTTAAAACAAGTTTTATATTTTAAAAGGTAAACTCACCTGAGGTCCCTTCCATGGGGTCGTGGTCTTGGATACTGGGTTGGGAGGGTTGGGAGGGTACTTCAGTCAGGCTGAGAAAAAGATCCTGGCTGTTGGGGAGAACGGAGTGCTGGGTGCTCTCTGCAAGCTCGTCCTCCTCCTCCTCCTCTTCCTCGTCCGCAGAATCCTCAGGTGTAGCTGGTGAGATTATCCCCGCCTCGGAATCCACGGTCAGAGGTGGGGTAGTGGTGGCGGCCCCCCCCCCAGAACTGCATGCAGCTCGGCGTAGAAGCGGCATGTCCGCGGCTCTGACCCGGAGCGACCGTTGCCTCCTTTGTTTTTTGATAGGCTTGTCTGAGCTCCTTGACTTTCACGCGGCACTGATCTGAGTCCCTATTGTGGCCTCTCTCCATCATGCCCTTGGAGATTTTTTCGAAAGTTTTGGCATTTCGTCTTTTTGAACGAAGTTCTGCTAGCACTGAATCCTCTCCCCATATAGCAATCAGATCCAGTACCTCCCGTACAGTCCATGCTGGTGCTCTTTTTCGATTATCGGCCTGCATGGTTACCTGTGCTGATGAGCTATCTGTGGTCACCTGTGCTCTCCACGCTGGGCAAACAGGAAATGAAATTCAAATGTTCACGGGGCTTTTCCTGTCTACCTGGCCAGTGCATCCGAGTTCAGATTGCTGTCCAGAGCGGTCACAATGGTGCACTGTGGGATAGCTCCCGGAGGCCAATACCATCGAATTGCGGCCACACTAACCCTAATTCTAAATGACAAAATCGATTTTGGCGCTACTCCGCTCGTTGGGGTGGAGTACAGAAATCGATTTTAAGAGCCCTTTATTTCGAAATAAATGGCTTCGTTGTGTGGACGGGTGCAGGGTTAATTCGATTTAACGCTGCTAAATCCGAATTAAAGTCATAGTGTAGACAAGGCCCTAGACACCAAAGATTCTGTATCAGCCTCATAGTTCTACCGACAGCGTATGTGCTCACTGTCTTCTACACCTTCTGCCTCATGTAAATAAGTTCTGTTTCTGCAAGGCTCCAAACATTTTTTGCTCCCTTGCTGGCAGCTGTACTGATCATGTGTCTCTGCAGTGCCTCCTGTTCTGTCTTTCAAGGAAGACCAGTGCTAAATACAAACCGAGAGGAGAATGAAATTTGTATGTAAACCCTGCAGACTAGAAATGTGGGAAGAGGAGCTCTTGTAAGAGGGAAGTGGGCTGGAGATGGTGACAGATGTGGCAGCCATGTGCTTTGTTATCCATTGTCTCAGTAAGTAAATTCCCCATACTCCAGCAATTAGTTGACATGAAAAGGACATGAATTGGTTGAGAGACATGCTATGCCCTCATTGTGGTTCCCTCATCTCCCTTGTAATATTTAGCGTTACAAGTAGCATGTTTAAGAAAAGCTGTTCTTGTGGTGTTTTGTTTTAAATTTTATTTTATGAACCAACAATTATTAGATGGTGGTAGCATTATTACATAAGAAGTAGTTTGTCAGCTGACTTTAGCTAATCCGCATAGTGCTATCATATAGGTTTAAAATTGCCTTTAAAATGCTTTGGGGACTTGCCCTGGCTGTCGTTAAGAATTTTGCTTCAATATACTGGTTAAATATATCAGTCTAATTTCAGGAAGCAGTGGTATATTTCACAGCTTTGAAACTGGTCACAAAATATGATATTTTAATCATGTGAGAAACTCCAACTTGCACAGCCTTTTTAATCAACAGGGTTGCTAACCTTTCCAATGGCAAATTTCAAACAGACACGTACCTGCATGCAGGTGGGCATGGATACATAGAGTGTCTGATTTTTATTTTTTAAAATTAACTTGTTTAACTCCTACAACCTTTCCAGGACAAGTGAATTCAGCCCCTTTCCCTTTCCTTTCTCTCTTCCCATCCCCTGTACTCAGTTGCAACTCCGCCTCCCTCTGTTCCTTCAGCTCCCACAGCATGAATGCTGGATTCCTCACACCCATTTCCCAAAGGTGGAGAATGTCATGTATCCGTTTCACTTTACCTGAGCTACTGCCTTGCTCTCCCTTGATGCTGGAATAACTGCCTACTGCTCACTGCACTGCCACCTCCTTCTGGTTCTTAAAAGGAGGACCTCAGGAACTGGGAGTGCGGGCAGGAGACAAGGAGAAACACAGGCTGAGAAAAAGGGAAGGAAGAGCCCAGTAGGTCCTCAGTGAAGACAAGAGACTCAGCATTGTTTCCATGCAATCAAAAGTCCTCCTTTTTCCAGTAAAACAACTTGTCCAGAGTCATCTCAGCCTGTAGGAACCACCTATTACACAAGTTGTTAAACAGTTGGTATCTTTAAATAGTTAATCTTTTGTGATCCATCAGCTCTATAAAAAACACAAGACATAAAAATTATGAGGAAGGGTATGCACACTTCTCAGGGTGCTAATAACATTCCAGATTTCCACCGGCTTAGTGGAGAAGATCAAATTCAGATGAGGTTTTCCACAGAAGAGACATACCACAAATCGCAAATACATTGTAGTCTTTGGGGCAATTTTGCTCCTAGAGGTTCATAATGTACTTGCATATCTGCAGCTGGACACAGATAGCACAGTGACCTTATTTTCCCTACTGTGTGAGTAAGACAGGAACTTGAAGGAGAACAAGCTGTCTGAGGCTCCCTCTAGAACAGACTGGGTGATCCGGTGTGCTGGGGACCCATTTGGAGACTCTGACAAGTATAATATTTGCTTACTCTGTTGAGGGAATTTGTTTGTCTATTGTTAGTGTGGTTTTGCCATCAGGGAGGGGGGTTGTGCGTGTGTTCTTTGATCCTTGATTGCACCTGAATTATCTGACAACAGCAGTAGCTTTGAGTGCTTTACTCCATTTATATCTGGTTAAGAAGTTGCAGATGTTCACCTCAGTTATCCTCAAGACTAGAAAACTACAGTGGTTCTCTAACCTTTCAATTAGGCAGAGTATGACTGAGAGAGAGAGAGAGATCCTGTCATGGATCTACCTCCTTTCACAAAACCTCACTCGTGGTTCTCCAAGTACATTATTCTTCAGACCACCAGGAAGACCACAGTTGGAGACTACAGGACTAGTTCAATGTGCTGTAATTGTGGCCACTTTTGAAGATCACTAAGAATTCAGCTAGTGCAGAACACTGTGACAAATACCCTTATCAAAAAAATAAAACCTTTGCCTCCAAACGTATTTGTCACATAAGTGTAAGGTCTATGTACAATTAGTTATTAGCAAAAACCTATGTATCTGCTCTAATTTTGTTTTATATTTGCCAAATCCTTTTTCGTTTGTTGCTTTAGTAATGCCTATAAAAAGGCTGGGAAATATCCATAATTACCAGAAATGACAAGAAAAAATGTAGTGAATTTAATTTGTTTGGTTTGGGAAGTATTTTTATTCCCTATAACCATGCAGTTATAAATGAAGTTGACTGTACTAGTTTGTAACCTAAACATACATACACACACAAAAAGGGTCTTAAAATTCAAGGTTAAAATATATTTTTGTGATGTTTATTCTGTGAAAGACAAGAAACACTTATTAATGTTTTAAATCCAAAAAATTTAAGTACTTGAGAAATTCCTAACATGGTAACCATAATATTTCAACGTGTATGCGTACAGCCTACAACTCCAGTAACCTGTGTAATATCCTTTCTGTGTATATGTTCTAACATTTCATTTATTTGTCTGCAAGTAAGCTATTTTAAATGTATTTTATTTTTTAACTGCCTTGACTAGCCAGTATTCTTGGTGTTTACATAATTTAAAAACATGGAAACAGTTTAGATTTATATATAAGGAGCATCAAAACGCATTCCAGGCTTTAAAAAAAAAGAAGAAGTTTACTCTGCTGCATAAGTGTATTACACCCCTGGATAATTTCTAAGCACTTGTTGGTTAATAAGAATCATATTCTCCTCTTAAACCCATATCAGTCAAAATGAAATCTATCTAATAGGAAGGGACTGAGTTGACTCAGATGACTGGTAATAGGATATAAAATACCATTTCTAGATCACTATTTCAAATGCAGTACAGGTTGATAGTAACTGACATTTGTTCCCAACTAATGACTACTTGGCAGCCTATTACGTCAGTGTGCTAGTCCTCCTACAAATAGATATGCATACCTCGATTCATATTTCACCTACACAATTGTTGCTAATTGGCTCCTCTCTTGTTCTCAGTCTCAGAAGAGATGGCAAAGACTGAACGTTGCACGGAGACAAAACTAGCCTCTTCCCCCTACAGTTGTTCCCTTGGGTGGAGGAATATTGGTGAGGAAGCATGGGGGTAGCTGAAACTGATGTGAGTTACTCATGTGAGTAAAGATGACATTATCAAGCCCTAAACCTGTTGTTTATTGAGACTAGGTGTTCTCAGGGTCCAGGAGCATGCATATACATGCATGCTCTCTTAGGCCTTGTCTACACTGCCACTTTACAGCACTGCAACTTCCTCACTCAGGGGTGTGAAAAAACACCCCCCTGAGCGCTGCAAGTTTCAGCGCTGTAAAGTGGCAGTGTAGCCATGCTCCCAGCGCTGGAAGCCACGCTCTCAGCGCTGGTAGCCACGCTCCCCTCGTGGGGGTGGGTTTTTTACAGCACTGGGAGAGCTCTCTCCCAGCGCTGTGCTGTGACTATACAGCCACGTTAAAGCGCTGCCATCAGTCTCCCTCCTCAGTCCTGCAACCTCAAGTGATCCAACTGAAGTCAATTAGTTACTTCCGAGAAGTCTGTAGGACAACTGAGCAGACACACTTCAGTAGGTTAATAAATATGAAAATAATTGGAAAGGTGATATTTTGTTGTTTATAATTCCCAAGATTCTTGTTTGATTTTGAGAGAGACAATAATAGGGTCATTATTTAAAAAAATATAATTCTGTATTTTAACAAAATTTCAGACAGTCACCATCTCTTTTACAATCCTGCTGATTCTGAACTGCATATTTCCTGGCTTCTTGCTAGAATGAGTGACACCTCAAATACCATAAACAGGTTTCCATTTGAAACCCTTGTTTTCATTCCTTTTGTCTACAGTATTTGTGATGTCATTCACTCTGATCAAGAAACCAGGAAATATGTAGCTCAAATTTCTCAAGATTTTAGGGAGTTAGTTTTGTTCAAATACAGCACTAATTGCATTTTTTAAACAAGAGCCAGAGACATTTTGCCTTTTTTGGAACCTTAAACACCTCTCTCCCCTCTGCTTTAAAATAAAGTTGGCAACGCCTTGTTACTTGTCACCTTTAAGATAAGTGATGTTGGAAGGTATAACGCACCCAACTTATAAACAGATATTTCTTGGTAATGCTGGGTGCACTGTCTATCATCTCTTGTAGCAGCAATATGGCGCTTGCCACATTACTGGCCCATCAAGTCCTGCAGCCAGAAATGGCGAATACCTGAGGCTTCAGAGGAAGATGATGCACCTGTTCAATTGTGCCATGCTATAGATGGGCAAAGAATTCCTCAGAGTGTAAGCTTCTATGGGATCAGCTTACACTCTGACCACTCAACTATAACTCTCCAGGGACTCAATCACTCTGCCAAGCGAGAGGAGAACAAATAGCTGGAGACACTCTGATGAGGACTGATTGAAAATTCTGTCAAAACTGTTTTTTCAATGGAATATTGAGTTTTCAACTGAACACTTTTTTCTTCTTCTTCTTCTTCTTCCTTTTTTTCTTTTTTAAGGTCTACATTTGGCTGAAAACGTCAGGGTTCTGGCCAAACCTTTTTCATTTTTTTTAACAACAAGTCAATATTTTTAGCAGGAAAAAAAGCCATTTTCAACCAGTTCTAATTCTGATACTCCCACTCAAGCACCGGCCCTCCTGGAGACAGATTATGCCTTCTTCCTGGACAGAGTGCTGGGAAACAGAGAGTTTCTCCTGACCTGTCCCACAGTAGCACACCCATGAATGGAGAGACATGAATTAGACCCAAATGTCAGGGTACTAATTATGCAGCATAGTTGTAGCCATGCCGGTCCCAGGATATTAGAGAGAGAAGGTGGTAGTAATTGTTCCATCACCCTAAAAATACAACACCCTCAGATTAAAGTACTAAATCAGTGTGTATTTAGCCTTGAAAACACTGGCCAGCTCTCCTTTTTAATGAGTGTTGTGGTTCCCCTGAGATCTTTTCCATTTGGTTTCCCAAGAACTTAGTTCAATTCCAGTTTTGTCACTCAGGTTCCTTTATTTGGCTTATAGGAAAGCTGGGCTGAGTTGATCAGCCTAAAGTGTTATGCAGCAAACCTTTTCCCTCATATAAATTTACATATCTCATTGCATTTACTATACGTTGCATTACACATTTTTGGATTGGCTGGGTTACCTGCCAGGAACCAATCCCTTTGCAGCATACTGTGTCCACATATTATCCATGTTCAACCTACTTTTTACCCCATCTTTACATTCCTAACTTACTTTTGGTCCACTGTTATATTGTTTGGAGTAAATGGCTCCCTGGGTGTTCTCCCTCTTATCTTAGCTGGCTCAAACATTCTGTCTTCTTCGCTCAGTGACCCATTTGCTATTTAAGTTACACAAATATTCCGTTTTCAGCCTGCTACTTAATTTAGTTCCCTACTTCTGTCTTCCAAGAAATGAGGCCTCCCCCATATTTAATTACTTATTTCTAGCCAGCCCTACATTCCTACAATGAGTGAATACATTAAGTTGTGTAAAGCCATAAACATTGTGAATATAACATGAATTAAAAACCATTTTCAACTTTACTTGCCTACCCACCCCCTTAAAATGTACTAATTTTTTGTGTATGAGCAAGGGACTGTTTTTATACCCAGGTTTCCCCTCTCTACTCCTCAACAAAGATCCCCTACATCTCACACATGCAGACCCCCTTGTCTGCCATCCACTCTGGAAGCTGCATGCCCCTGGGTTTAACTTGTATGCAAGGCAAGTTATTAAGGAACTGGAAAGATACAGACTATATACAGAAAACCTGCCTAAGTGGGGCATACAGCTTTTTCTTTAAATAAATCATCCTTCAGTAGTTAAGTGTACCAATTATGTGGCTAACATTAGGGCAACAAATTTTCCCTTGCCTTCCTATTGCCATATGCCTGTCATTTTTTTCCTACAGTTTCCATTCACTGTTTCAAACATGTGTTGCCACTTATGTGCCAAGAAAGGAATCTCTGAACTACCCCCTTTATGTATGATGAAATGGCAGACTGAATGGAGCCAGAGAGAGAGCACCATTAGCAGTTATTCACACTTCTGTTTTCTCTTAACTTCCTTTTCTTTAAAGTTTATTCCTTCTAAGCAAGGATGTGTAACTATAAAGACATCCATGACTCATGCTGCAGAATATATAACTTTAGCCATGTATTGCAAAACCAAGCTTTTTTTTTTTAAAAAAAAAGGCCACCTTAAATAAACTTTTTCTCCTTTACGTTTCCAGATGGCAGATTCTTTTGTGAATCGCTTACCCAAGCATCAAACACTGGTAATCCAACATTCTTTTCTTGTAAACTCATTGCTACAGTTTACCAGTGTTTAGAACCCTATCTTTTTATGGATCACTTCTTCTTTCAGCATCAGACTAGTTTGTGCATTTTTAGGTTTTTCAAAAGCAGTGGACAGCAGAAAATAATGAAAAGCAGCATTTTTCTCCCACAACAAAGTGGTGAAGGGGGAAACCCGTGTACACGTTTCTTCACAGAACACAGAAAGAAACTTTCAGTAAGATATTAACATTAAAAAAAAAAAAAAAAAAAAACATCTCGAGCCAGTGTGATGGCCTATAACTCCATCAGGTCTCCTGAGGATTATTGCTACATGGGCAAAAGTTGGAAATCCAGCTGAGTGAGAGCCCAGTGGAGCAGGTTATCTAAGTTCTGTGCTAGCTCAGTAGAGCAAAGTCAGTTGTTGAATTATGAGTCATACACTGAAATGGATGATAGCTGCTACATTTTAGGCTTCCTAGCAGTGGAGAGTGGTAACAGGAAGTTAACCCATCAGAACGTATGTTAAAATATGGGACAAAAATAACCAAACATTCCCAGAGTGAGTCATTCTAGTCAGACAGCATAAGGGCAAAATCTAGTGTGAAAACAAAATGTGTTGAATAGCTTTAGAGAGATAAAATAACATTCAGTAATAGTCATAATAAATCTTTCAAAACTAAAAGATATTGAAAAAAAACACTAGTTAAAGTACAACTGAATCTTAAAATCGTCAGGGTTAAGTAAATTTCAACTCAAATATAAAAGCAACGGGAGGTGTGTAGTTTTACAACCATATATAGCTATATATTAATTATCTGCACAAAATGTTTGAGTTTATGGGACCGCATCAAGACTATACCAACTCTAGGTGACAGGTACTTATCCAGCATTAATCGTGTGCAGAATTGAATGGTAGTTTCTACGCACACATTCCTTGTAAGGTAAAACCAATGTGACCAATTTAATTGTTTAAAAAAATAATTGCATAAAATCATAACTGTTTTACTATTATGTTCATATTCATAGAATCATAGAACTGGAAGGGACCTCGAGAGGTCATCTAGTCCAGACACCTATCTAAGACAGGTGTTTGTCTAACCTGCTCTTAAAAATCTCCAATGATGGAGATTCCACAACCTCCCTAGGGAATGTATTCCAGTGCTTAGCCACCCTGACAGTTAAGAAGTTTTTCTTAATGTCCAACCTAAACCTCCCTTACTGCAATTTAAGCCCATGCTCTTGTCCTATCATCAGAGGTTAAGAAAAACATTTTTTCTTCCTCCTCCTTGTAACAACCTTTTACATACTTGAAAACTGTTATCATGTCCCCTCTTAGTCTTCTCTTTTCCAGACTAAACAAACCCAATTTTTTCAATGTTCCCTCAGAGGTCATGTTTTCTAGACCTTTAATCATTTTTGTTGCTCTTCTTTGGACTCTCCAATTTGTCCACATCCTTCCTGAAATGTGGTGCCCAGAACTGGACACAATACTCCAGTTGAGGCCTAATCAGTGTGGAGCAGAGTGGAAGAATTACTTGTCATGTCTTGCTTACAACTACTCCTGCTAATACATCCTAGAATGATGTTTAGTTTTTTTGCAACAGCGTTACACTGTTGACTCAAATTTAGCTTGTGGTCCACTATGACCTCTAGGTCCCTTCTCACAGTACTCCTTTCTAGGCAGTCATTTCCCATTTTGTATGTGTGCAACTGATTGTTCCTTCCTAAATGGAGTACTTTGCATTTGTCCTTGTTGAATTTCATCCTATTTACTTCAGATCATTTCTCCAGTTTGTCCAGATCATTTTGAATAATAATCCTATCCTCCAAAGCAATTGTCCACAAACGTTATAAGTGTACTCTGCATGCCATTATCTAAATCACTGATGAAGATATTGAACAGAACCGGACCTAGAACTGATCCCTGCGGGACCCCACTCGTTATGCCCTTCCAGCATGACTGTGATCCACTGATAACTACTCTCTTGGAACGGTTTTCCAACCAGTTTTGCACCCACCTTCTAGTAGCTCTATCTAGGCAGCATTTCCCTAGTCTCTTTATGAAAAGTTCATGCGGAACAGTATCAAAAGCTTTACTAAAATCAAGATACACCACATCTACCGTTTCCCCACTATCCACAAGGCTTGTTACCCTGTCAAAAAAAGCTATCAGGTTGGTTTGACATGATTTGTTTTTGACAAATCTATGCTGACTGTTACTTATTACCTTATTACCTTCTAGATGTTTGCAAACTGATTGCTTAATTATTTGCTCCATTATCTTTCTGGGTACAGAAGTTAAGCTGACCGGTCTGTAATTCCCTGGGTTGTCCTTATTTCCATTTTTATAGATTATAAAATAATTCAAAAAAAGTTTGTTAAAAATAAGCCAAAATGAAATTACTAAAGATAATGTGTATCCTAACAGCCACTCACTTCTCTGGAACTCTTACATTCTTTTACTATTCGGTATGCAAATAACTGCCTTATGAATTTTATTTGATTTAACACACATTACATCATTCAGTGGACAAACTGGAACTACACATAACCTGTGTTCTTAAAAATTATTGCTTTTAAATAATAGGCAGTTAGGTACAGAGGACTGCAGAGGCTAAGTATTGTTAAAGGAATACGTTTTGCTCTACGCTGCATGAGATGAAAGTCAGGGTATAATATATTAATTTTATAAGAAGGTAGTTAAATAGTTGAAAGTGTAGTTCTGCTCTGAAAAAGTGACTGTAAAAATTACATCAAAGTGTTCCATACTGATTACCTCTAAACAACTTCAAATTAAACATGCTCCATTTACAAGGGAAATGATGTTTTTACTTAAGTGCCAGTCCTGCAAACTCAGCCTGTGATCTGAGAGTCAAGCTGAGTGTTCTTTTCTTCTTGCTCATCATCATCAATACTAAAGTTGCTGCTGTCATTGACACATGTGCCATCTCACTGTGGAATTTAGTAAGCAATTCTCTTGGCAGGCAAGAAAGAAGGAAAAAAAACCCAGTTCACAATCTCCTCACGGGGCTAACTGTGCAATGATAACAGAAGTAAAATGCAGCAGTAACTGACTTTTGTCACTTAATGTGAGCAAATATGACCCAAGTGTTTTCTTATGTAAGGTGGTGCTATTTTCACACAGAAATTTTTAGAGGAGAACTGTACTTGAAGTAGTTTTTACCAAAATGATCTTCAGACAGTAGTAATGAGAAAAGAATTTGTTAACGAGACCTATCAGCAGATATTGTATGCCTTGAGTCACCTGCCTTCCCTGATGGGATACAGTAGACAAGAAAGCTCTGTGCTTTGAACAATCCCCCAGGAAGGGACTTTGGTATAAGCTAAGCAGGCAATGAGGAAGGGGGAACTAAAACTGTACTATATGATCTGTTACAAACAGGTAAGTCCCAAATCCCTCAGGGGTTTGTAACAGTCTGGACAGTCATAGAATCCTTGTTTGTGTAAACAGATGAACAAAAGGCACATTTAGTGCTCAAAACATAACCATAATCCTTTGTGCTAGCATCTGCTTTGGAATACTGCTTCAGTTGGTGCAAAGTTTATTGGGAAATTTGGAAAATAAGGATGTCTGCCCCACCTTAATGAGCAACAAGAAGACCCTCCCAATGGAGGGAATGCCACACAGAGAGGAACAGACTGTTTGCTAAGCTGGATGGTTAGTGAGAGGAAGCAAGCAAAAAACAAATGGCAGGGTACCAAACCCCATCTTGGCTGATAGTAATTGCAACTTGTATAGCACTTTACTTCTTCAAAACGCCTTATGGACATTATTTAATAGCTAATTATCAATGTAAATAGTGGTGGCCTTGTTCTCCCTGTGAGGGCATAAGGGCAGAAGTATTAAATAGGTAAAAGTACAAATACTCCGCTGCCAGTTGTGAACTGATACAACTACAGTAGCATCTGAAATAAAAAGACTTCACACTTCTTTGGCGCCTTTCATCAAAGGATCTCAAATGTTACAAACATTTATAATCCAACTATCTTTGAGATATTGTCCACAATTTATAGAAGAGAAAACTGAGGCCTAGAAGTTAAGGCCAACATTTTCAGAAGCAGTCTCTGATTTTGGGTGTCCAAAAAAAGACTTCAGTTGAAATTGAGGGTGCTCTGTAGAATGACTAACCCAAATGTAGGATTCTAACACAAACATTAAGGCAGTAGTGTTTTGTTATGGTAATTAACAAATTCCCACTGCTTGACATGCAAATCTCAAAATAAAAAGACCTAGCCTAAGGGAGCTACTAACACAGACCTAATTCTAAAGTTATTTAGTAAGATTTAACTATGATCCTCAAAATGAAAACTCAATCCACAGAAAAATTAAAAAGTCAACAATATGATTATCATATCCTTAAACTCAGGAGGTTGTTTGCAATTTTTTTTTATTGTGATTTTTTTAATTGATTTAATTTCAAACACGAGAGACTTATTATTTTTAAAAGATCAGTTTGTAAAACAATATACACCTCTACCCCGATATAACGCTTCCTCGGGAGCCAAAAAATCTTACTGCATTATAGGTGAAACCGCATTATATAGAACTTGCTTTGATCCTCCAGAGTACGCAGCCCCCCCGCCCCCCGAGCGCTGCTTTACCGCATTATATCCGAATTCGTGTTATATCGGGTCGCGTTATATCGGGGTAGAGGTGTACTTCATTAAGATTAGAATATAAGGAAAAATATCAGAACACTCAATAACAATGAAATTTTTATATCACTTCAACACAAACTGAGGAATATAAACCAATACCACATCTTCTATAAAATTCTTGCTCAACACTAGATCAGTTTTGAGTTTGGATACTTGAAGTGGCCTGGCAAACAATTTTACACATATGGTACTTAACAAGTGAACAACACTAAACGGGGCTTAAATTAGCATAATAAGACAAGTTTAATATTCCATGACTGAAGAGATTTCTTTCCAGTGTTTGTAAGTGGATCACTCTCCAATAAATTAAACCAATGACTGTGGAAATTGCTCTGCCTTGTTTGAATTCATTACAGCAGCAATTACGACATTTGAAATGTCAACAAAATGGTCTGTAAACCTAGCTGTAAAAGTTTGAACAAAAAAAACCAAAAACCCTTAACCAGAAAGAAAGAAAATGAAAAGGTACCAAAATAAAATAATAAAATAAAATAATAATCATCTGTTTGAGGTATACCCTTTCCAGGTAATTCTGCCTGCTTGGACCAATACACTGGTATACTTACAACCTATAATGCAATGCCTCTGAAAAGACTGATTTCATAAGGTTACTTCTTCCACAAGCAACTACAGTATCATTTATCAACCAAATAAGCCTTTGCTCTGATGGTGTAATGTTTTTAAATTTTATATCCCACCGGGGAGCTTTTGTGTATGCAAAGACAAGTATAGAAGTATTGATTCTCCAATGGTGATAATGTAATGTTACCATGGAAGTGACCTGGCTATATAGGTTTCAAACTTCTGAGCATACCTGGTGTGACCCAGAAGTCTGAGCGTTTTCAGTTTGAGCTGACTTCTAATGGAACTGTTAAAGTGCTGTGCCTATTCTCCTGACCAACCTCCCTTATGAGTTCTCACTAAATTTCTGACACATAATGTTATCTCAAATCAAAGAAAGAACAATTACTTCAAAATTCACTGCATTTTCCAAAGAAGTCACCCAGAAAAAATGGTTTCAGTTTAACCTAGCAGTTCTCAAACTGTGGTCCATGAATCACATGTGGTTTATGGAGCACTAGCTGGTAGCTTGCTGGGAGATGGCAGATTATGTGGTCAGATTTACACTAAATCTTACTCCAAATGGAATCAGTCTCAAAAACCTGCATTTGTGATTAAGCCTAGGAATGCCAATAATATGAAAAATGAGTTTTCTAGCAGTGTATTAAGACCATGCTAATCATGAGAAATGCATCCAGGCAAAGGAGAACTTTTTTTCTCCCAGCAGCATCATGTCAAAGGAATATATGTATGAATTGTGCATTTCTTAATAGATACCAGATACATGGGGAAATATTTCGTAAATGTAATCTGTAACTCAAAGATCTGAAGGATTTTTACTAATCAGAATCTCCTTCAGATTTAGACATAATCTTTACAACAAAGGAACACATTTCTACAAATCTCACTGTTATATAAAGTGAAAACAGTAATATTTGAATGTCCTGTGACTGTTTACATTTTTCATACACATCTGACTTAGGCCTGGTCTACACCTAAAACTTAGGTCAACGTAGTTGCACTGCTCAGGGCTGTAAAAAATTTTGCATCTTGCACAATGTAATTAGATCGACCTAACCCCCACTGTGGACGCAGCTAGGTCAACGGAAGGATTCTTCTGTCGGCCAAACTACCATCTTTCAAGTGGATGAGTTTACTATAGTGATGGAAAAACCCCTCTCAATAAATGAGTGGTCCTCTCATGTGGCCTATGTCAGTTCCATAACATCAGAACTACAAAGTAGGATTTATTCATGAAGACACAAGGCAAACCTTTTTACTTCTTGAGAATCTTAGAAGATAATCTCCAAAAGGACTGAAAAACTTTAAAAACAGACTGTCCTTGCCATTATTATCTCAATTTTCATTCTTCCATGAAGAGGATTAGTAGCAAAGAGTGGCAAATAAAGATAAATGGGAGGATTTTCACATCCTTGCATCTTCCAAAAAGAAATAATTAATCCTTATCGGAAAAAGATGTTCAGGCATGATACCCAGCTCCCTTCTAAACACCTTAAGCATAAAAAGCCTAAACCATCCTCTGAAACATCTGGGAATTCTTTTCCTAGAGGGCCAACTCTATTGCTTACAATATATCCTGAAGAGATGCCTACAAGAATTCATTTCTGGTAACAATGGAGCAATAACAATGAGTCAAAGTATGTTTAAGCAACCCAGATTCTGACATCAATATGTGTACAGTACCTGTGTTGATAGCATTACAAATATGTGTTGATGTCACCAAAACAAATGTCAGTGCTGTATTTAAAGCAAGGTCTTGAGAAACACTGCTGATAAATCACTCCTTCCAAAGCATAACCAAGACATCTCAAAAGTCACAGGAACTGAAGAAATCAGGAACCTCAGGGCTATCAACCATAAGAGCTTAAACAGACCCCATTACTTCACCCTGAGTCAAACAATGTTTAAACTAGCCGATAAAGGAAATGCTATCATGTCCTGAAGCATAAACTTCTTGGATACACTTTCAGATATAAAAGTCTCCTAACACAAACATCTATAAAAGATTTTAATGTGTGACAAAATACCGCATGTCACTTGATTTTTCATGTCCAATTCCAAAGTATGCATTAGATATATATGGTGTGTGTGTGTCCCCTTCTCTCTTATTCTAAGGGTTAGAAATTAGTTTTGCCTACTTGCCCATTTAAATCTTGGCCTCTCAGCCAAAACTAACAACTAGGATGTCAATTGGTCCTAGTTGCAGTGGTGGTGGTGTAATGTGGATAGAAAATTCTAATTCACCCCACAATGACCACGTAACAAACAATATGCAGCAATAACTTTCAGACACTACTGAGACTGGTTTAGACTCACAATTAATATTACAAGTTAAAGGTGCCAAGTTCAATTTTCAATAAATAAATAAAATGTTGATTCCTATTATGTTTGCTATAAATCTCAGTCATTTCACAGATATGATAAGGCTTTCCTGTACCAGGATATCGTCTGCTAATTTAGTATAATTGTGTCCACTTCACCTTCTTCCTTTTCACACCAGGGATATAAAGTATTAACCTGTCATATGTGCTACCTGCTCTCTGTATATCTACTAAGAATACCATGAAATAAACAAACAAAAAAGGCATAATGAGGATATATCAGGCTTCATAAAACATTTAAAGTATTCAAAAACTATCTGAGACATGCAAATACTAATCTTGGTCCAATAAGTCATGATTGGGTCTTACTGACCAGCACAGAAAGGTTTAGGGATCTGTGCCTGTAGTTCTTTATCATAAGTTGAGCTCAAACACCTCTTTTATATATATATATATTTCAATTAGCAAAAAAGAGAAGTTTATCACTGTACAGGAAAGATTCTAGAAGTGCTGTTTACTGTACTGCAGAAGAGTAACTAAGATAGGTACAGCCAGGAGTGGGCAGAAGGAGGAAAACTATGAACAAACATTTGCATTTTCTATGGGGGGAAAAAAACAGTGCCCAAATCTTTTTACCTATGAGATCACCCAAGAGCAGAGAAGTTTTACATTCTTGTGATTTTCTGTTGCAATATCATTGTTAGGAAAAACAGTCAAGTAAGAGAAACAGAATAGTATTATATGGAATACGGCTTATGCTATGCCAGTTCAGGGAGATGATCGACTCTGTTTATCTTTCTGTTAAGTAACAACGTAACATCTCTCAGAGAGTAAGTCATTAAGACCCTAAATTTAAAAATGTATTTTGTAGAAGAAATGTACACTTTATTCCACATTAGATTTTTTTTAGATCTAAAGTTCTACCACTATATTAAACAAACCAATGCACCTCTTAGCATACACTTGGTCCTACACAAAAACAAATCAAACACAAACATATGCGCTATGATTACAAACCAACTTTGTTTATGGACTGTAGTTATCCTTCATCTAAAGAGCATTAAACTTTACATTATTATTATTTATTTATATTATTGTAGTCCGAGGAAGGCCAGCCATGAACCAGGACCCCTTTGTGCTAGGCGCTGTACAAACATAGAACAAAAAGATGGTTCCTACCCTAAGGAGCTTACAATCCAATTATAAGACATGAAACTAGAAATGAATACAGACAGATGAGGGAGTACAAGGAAACAATGAGGCAATATTGGTCAGCATGATCGGCAGTGGTCTCAGCACACCAACAGCCTAACCGTTGTCAAGTTTTTTGTAGGTGTCACAACAAAGGAGAGTTTTAAGGAGGGATCTGAAGGAAGAAAGTGATGTAGCTTCGCAGACATTTACAAGAAGCACCTTCCAAGTGTGAGGGGAACATGGGAGAAAACACAAAGGTGCCTGTTAAGCAATTTAACAAACTGGCATCTGAGCTGACTGGAGTACTGACAGCTCAATAGGGAATGAGAAGTGTTAGGTAGGCTGGGGAATTTGCTGTGAAGCTTATGTTTGATGCGATAAAGATGGGGAGTCAGTGGAAAGATGCAAAGAGAAGGGGTGACGTGATCAAAGCAGCAGACTAGAAAAATGAACATCTGAGCTTGAAGGCTGGAGCCAATGTAAACCAAAAGTGAGGTTCTACTGGAATTCCTTTAGTTTGGAAGACATTATTGTGGGAAATAACATTACAAGGAATAGAACAGAAAATGTATCCATCCATTTAATTGAAAAATGGATAATAGAGCTGAATAAAGTTAATTGGAACTAATTGAGGTATCAAAAAACAAAACAAAAGAAACAAACACTCAACAACACCATGGCAAACCATTTTGAAAAGGGTGTATGAGAAAAGTGGAATTTCAGGGAACGGAAGATTTGGTGGTTTGTTTTTTTTTAAGATCTGAATATGAATTGCTTTAAAGTCACTCCCTTGTGCCCCTAAAAAGTTTTCTGGTATGAAACACTTTGCAATTTATTCAAGCATTCAGATCATCCCCTGTATGGTTTTCTTAGCAACAGTCCAGTCTGCGCGCAGTGTACCTGAAACTATCAGATTAATGAAAGCATTCCCAAATACTAATGTATCCTTATTATTGCTGAATTTAAGATGATAACATCTCTGCTGACTTGTCCTTCAGAAGCTTCCATAAAATGGGAGATTAACCAATACCCTTTTGAATGTATTCACTCTCCTCCTACCTCAAGGATATTGTGGAATTTTTGTTGCAGACCTCAGCAGCAAACTGGTATCTGAAGCCTGCAAAAAACATTCCCAAAACCCAAGAGACTCCCTTGAATAGTACCAGCTATGGGCAACGCTCATACAAAAAACTAAGTATGTACTACACACTAGGAGATCAAGAAATTCCGTAAATACTTTTCCAGACTAGAGAACTGAACCACACAACCAAGACAAATTCCTAAATCTTTAACTCATCAAATAGCACAGCATTTCTGAATCCCAAATGGACCAAAGTTTTTCAAGTTGTGTTACATCCCTAGAAATCCACAATTCAAAACAGCTCATCTGGGATGTATTAACCACTTTGTTAGTTCAGCACAGATTTCTTAAGCAGATACCAAAATGATCAGTATCCTTAAAATACTGTTATAGCCATTGTATTGTTATACAGTGATTAGTGTCTGGCCATTTGGATAGTAAGAAGCAGAGTTGCGTTTACTTAGGAGACAAAAAAAGATTTTTTGGTGACAGTGAATCCTAACAAAAAATATCATTTAGGAATATATTTTTATATATGTTTATACGGATATACAGTAAGCAGCAGTGCTCAGAATCACAACTAACATAACCCAGTTACCTTCAGCAGAAACTTTCTGTAATGGTTACACTTTCACTGGCTAAAGCTGCAGGTAGGGGGAGATGGGAAGCCACAATTGAGGGGGGGGGGGGGGGGAAACAAAACCCTACAATAATGAAACAAAATATTTGAGTATATTTTAGTCCTGGACTGGCCCTAATCAGTGATTAGTAAAACTTTTGATAGGCCATGGCCCTTAATGAATCTTGTAGCATTTGGGATACCAGAAGCAACACACTTAATGACAGATCACTTCAGCCTGCATGCTGGGCTTCACATTCCAAGGTATCTCTGGAGCAGGTGTACTGAACAACAAGCAGGGTAACTGGAGGTCTCAGTCATGCATGTGAAGAGTCACATGGGAGGAGATATAAAACTGTGCTAAGACGTTGAAGGGACTTAGGACACCATGAAATATTTCCCTGGCCTATCTGTTTCAAGGCCTTGACAGGCAAATCCCTCTGCTGACACTACTTGAAGCCTTGTCTACATGGAAAAGTTGTACTGGTTTAACTTATATTGTGTTTTAAAATTGATTCAGTTAAACTAATGCAAGAGTTTCCATAGAGGAGTTTATACAGGTATAACTAAATTGTTTCATTTCACTTCTTAGGTTAAGTCTCACAAAGACAAACTGTAACAGGGACTAGGATTCATGGTGAGGCAGATGTGAAGTTGAAAAGCAGTAGGGAAAACTCTAAACCTGACCTGTTAGGTTAGGGTTAATCTTGTCCTGATTAAACATAGATGTTCGATCAGGGGTGGGCAAACTTTTTGGCCTGAGGGCCACATCGGGGTTGCGCAAATGTATGGAGGGCCGGGTAGGGAAGGCTGTGCCTCCCCAAACAGCCTGGCCCCCACCCCCATCCACCCCCTCCCACTTCCTGCCCTCTGACTGCCCCCCTCAGAACTCCCAAACCCCTGCTCCTTGTCCTCTGACTGCCCCCTCTTGGGACCCTCGCCCCCTATCCACACCCCCGCCCCCTGACAGCCCCCCCGGGACTCCCACCACCCTATTCGACCGCCCTCTGCTCCTCATCCCCTGACCACCACCTCCAGGGACCCCCCTTCCCCTAACTGCCAATTCACCAGTCAAATAACATTCAGTTGACTGGTCAACTCACCACCTACAGACAAAATCTCAACTATCCCAATTTTCTTCTTTATGTCTCATGTCTTCCAACACCCCTCTTAAATGAGCATTAGTTTAGGTTAGGAAGAAGAATGTATATTAAATGTTTTTATATTGTTTTGGGGCAAACTTTGTAGTTATTTGTCCCACAGTGCATTTTTCTAAAATTTTCTCAAGGTCTCCTATACACAATAAGGAATCAAATGCATTACCCGGTAGGGAATGTCTTCTGACTCTGTCAAGAAAAAAGGAATCAGTGGTTAAGTGAAGAGATGCAGTCACTATATGTCTCGAGGCTGTGCCTTGAGGAAAAAGGACCTGACTAATCCTCATAAGAACTGGCTTAGAAGTTTGGTAGCATCTGCCGAACAGGAGAGAAGGAACACTAGATCAGGGGTTCTCAAACAGGGGGTCAGGACCCCTCAGGGAGTCGTGCGGTTATTAATGGAAGTTGCAAGCTGTCAGCCTCCACCCCAAACCCTGCTTTGCATCCAGCATTTATAATGGTGTTAAATATATAAAAAAGTGTTTTTAATTTATATGAGGGGGGGTCGCACTCAGAGGCTTGCTATGTGAAAGGGTTCACCAGTACAAAAGTTTGAGAACCCCTGCACTAGATAATACAAGAGTTTGGATAGCCAATTCTCTCCTTCTGCCAAAGGAATGAAGATCTGAATCTGCTTCTGTCCATGGCCCATAGTGAAAGCCAGGTGATACAAGAGAATGTTACCTTTAAGAACTTTCCACTGCTTCCCCCCACATATACAATCTATTGGACATCAATGGGGTTCAGACTCTTATTTAGCCATAAAAGCCTCAAAATTTATCTCAGTAAAGTGCAGAAACTAAAGTGAAGAAAAAGTTAGTCTGAAAACCAGAAAAAAAAATTAATGGTGAGATCTAGTAGTCTATGGAATAAGATGTTAAGGGAAGGGGAAAATCAAATTAAACTGCTTTAATCATTTAAAAGGGATTCTATCAAATTATAAAATAAATGTATAGCCTGATCTTGCTCCCATTTAAATTAATGGCAAAATTCCCACAGAACAAGGTTAGACATGTATTCAGAAATAAAATACAAGGTTATTAGAACAAATATTTGGACATCAGTTCACCTGTTCATCATGTATGTTAGGCAATAAAACTAGACTGGTCAATTTCACTTTGGTTCTCATTCCTGAAATCAACACTGCTTTCTGTTACCTTTGATTTTCCAACACTGTGTGCAAATATTTATATCCGATTACACAACCACTGTTCTCCAGAAGAACAAATGGTCTCAAAAGTATTTACAATTTTAATTGAAAAAATTGACAATTTTTCAATTTCTGTGGCTATTTGTTATCAGCCAAATTTTGGACCTAAACTACTTGGTAGTATCCTTTTAAAAGTAAAAAAGAATTATTCAGGCAACACCAACATGAAACTAGCTGAATGAGGACCTATTTCAGCCAAGCATTAAAACACATGATAAAACTTAAGTAGGTGCTTAAGTCCATCCTATTCAGCAAAACACACAAGCATATGTTTAAATGCTTTGCTGAACTGAGGTCCTTTTTTATCTTCGATGTGAACTGCAAAGGAAAGAGAATCAAATGCTAGAATGGTTGTGTCTTTTTAGCTCTTCAAAGTAGGGACCTTCTCTTCAAGTAAGCTCTTCCACAGAGTGGACACTATCACAATTTAAATAGTAACATTAATTTAAAGAGTAATCAGCCAACAACAAAATGCATTCGAGAACACACTACAGGGAGCAGTCCTGTTCTGGCATAAGACAGGCTAGATGACTTAATAGGGTTTTCTTTTTGTCTCTAATTTCTATGATTCTTTGGTTTTTCTATCCTGCCATAATACTTGCGAGTGCAACAACAATTTTGAAAACTATGATTAGTCACTAAGGAAACAGAGCTTGTTTTCAGGGAGACAGAGAAGCAACATGACCTAAATAATAGGCTTTCCCCTCTCTTATCTAATTCTTTTATGGTAGAGAATGGTGGTCAGACCTTAATGCTCTGCAGTCCTCCCAATGATGCAGAGAGTTTCACTCACAAGGACTGCATCTTTTAACACACTGTGAGTACAAAGTCGGACCAATCATTTTGTAGAATGAAGTTCGCTTCACTTCCCCTGCTAAAATCTGAACTGGCAGCAATGTAGGAATTTATGTAGATTGTACATTCTTTGGGGCAGGGACTATCTTTTTGCTCTGTTGGTACACTGCCTAGCACAATAGGGTCCTGCCCATGACTGGGGCTCCTACGTGCTACTGTAGTACAAGTAATAAATAACAATAACACTAAAGTCACTTAGCAACCTTAAAATAGCAAAGGATTAGCATAAAACAAGATGTTGGGTACTGAAATATCAGTAAACTCTGTAAGGACACAAACCTATAAGAAGCTCCTGGAAGATGATGCATGACTAAAACACTCATTAATGCCAAGAGGACTGTCTCTATATTCAATACTAACATACATGCACCTCTACCTCGATATAACGCTGTCCTCGGGAGTCAAAAAATCTTACCGCATTATAGGTGAAACCGCGTTATATCGAACTTGCTTTGATCCACTGGAGTGCGCAGCCCTGCCCCCCCGGAGCGCTGCTTTACCACGTTATATCCGAATTTGTGTTATATTGGGTCGCGTTATATCGGGGTAGAGGTGTATATGATAACAAGGAGTCCGGTGGCACCTTAAAGACTAACAGATTTATTTGGGCATAAGCTTTCGTGGGTAAAAAACCTTATGCCCAAATAAATCTGTTAGTCTTTAAGGTGCCACCGGACTCCTTGTTGTTTTTGTGGATACAGACTAACACGGCTACCCCCTGATACTTGATACATATATGATAGACAGCATCTTGCAGGATTGTGCCCTGATACCACAGAAACATGTGAGCATAATCAATCATTTCTGGAGGATGCACACAGAGTTTTAAAATATAAATAATTTTTTTAAAGTGTTTCCATTGGTTTGCATATAAAATTAATTTAAAAGAACAGGACACTCCAGCATCCTGACAACTTCAGCATCTTCACTGAAACCAGAAAACCTCAGCTTCAGCAGCGGGGTCTATGGAGTCTTTGAAGTGGCCACAGTTTGGGTTTAAGCCACTCTGAGCTACAAAACGGAAGGCTCCTGGGCAGCATACAACGTTAGGTATGTGCATTCGTTATGATAGAAACACTGCAAATCAGTATAATGACAACACGGAATAACTGATTGATTAGGGGTAAACAAACGAGTACTGACCTGTACAAGGAGGTGCACGGTTGTCATTGAGGGTAGGTCTACATTGTAGCTGAGAGTGTGACTCCCAGCCCAGGTAGGCAGACAAGCGCTAGCTCTGCTCACGCTAGTGTACTAAAAATAGCAGTGTGGACATTACAGCATGGGCTAGCCAACAAGTACAAACCCGCTTCACCCCCGGGGTCAGTACCAGGGTGGGTAGCCTGTGTTCCCACTCATGCTGCAATGTCCATGCTACTGTTTTTAGCACGCAAGGTCAGTCAACCCACGCTGCAGTGCAGACATATCCTGACTGAGGGTGAATTCCTGGCTCTATTGAAGTCAAAGGGAATTCAATAAGGGCAGGATTTCACCCAAAGACTCTGGGCTAGAGGTATAACAAGCACCAAGGAAGGCTCTTCGGCAACCTATTACACTGAGACTAATTTTTGTAATCAGTGAGTTGAAATTCTTATTACATATTTCCTGACACAAAATTCTTCACTATTTCAACTTAGTACTTGGAATAGTCGTCTATCCCCGCCATTATATTAAACTGTGACATTATAGAAGAAGCAAGTGGAAACAGGTAATTACATACTTGGCAGATGCACTGTGGCAAAGCTGCTTTGCAACAGGCTACAGATGTGAACATTTTTATTGCAGAGCAGGATTAATTAGGAACACTACGAGGTCATACTTTGGCCATCCCTGCTGTAAACACGGATTTATAAACAGGGGGATTTGCATTTCCCTCCCTGCCCCCACACAGGAGGATGTCACAAGCTTACAATGAGCACTGTCTGGGCTTTGTTCCTTAACAGCCGGGTGTTCCTGTAGCAGCATCAAAACAGAGCCAGATTGGGAAGGATGGTCCTTTTGTTTTATAGGGATGCTGGGATGTTCTACCCCTCAAAGTTTTGCACACACAATTCTAACAGATCATATTATGTGGAAGGGCACTTGGAACCTAGGTAAACTTAACATGAAGATAGGATCAATCATTGGAGAGCAGGCATGAAGCATGGAGAGAGGGACACAGAAGAAAACAGAGTGGGGAAGGACGAGGGAAAGAAATGCTTACATTTCCTATCTTAAAATGTTATGTAGTGCTGCTATGCTCTGTTAAACAGCTGCCGAGACCCACACTAAGGAGGTGGCTTTTCAGTGGAAAGTGAAGTGAGCTACAGCACCTCAATGTGGTATTGTGACGGTTAATTAACATTTGTAAACTAACAATTAAACTAACACGGCTGCTACTCTGAAACCTAACATTTGTAAAGCACTCTGATGAAAGGTACTTGTACAAGTGTAAAGTATTATTTCCTGGTCAAACATATGTTAGCTAAGGGATATGAACACCAATTTCAGCCAATGGACAGTTATCTACATATAGTGCTAAATAAATTATGTCGTTCTGTCCATAGGACTAGCAAACCATAACAAGGCTCGAACACTTGTCTCTCTCACCAACAAAATACAAGATAGTACCTCACTCACCTTGTCTCTCTCATAATAAGGCATATCAGTCTCCCAGATACAGGTTGGGAGGGATTTATATATGGGCATTTATAATGCCAACTAGGTTTGAAAGATGTACAGGTCTGATCCCTTCTCATGCAATACACACACACACACATGTACACATCCATTACACCCATACATACCCACGTCCACACACACACACACACACACACACACACACACACGACAGAATTTGGAATAAGTTCCGCAGCAGTAGTGGTACAAAGAGATCCACTGAAATTTCTGAGTAAAGTATGAACATCTTTTAAGGGACAGAAGTTTGACCCCATGTGTTTATTATGCTTACACTGTCTTTTCCATAAAATACATATTTTTGGTATTTATTTGTTCTAGCACCCGGAAACAATATCCCTATCTAAACACAAGTACTGTCCATCACATTGGCCTTCTTATTCACATTTAAATAAAAATGTTCTATTATGAGCTTTTTAACAGATTCAAGTAAACACACACACCAACTCATCTGAAGACTAACATTTCAAGGGGTGCAAATGAAGCAGATGCATCCATAATCCATTTAGCAGAGCAGAACATAAGTTTAGAAAGTACTTAATGGACTAATTCTCATATCAATATGTAGGGGTTTATTCAGTTAACTCCCATTAACCCTAAATGGGGCTTCAACAAGCAAATCCCCTACATATTGCAGATAGTCCCCCAATGTTTTTTTGGGGGGGTGGGGCTGGAGGAGAGGAAATCAGAGATATATTTTAAGTCTTACAGTTATATCTTCCTGTTTGTCCCCTCAGTCCCTTAATCAAATGATTTGCTTCTTTTAAAACCTTCTCACTAAAAATAGTTGGTCAAACTCCTAATTGCCTTAGCTGAAACACAAACATGTGAAAAGGAAAAAAGGGTTTTGTAGGAAAAACATTGAAGAAAATAAAATAGGATTTCATCTGGCATTCCCATCATCACTTGAAGAATTGTTTTGTAGTTACATCATCAGGAAATAAAATACTATCCTCTGAGGACCCTGACTCTTTACAGAAAGTAAAAAGGAGAAGGCTTGAAGCTCATATCACTCTCAGAGGAGTTCAGCTAAACTCACATTTTTTGTCATCTTAAAAACAAAAAAAAGACAAACCCCTTCCAGGCAACTTCATTAAGTCAGATGCCCATGTTTTTTCTAATGCTGGGCTAAGAAACTAAGAGGAAAACATTATAAAATAATCAGCTAACGACTTTCCATGACTTTATTATCAATAATAAAGAGGAACTGCCGTTACCCATGCCTTCCGCACATTCTTTTTGGCCATGAACTGGGTAGACAAATGAAATATTTCACACAGTCCTGAGCGTCAGCTGGAGCCAGAACACATTAATAAGCTTTCTAAGTTCTGGCTATCACTAAAGTACACTAGTCAGACACGACGAGTCTGCACAACACAGAGTTCCTTATATGGCAATGCAATGACGTAATGCTCCATAGGCTTGGGGCATGCAAGGAGTCTCTCTCTCATTGTTTGGTGTAACTGCCGGAATGCTCACATCTCTGATGCTTAGGAGAACTGAAATCCCAACACCATAGAGCAATAGCTAAACCAGGGAATTCTACAGTCCATGCATATAAGGTAAGAGAGAGGTGGGAGGAAAGCTTCTTTTAGCAACCAATGGCCATTTCTGGTTAAAAAATCATCAGCATCAATAATTATTTCCAAAAACACTGGATTCAGAAGATGTGTCCTGTTGCTCAAAGCTAGCATAACTATTGAAACAATTTCTAAAAAATTAAAAAAATAAAAAAGAATAAAGAATCCTGCAGATGCAACAGATGAGGCATTTATTTAATGTTAAAGGGGTAGTGGGAGAGCTATGAATTACGCACACTTTTCCAAATGGGCTGGACAGAATAATGACTGCATTTAAAACTGTGGAAAGAATCCAACTGTATTGTAATACATTAAGTAGAGCTACTGCGTTTCTCTTTATATGGTGTGTTTATACGTGTATTCGATATATTAGAAGACATGCGTACACACATGCATGCTAGAATTTATTTGTACTTTTGAACATCTTTTATTGTAGTTTACAAAGAGGCATTTAAATTGTACTCAGTGTTGAAATATTGCTGGGAGCACAACTTTGTAATAAGGTTACACCTTGTTTAAAACCATAAACTAATTTAATTTATACAAACTATTCAAGTCCTAGGCACTTCTGCGTCTTGTGTGCAAATGTCAACTAGAAAGAGGAAAGAACTGTCAGATCTTAGTTTCAAGACTTTTAATTATTGGCCATCTAGCAAGTGACGATGCTTTAAAAATTAGAGGTAATTCATTACCTTCTAGGGCTGATTCTGCAAGGTCCTAAATTCCCAGTAGTTGAGAGTACTCAGCACTTTTTAGGAGGTGCTCAGAATGTTGCAAAATCAGACTTTAATATGATATTGTGTTTTACGTCTGCATCCTGCAGAAACACTCCATTCTCTTATATGATTATAGACCCAATCCTGTAAACGGTTACTCACAGGAGTAATCTTTACTCATAGGCATAATCCAAGTGCAGGCAACTGAACTATGCAGGCAAGCACAGACTCAAGCACAAAGGTTTGCAGGATCAAGTCCCCAGTGTACATCACATTTTCGTTATTCTACAGTCGATAAATCAAATACGCAAATTAAGTTCTAAGATATATAAAGTCAGACTAACACATCCTACACATTAACCCACCAAGTAAACAAAAAGCCCCCAAAAAAGCATTATTATTAACTGTCCAAAAGATCAAAAGGAGTCTGCATAAACCGTTGACGGAGGTTTGTTTTTATTTTATGAAATGTTAAAAAACCTGCAATATTCTAGCTTGGCAGTATACATGGAAGAATGAAAACTATTGCATCCGTGACCACTGATACACTGTCAACTATATGTGGCTTTAAAGACAAACTACAAAATTTACTGTTATGAATTTTTTTTAAGAAGATCTTTTTCCCACAATAGACTAAGAATTAGGGCTGACTGGAAAAGTAAAACATTGTCTTAACATTTTCCTTATAAAATGTTCTGCTTTTTGGCAAAAAATTGGTTCAGTAGGCATTTTCCAGATTGCTCCAACAACTTAATTTATACACTGAAATTTAATTTCAATGGTAAATTGGGTACTCCTGTATTATTAGCATTGGCATTTAAGTAATAATCTCTCTCATCCTTGCTTTCAAGATGATCCCTATTATAATGAACAGACAGCATTCACACCTCGGTTGATGCTTTCAGTCTGGCTGGCTGCACAGCTGACAAGAAAATGCAATATTGATTTGCAGAGTGAAAAGAATCCTAGCAACCAAAACAATTGGAAGTTTAATTTTCTTAAATAAAAGTTTGGATTCCACTGCCTTAATCCCTTACAACTTTTTCGCCATACCTGTGGCCTTCTATCCTCTGCCCCCCCACCCCTCCCCCAAATGATCATTTAACAAAACACAGAGGTAACGGTGTTCCCTAATCATTATGTCCAACAGATTTAATTTAATGCATGATTTAGTAAGTTAAACAATGTAATTACCAAATGTACAAAGGAGAAATATTCACTGAAGTAAAAAAATAGACCAGACTGCTTAACGCAGAGTCCAGTAACAGAGTCCCAGAAACTGCTCGTTTAGTCAAAGAACAAGAGAGTTTACAACAATTTGACAAGGAAACAACCACAGACAACTCAGTTATATGGAAATATTTCATATGCAATAGAAAACTGTTTATTTGATAAAGGCTGTAATTGGAAATGGACAAATTCCACCCTTAGACTATTCAGCTCTTTTGAATCTAATAGAGAAGGAAGGAAACAGAAACCATGAATTACTGTTTCAGCAATACCCACAGTACCATCTGTACTATAAACTGCAGTAAGCCTGATGAAAATTATAGCGTCAATCAATGCCTTAACACCTGTGTTCCCTGTAGTCAGCCTTTTCTTAATTTTAAGGGGAAACACTTTATTTTGCACTTTCTTAAGCCAATTCTGTTCTCATTTACACTGGCATAAATCTGGAAAAACTTCACTGAATTTACACTGAAGAAGTTGGCCCACTGAATTTATACCTCTACAGCTCTTTGCTCTGCACCTTCCCCCATTTTATCATTTATTGCTAGTGTGAATTATTTCTCCTTACCTGTACTGACTTTTATTTTAATACAAATGTATTTAAATTGGGTACAGCCTATTTTAGGGAAAGATCTCATTATGATGAAGTCAGAAGTGTCATCTTTACCTTTTTTCCCACTTTCCAAAATCAGTAATACTTGTTATTTTGATTAATTGCCTGAGGAATCTATTGAGGACATTTGATTAAAAGTCTTCAAACATATAGTTCTTTATTTAAACACAGTATTATGGTAGAAAGCATTACAACACTCAGTGTGAAAAGGAAATAGTCCATTATAACTTAGACTAGCCCATTACTTGTATGAAATATAATTTCTAAGAAAAACTGCATGATGCCCCTATTTCCCCTCCCGCAACAAAATAAATAATATCTAACTAGTTTTCCATCTCTAAATAACAGTACTTTAAATCTCCTGCCTCCCCAATCAATTCTAAATAAATCATGTCACTGCATGAATCTGCTAATTACCGTCACTTTTGTATGATTTCTATAATGCTGGGACAGATTCTTCAAAACGATCCAAAAAGCCCTTCTTAATTTCACTCCCAACTGAAATTCCCATTATGTACAAATTCTCAAAAGGTTCATGCCTTTTTAATAAAGATCTGTGCCAAACGTACTTAGAGATGGGAAAGTGAAAGATTACTAATGGTGTACATTCTGTTGGAACTGTTCTGCAAGCAACTTCTGTCAACTCCTCGGTGTGACAGTAACTAAATAATACTGATGCATTTACAATTAAAAACTGGTATCTGCAAGATAGTATCCTAAATATTTTATACTGTAGAAGTAGTTAAAACCTTTAAGATCATTAAGTAAAGTTTTTAAGTTCTGACTCACTAAGAGTTCAGTCTAATGCTTTTCACCTTTCATCTAACTGGTAAGAACATAACTATACATTACTGCTAATGTGAATTATTTTGAATTGTTTATGTCTGTCTGTCTCTTACTGAGTGGAACTCCTGAAACTCCTCTGAGCTAGTTTGACGCAGCTGATAGGCTGGTCAGTTCAACCACTGACTCTTCAAAAAACATTTAGTATTCATCTCCAGGTGGGTATGAGGTACCACCAAAAAATTATAAATTTAAGGCCCTTTTAGGTAAATTAAGTCAATGAGAGCTGAGACACTCAGCACCTTTCAGGATTAGGCCCTTAGTTTGAAGTCTGCCACTGTTTTCTCTTAATGAGGGCATGTCTACACTTACCTCCGGAGCGATGGATCCAGCAGGGGTTGATTTATCGTGTCTACTGAAGATGCGATAAATCGACCGCCGAGCACTCTCCCATTGACTTCGGTACTCCACCGGAGTGAGAGGTGCAGGACGGGGGAGCGTCAGTAGTCGACTTACCACAGTGAAGACACTGCGGTAAGTAGATCTAAGTATGTTGACTTCAGTTACATTATTCACATAGCTGAAGTTGTGTAACTTAGATCGATCCCCACCACCACCCTAGTGTAGACCAGGCCTGAGACAAGAGCCAGTGTTGTTTGAGTTTTCAGGGTGCAGATTGCTCCTATTAAAGTCAATAATAAAACTCTCATTGACTGATCAATGGTGCAGGATCAGGCCTTTAGAACTGTCTCTCTCAAGCGTTCATAGACTCAGGAGAAAAAGTCTTTAAAGTGTTTGTTGTAGCGATCAGTAACCTCGAATTTGCAAACAATACAAAGTCAAACTCTCTCTCAGTGCTGTCTCCACATTAGGGCAGCTTAAGTGGGAGAGGGAAAGGAGGAGGAGGAGGAGGAGGAAGAGGGAAATGAGAAGGGAAGAGAAAACTTTAAGCAACAGGTTAGAAATAGATCACATTCTGTGAATGCAAAATTAAGTCATACATGACCAAATAATGTCATAATACAATTCTTTTTAAAAAAAAAAAGTAAATGAAGTGGATGAACCTCATTAGAAATTGCTGAATGTTCAAACCAATTTGACTACAGGGCATTTCCGAAACAAACAAATAAAAAGATTCCTTTTATCCTGCTCATTCAGGTGCACAATGCACCGTGCCCTTTACTGCCGCAAAGGCCACCCTCCGTGCACGTCCCATCATGCACATGCTTCCCCAGAACAGAGTATACAGATGCTGAGCCATCTGAGTGGAACACAGTCACCGTACAGATTAATGTTCAGGGTTGCTGAGCAATGGCAGGCCCTAATGGCATGAATTAGAATTGTGGGTGCTCAACCATTCAGAAAACTAGATCCTATGTATTTCAGGTTGGGCACCCAACATACATGACTACTTTGGAAAATTTGGTTTTAAGAGTGCAGCACTTTTCTGTAAAACCTGATTTACCACCGTCAGAATCGGGGTTTTCTGGACCTTTAGAAGCCTTTGTGAGGAGTTAGATGGGTTTTCATTAAAAACAAAACATAAAGCACACCCTCACTGATCCTGCAAGGACATCGTTCATGTCTGCCAGAATAGACCAGAACTGAATGTTCATTTCTATGTTTGCGCAGCACCCAACACAATGGGTCTCAATCCAAATTGGGGTCTTTAAGTGCTACTTCAACTTTAAAAAATATAAAGCAACAAAAAAATTTTCGGACAAAAAATTTTCAGGGCTTTTTTTAATATTTCAAAATTCTACAAAGACGACACAAGTCCAATTGCATTTTCCTTTGTAGGCTCCCACAGAGCTGCCAAGAAACAGCAGCATAGACATAATCCTCCAATGTCAAGGCAAATTTGGCAACAATTTACATTTTATAAAGATATGTCTTAAGCCTAACATTTCAATAAAGTTTCTTTACAATTCAGTGTAAACAGCTGGATTTTTTTTTAATTAATTAATTTCTCCTTCAGTGTTTGCAAAGCAAATATTGCAGCTTGTGCATGACAAACTAAAAGAGAAAACTAGAAACACAACTGAAATTAAGACTATTCTACACTGTGCCACAGTGTGGACTACCGCGGTGCAAATTGCAGCCCACACTGAATTGTTTTGCTCCAACTGCCCGGAGTATATTGTGTTGGTGCAAACTAAAAGGTACATAGTTCGCATTAACTTAGTCAGGACAATGTTAATGCAAACTAGGTACCTTTTAGCTCACGCAAGCAGCATCCACACAGGACAGTTAGAGTGCAGCATGCTGTTGTGCGCTACAATTCACATCCCCCATAGTCCGAACTCAGGGCCACATAGACAAGCCCTCAGTAGCATATTGTCGCTGCCCTGAGAAAAGGTAAACTGCATAAACAGAAAAAAAGTAGATTAGACCTTTAAAATTCTTTTCTTTTTAACAATCTATGGTGTTATGTTTAAATTATTTTTAACCTACTAGTTTCTTTAAAATAGTTGTCTTTATCCATTTTCTGGTATAAAACTTACATGAGATGCAGTCATCATATCCAAACTATAAGAAATAAGGAGATTTTAACAATATCAGACTTGCCTATAAATCACCTGGAACTAAACATCTGATGTCATCCATCACATCAGGGAAAACGAACTCCTAAACCCTACGTGTATTATAATTAGCTACAAATAGACTACATGGGGAGATGCCTAGTAACCCCCTTAAAGTCTAGTTTTCAACTTTAAAATATTCCTCCCAGTGTAATACTTTTTTTCAGGTTTAGCAGAACTTTCAAGTGGAACACTTTTGTTTCAGATCTCTGTGAAACCGCTGCAGGAATAAAGCAGGCCTAATTTGTAAAGATGGACACCTAAATAGGGCACCCAACTCCACAGCTGAACACCTGAAATCCACCACTGAGCACCCTAACTTGGGTGCACATTTTTGAAAACTTAGGATCACCACGTGCTGCTAATGATTTTGCATGTGAACAAAACGAGTGTTCAGTTAATTTGTGTGAAAAGATCTCTCCCTATTACAAAAATATTCTTGATTTGCAAAGTAGTACCATGCACTCTTTTATATAATGAGATAAAGCCTATCACCAGCAACATAAATTAAATTCCCAATTACAACGACTTGCATCCTGGACAGTGAAATCGCTAATATTGAGAGGCCCAAACTGTTTTTCTCCTAAATTTCAATTTTTTTTGAAATTATCGACCCTCCAAAACAAGCTCCGCAACAATCTTAATATTGCATCTAGTAAAGAGTGCAACCCAAACAAAGCAAACCAGGGAGATTTGATTTGTTGGGGATCAGAGGCAGTTGTTCTTGTGACTGGAGAATAAATATGCACATGCACTCACTGTCCTTCTGCTCCTCTCTGGGGTGGCAGTAGACTAAAAGTGACAAAACTCTCCAATTTAAATCCCTTGCTCACTCATAAAAGGGAGATGGCAGGAGAACAGAAAGGCAACAGAAAGGCAATACAGTATACATTACACAACTACATCCATCTTAACACACTAAGGGCAACATTATCCAAAGTGGCCACTGATTTTAGATACCTCCATTTCTTGGTGTCCAAACTGAGTCACCTTCAAGCTTGATTTTCAGAGATGCTGAGTGCCTATCATCACTCCTATTTACTTTACTTGGAATTGTGTGTGCTCAACATCTCTGAAAAATAAGATTCAAGATTCCTTGAGGTGGACACCTAAAATCAGTGGCCACTTTGGAAATTTCTGGCCCAGACAGGCTGGGTTTGCTCTTGCTTTGACCAGTCTCCTCAGCCTAGAGCAGGGGTCAGCAACCTTTCAGAAGTGGTGTGCCGAGTCTTCATTTATTCACTCTAATTTAAGGTTTCGTGTTTTAACGTTTTTAGAAGGTCTCTTTCTATAAGTCTATAATATATAACTAAACTATTGTTGTATGTAAAGCAAATAAGGTTTTTAAAATGTTTAAGAAGCTTCATTTAAAATTACATTAAAATGCAGCGCCCCCTGGACCAGTGGCCAAGACCAGTGTGAGTGCCACTGAAAATGAGCTTGCGTACCGACTTCGGCACGCGTGCCATAGGTTGCCTACCCCTAGCCTAGAGGTTTAAACTGTTTCCACCATCCTTTTGAAAACAGAATTTTTCTACTTTGATGAGGAGTCATTAAAAAATTGCAGGTTTTAAGGAGGGTCCAATTTAGGTCCTGTCATTGACCCTTAGATATACTCAGGCTAACAAGGTTTGATAACAAATCAACAGCAAGAACTTCTAGAGATAAGGTTTTCTTTTCACATTCTGCATTTGAACTCACTTTTAAATTAATGATAAAAAGTTTTATTATATAATGAATAAAAGTGACAGCTGAAAATAGGGAAATATATCCTAAACACTACAGATCATCAGCAAAGGCAGGAATGATATTGGGATAGGAAAAAATCAGACAGAACACCCAGAATAATTTTGCAGTTTCTATGTTCCATGAAAACTGTATGCAGTATATAGATTTTACAAGGAAAACAGCCACTTGCTTTCACAAGAGCCTATCTTTGGTCTTGGGTGTGATTTCTAAAACGCACTAACATGCTGTGCATTAATGGGTCCATGTAGATCCTGCTGATGTGCAGTGAAGACTCCCTAGTGCACTTTAACAGAGATGTACGTTGAAGTGCACTGGGGAACCTTTAGGGTGCACCAGCAAAGTCTACATGGACCCACTAATTCACAGCATGTTAGTGCACTTTAAAAATCACATCCTTATGGTGCACATTACCCTACCATGTAGATAAGCCTTTTGATTAAAGTAGTGCATGTAACCAAAGACTGTCAGCCATACAAAGACAAAGAAGCATAAATCAACTCTTGGTACAATAAAATGTTGTGGGAAATGCTGCAGAATGACCAGTTAATGAAAAAAGTTTTTTAAAAAGGATTAATGCTCACACTGAATCTTCATCTAAGTACCGTACCCTTACTGAGGTGAGGGTGACAGGTGATATGCAGATGTATAGTCCTTCTGTTTCCCCATAAATGCACTGTTTTATTAGAGACACAAGCTGGGTGAGGTAATATCTTTTATTGGACAACTTCAGAGAGAAAGTTTTAAAAAAAGAATAGGAAACAGAACAGTTATGGAAAAATAAGTCTCTCTCTTGGCTTTAAAGGGATAGACCAGTTATAAACTACATTAAGAAACTATTGGCCACAGTGAGCGTGGCTATACCCAGTAAATCTACTTTTTTTTCACCCTACCAATTTTAATTTTCCCCCCATGAAAGAAAGAAACATTTGGTTTCCAAAGCAAGCATGTTAGCCACTGCCTGTGTTTAAACAGCCAGACAACAGAGGCAGATTCTGGAAACACACTACTGTTCACATTTGAAGTGGGTATATGACTAAAAGGATCTCCAACTGTGGCCTTCATGTTAAAGCAGAGAATTTGAATGTAAATGCAGTAAAACATCAAATAACAGGAAAACAGAAAACCCTATTTTGATACACAAGAAACAATTGATCTTTGGC
Organism: Emys orbicularis; assembly: GCF_028017835.1. Classification (NCBI taxonomy): domain Eukaryota; kingdom Metazoa; phylum Chordata; order Testudines; family Emydidae; genus Emys; species Emys orbicularis. The sequence goes on from NC_088683.1 coordinate 167,106,319, forward strand.
TCTTGATAGTCAATAGTAGATCAGTGTTTTCTCAAACTTCTGTACTGGTGACCACTTTTACACAGCAAGCCTCTGAGTGCGGCCCCTGCTTAAATATATAAAAAAATTAGTTTTTAATTTAACACTATTATAAATGCTGGAGGCGAAAGTGGGGGTTGGGGATGGAGGCTGACAGCTCATGACCCCCACATAATAATCTCGCAACCCCCTGAGGGGTCATGACCCCCCGATTGAGAACCCCTAACCCCTGCTTTAATTAAAAGATTAAGAATAGTTGCTTCAACAGGGCTATTTTTGTCCCATCATGTATTATTAAAGGAGTTATTTAAATTTATCAAATGTACCTATCAAATAGCCCTTAGTCACATTTACAATATGGTCCTTAAAAGAATACGATTCACTGAGTAATATCAACATTAGTTTTTGACTGTAGACTCCCATCCTACAATCAACTCTTAAAACAACCAACCTGCAACTACTTTACAATCAGCCCCTCAGGCAAGAGCCTGGATTAGGAAATATTCTTATTGACATGTTCAAGCTTATGGTCAACAGACTCAGGTTCTAGTGAACCAGGATATGATGCAATTTCCACACTTCCAACCTTGACTTGTTCAGATCTAACGATGTTTAGCAGGAATGATTCAGCTGACCTCAAAAGGTTGGTGAAGATCATAGACAGACAGGCTGTCCCCCAGATATCCAAAGATCCCATCACACTTTGAATTGCACTTGGAAGCAAAAAAGCAGTTTGGAGAATTGATAACATATTTTCTGAAATTAACACTCTACAGCAGGCCTAAGTGGTGGCAGTCTGCACCAGTGATAGCTTCAAAGTGGTCTTGACTAATAACCTCAGGTACAGCACACTGCCATCAATTCAGATTGCCACATTAGCAAGAAATGGATGGATTCACCTTACCAGGTGTAGATGAAAAGATTCATATTTAGATCATAAATGAAAGTTATGTATAAGGGTTTTTTCACTGCAAATATAGTTTCCATTTACTTTTGATTTTGTTATTAAACAAATACAGGCCATTTATGTAAACCAAATTTACTAGGGTCTTTGTTTGTAAAGGCTTGACTGTAATACTTTAGAAAATTTATCAACAAAAAATGTATGGTATCAATTAAGGTTCACTTTTTCTGCTACAAATACAATGGATTTCCCCACAAAACTACATCAAATAAAGTAATTGCACACAATGAAATTATAACCAGATTAGCATGAATGTACAATGCAAGTGATCACCATGTGATCTAGAGGCTGACTCTGGCAACTATAGCAGCCTGCTATTAACTAAAGGCGCGGTTTATCCCTATCCCAGACACCTGCCCCTTTTGCAGCGTGAGGGAGACCCTGGCGCATGTTTACCTGGAGTGTGCCAGGCTGCAGCCCCTATTCCGGCTCCTCACGGATATTTTGTTAAGATTTTGGTTGCACTTTTCTCCTCACCTTTTTATTTATGCACTCCCTATCCGTCGCCCCACAAAGTCGCAGGACCTCCTGGTCAACCTCCTCCTGGCCCTAGCGAAACTGGCCATCTATAAAACCAGAGTGAGGAGGTTGGCCGATGGAGTCTCCTGTGACTGTGGGGCCTATTTCAGGTCCTCCGTTCTTTCACGTATCCGGGCAGAGTTCCTCTGGGCGGCGTCCACTGGCTCCCTTGACGCCTTCGAGGAGCAGTGGGCGCTGTCCGGGGTTCTCTGCTCGGTGTCCCCGTCTGGTTCCCTTCGTTTGACCCTTTGACCTCACTCCTGTCCCTGTTCTTTTATTAGTTGTCCCCCGTAATTTTTTGGTCTCCAGGTCCTGTGGACCCCCCCTTAGGCTGGGGGGGATCCTTTAGCAATGGGCGGGCTTTGCCCACTTCCTGGATCCCAATAGGATTAACTAAAGGCTTTCTGCTTTAGCTTCATAGTACATACAGGCCTGCTGAAGGTGTATATGAATAGGGTCATAGTTCATACATCCAACAGTATACAACAGATATGCAGTCATGCCACCCATTCTGACCCTGGCTGAGAATTTGGCCCAGACATTTATTTCTATATAGTACATGTTAAAATTATTTCAGAGAACATCTAGTTCCTGGAAATGCTGTGGGAAAATGACATTTATGGCCAACCAGTCTCCTCTGAGTAACATGATGAGTTATTGTTGGAAAACAGCCATTCTCAAAGTCATCCTAAAAATATTAGCTAAATTTAAGTAAAAAAATTTTTCTATCAGTGCTGGTTAACTATACTCAGTGCTGGTTAAGATATCAGCATAGCTCCTGGTGAATCACGTACCATAAAGACAAAAGAGTAACAAAAGCATCATGCAATACACAACCATGGATCTACATGTCATAGAAAGGAACAGAAGAACCAACAAATTACAAACAGTTATCTGTGTAGAAACCACCTAAAGAATGCATGTCAGAGATATCCTTGAAGACTTGAACAGTTATATACTATGTTCACGGATGACTTACAGGGGTTGCACTTCTGATAGGGACCTGAAGTTGCAAGTTTCATGACGGGCTTCATCAACAAGACTTACATTCAGCTGAATATGGCCTAGGCAATTCAGTCATTTCACTCATTTTTTAAATAATTCTGATCAGAAACCAAAGACAAAATTCATTCTTCTTCTACTCTGGCATTTTCATCATGTTTTTAAAAGTGTTCAAACATAGTTCCAGCTAAACAGCTTTGAAATAGAGGGCTCTGTCCTGTAGTCATTGAAGTCAGTGGCACCACTCACACATCCAAGGGCTGTAAGACCAGGTCTTACGTTTACCCACTCAGTATAGATGGGCCAAAAACCACAGTTTTAATCCTGGTTTATGGACTACATTGAAACAGAATGTAGACAGGCTCCCCTATATAGTATTTTTATTGTCACCCCTTAAAATTTAACTATCTGCAGAATATTGTAGTATGTCTGTTAATTAGAAGTAATTATGCATGCTTAGCTCTAGGACCTGAAATCCAAGCAAATTTATTTTCCCCTTGGGACTTCAGAACTGGGGCAGAAAATGTTATTGCACAAGCGCTGCTGCAATTCTATGCATAATCATTACTTAGAAATTTCACATTTGGGGACCTGTTAAGTAGGTAGCATTTACTGCAGTAATGCAATGCTTAGTCACAGACTGGGAAATATTAGAGACTTCCTGTCTTATATTGGGCAAGTCACTTAATCTGTCTTTGCCTTTATTTCCCCACCTGTGAAGAGAGAGGAAGAATACTTTCCTACCACACAGGGGAGTGGGGAAGATTAATGCATTAATTTTGTTAGCGTTTTGAGATGCTCAAGATGCTATGGAAGAATTATAAAAAGATTTTCTATTGTAACCACAGTTAAATTCTTGCACATAGTTTTCACTTGCTGTGTTATAGCAGCAGCATGCTGGCTGATACTTATATTCTGCAGAAATAACAAAACCCACCTCCATGTGTACTTGGCCATAGAGAAAATTTAACAACAAGAATTCCAAGGCAAACACAGTAGTTGCTTATCTTCAAGGCTTTGAGTATTTTGTAACAGTAGCTATTTGAAAGGATTTAATATCAGGCTGCTGAGAAGGGTAGAGTTTTCCAGCAATAAATTGTACAGTATGCACTTTTTCAAAAATGGAGGATGTAAAACACAGATTTCCCCCATAAATTCAATTTATTAAAAATGTAATGAATTTGTAATCTTTGAATACAAAAATTAGTAATGGATTTCATTGGATCTGCCTTGACTTTTGAGAAATGGCAATACTTAGCCCTTTTAAAGCATTTTCAACGTTAATCATTTGATTCTGAAAATATACTGTCAGATAGGTCAACCTTATTATCCCCATTTTATAGATGCAGAAGTTGAGGTACAGAATTTAACTTGTTCAAGCCAAAGAGGAAGGTTGAGGCACTGTCTGGATTAAACTCAGGAGTTCTTGCCTCATCGTCCTGTTTCTCTGACCACTATACCACATCTCTCAAGACTAATCTTTCCATTTCCTCCTGTAAGCTTTCCATCTGCAAAACTATAATTTCCTGGCTGACGTAAATTCGAGGAGTTCCAAATTCTGGTGTTGCATCTGAAGTTACTTTCTTTATTTCTGGCTTCACAGGCAATTTGCTTTGCAGAAAGGAAGATGGAAAAAGGATGCACTATGGTAATATTAAAAACAACAACAAACCATTAGCCAAGAAAATAAAAGCATCATGTACGTGTGACCACAACATTAATAGTTCATAGTTTCATTTAAAATTGACAGTCAAAGAGGAAACAAGACTTCAGAACAGAAAAAGATTAACATTTATCTTGCATGCACAATTATATGCCATTGTCATATTAACAATAATAGATGTCAATTCTAACATCAAACAAAAATTATTCAAATAGCAGTTAAATCCAGGAAAGGGGGTGGGAGGTAGAAAGCTGTATCTCAAAATGTAACATCAGAACAGTACAGCTCAGCACTCCAAAAGCTGTCTCTCTTCTGTGGGAGTTTTTCAAGGATAACACCAAGTAAAGCTCATTACCGTAGTCTGGTCAGTACAGAGCTCACTTGTAACTATGTTTTTTCAAACTCGCACTCAAATTTTTGATACCAAAAAAAAAAAAAAAAAAAATTACAGAGAGACACCAATAACTTGCAAACCAGATTTCCATGGGAAAATTTTTACCTACTGTTACTTGTAACACCAGAGATTACGAGAACTATAAGAAATTAGACAAAACAATATTTTTTAGCACATGAACTCCTGGGAGTAAGCCAAAACCATTTAGAACATAAGAACGACCATACAGGGTCAAACCAATCGTCCGCCTAGCCCAGTATCCTGTCTTCCAACAGTGGCCAATGCCAGGTGCTTCAGAGGGAAAGAAAGAACAGGTAATCATCAAATAATCCATCCCCTGTCACCCATTCCCATCTTCTGGCAAACAAAGGTCAGGAACACTTCAGAGCATGGTTTTGCATCCCTGCCAATCCTGGCTAATAGCCATTGATGGACCTATCCTCCATGAACATATCTAGTTCTTTTTTGAACCCTGTTATAGACTTGGCCTTCACAACATCCTCTGGCAAAGGGTTCCACAGGTTGACTGTGCGTTGTGTGAAGAAATACCTCCTTTTGTTTGCTTTTAACCTGCTGCCTATTGATTTCATTTGGTGACTCCTGGTTCTTGTATTATAAGGAGTAAATAACACTTCCTTATTTACTTTCTCCACAACAGTCATGATTTTATAGACTTCTATCATATCTCCTCTTAGTCGTCTCTTTTCCAAGCTGAAAAGTCCCAGTCTTATTATTCTCTCCTCTATGGAAGCTGTTTCATACCCCTAATCATTTTTGTTATCCTTTTCTGTACCTTTTCTAATTCTAATATATCTTTTTTGAGATGGGGCAACCAGATCTGCATGCAGTGTTCAAGATGTGGGTGTACCATGGATTTATATAGAGGCAATGTGATATTTTCTGTCCTATGATTCCCAACATTGTGAGGTTTTTTGATTGCCACTGCACATTGAGTTGATGTTTTCAGAGAATTACCCACAATGACTCCAAGATCTCTATCTTGAGTGGTAACAGCTAATTTAGACTTCATCATTTTTTATGTATAGCTGGGATTATGTTTTCCAATGTGCTGTACTTTGCATTTATCAATATTGAATTTCTTTTTCCATTTTGTTGCCCACTCCCCCAGTTTTGTGAGATCACTTTATAACTCTTCACAGTCTGCTTTGGACTTACCTATCTTGATTAGTTTATAATCAGCAAATATTGCTCACCTCACTATGAATATGTTGAACAGTACTGGCCCCAGTACACACACCTGGGGACACCACTATTTACCTCTCTCTATTCTGAAAACTGACCATTTATTCCTACCCTTTGTTTCCTATCTTTTAACCAGTTACCGATCCATTAGAGGACCTTCCCTCTTATCCCATGACAGCTTACTTTGCTTAAGAGCCTTTTGTGAGGGACCTTGTCAAAGGCTTTCTGAACATCTAAGTATACTATATCCACTGGATCAGCCTTGTCCACATGCTTGTTGACCCCCTCAGAGAATTCTAGTAGATTGGTGAGGCACAATTTCCTTTTACGAAAATTATGTTGACTCTTCCCCAACAAATCGTGTTAATCTATGTGTCTGATAATTCTGTTTTTTACTATAGTTTCAAACGGTTTGTCTGGTACTGCAGTTAGGCTTACCAGCCTGCGATTGCTGGGATCACCTCTGGAGCCTTTTTTAAAAATTGGCATTACATTAGCTATCCTCCAGTCATCTGGTACAGAAGCTGATTTAAATAATAGGCTACATACCACAGTTAGCAGTTCTACAATTTCACATTTGAGTTCCTTCAGAACTCTTGGGTGAATACCATCCGGTCCTGGTGACCCATTACTGTTTAATTTATCAATTTGTTCCAAAATCTCCTGTTCCTCAGATTTGTCACCTAAAAAGAATGGCTCAGGTTGGGGAATCTCCCTCACATCCTCAGCCGTGAAGACTGATGCAAAGCATTCATTTAGTTTCTCCGCAATGGCCTTATTGTCCTTCAGTGCTCCTTTAACATCTTGATCGTCCACTGATCCTACGGGTTGTTTAGCAGGCTTCCTGCTTCTGATGTACTTTAAAATTTTTTGCTGTTACTTTATGACTCTTTGGCTAGCTGTTCTTGAATTCTTTTTTGGCCTTCCTAATTATACTTTTACACTTCATTTGCAAGAGTTTATGCTCCTTTCCATTTTCCTCACTAGGATTTAACTTCCACTTTGTAAAGGATGCCTTGTTGCCACTAACTGTGTCTTTTACTTTGTTGTTTAGCCACGGTGACACTTTTTTGGTTCTCTTACTATGTTTTTAAATTTGGGGTATACATTTAAAATGAGCCTCTAGTATGATGTCTATAAAAAGTTTCCATGCAGCTTGCAGGAATTTCACTTTTGGCACTGTACCTTTTAATTTCTGTTTAACTAGCTTCCTGATTTTTGTGTAGTTCCTTTCTGAACTTAAATGCTACTGTGGAGGGCTGCGCTTTGGTATTTCTCTCCTCCCCTTCCACCCCACCCCACCCCCAGGATGTTAAATTTTATTATGTTATGTTCACTATTATCAAGCAGTTCAGCTATATTCACCTCTGATTTTTGGCATTGACAGTAGTTGTTGTGTATAGTCATTTTCAGAGGTTTTTTTTATTGGTCAGTTCAACTTCTGTCTTATGCACTAGTGTGATACCACTCCTGTGCACTTCTGATGGGGAGGAGTTTCTGGGAACACACTTCCCAAAGCCCTGCATGAGAACAGTTAAGCAATAACAGCAAAGTTTGAACTGAAATCAAGGAGGCAGTCATATACAAGAAGGATTATGTGGGGAGACAGGGTAGATTCTAGCATGTTTTTTGCTGCTATTCTCAGGTCGCCCAAAAGACTTAATAAACATCAAAAGGAGAGCAAACTGTTCTAAGTGTTTTTCAAGGAATGTTGAGAGGCTGTGCATACTACTCTCTCTCTCTCTTTTTTTTTTTTTTAAATGATTCTGTGGCACTGTCAAAGTACAACGTGTTCTACCAAAATATTTAAATTTTCTAAAATTAGTCAATTAAAAGAGTCAAGTTACATGTCCCCTTTAAAGACATACATGGCAGCCCAGCAGATAAATTATATCTTGATATACCTAGTGGGGTATATTATTTTCTCTGTGCATGTTTCATTTTAATTTCCATAAATGAAGTTACTCGTGCATCCAGACCACAAAGCCTTCTGTTTACGATCCCAACAAATCTCCATCTGATTAGGGTTGTATGAAGGGATAATCACCAACGTACATTTAGATAAAAAAAACTGTGATGGATAACTTAAGAGCTAATACACTTTCTTAGCAGTCAATACTGAACCGGTGCCTTTGGGAGGATATTAAAGGAGCATTGCAGTTTAGAGTAAGACTAAAACCAAGGCCCCAATCACTATTGGTTGTTATAGAGACTCTATTACTTTTTCTTCCCCTCCTGACTATGTCTCTGTGTACACATCCAGCATCATGACTAACTTCCAAATATATTCTGGTTACCTATTCTCTACAATTATGGATGGAGAAGGTATGCCTCACTTCTTGTCCTAAACTGGTGCTGTTGAGTTTCATCCCAGAGGTGGCAGCACAGGTCCCTGTATAGTTATTTGTCTAGGAATGTTAAGTTTATAAAACAATTTGGGATTATAAGGATGATATCAAGATGTGATTAACTGCCCAGTGGAGAACATACCTTAATGTAAGAGTTCCCATTTTAAATTAAACTTTCGTATCAAAACATTTGTCTGAAAATGCTCTTGGATCTTGTATCTGATGTGCCTTTAATTTTCCTTTCATTCAAATTTGGACTTAATTCTTAAAAAAACGTTTAAAAATAATGCCAAATACTGAGATTCACAATTCTAAAATAAAGTGTTGCCATTCTGTTGGGCAGTGCTGACAGATCCAGATAAAGCCAATACATTATATAATACCTGCGGCATGCTGTTGCTGCTATGATTTTAGAAACCTTTGACTTTCTTTATAAAAGAAAAAAGTAAGCACCAATAAAGATAATACATAGGATATAAAAATAGCCATAACATAGGTATTCCTAAATATTACACATCAATAAGTAGGATTGTAGGGGAGGAAAAAATTATGCATACACATCCCAAGATTGGAAAATAATTAGTAAAGCCAAGCTTTACTGCCATAAACTATAAGGGAATGCAAGACTGACTTTCTTCCGGAAAGAAATACTTAACTCTATTGGTGTCAAAACTCACACCAATTTGTAGGACTTACCAGAAGTGATAAAGCATGTTTCTTTTCTTGTTAGTGGCCAGGCTTTGGCTTTTCTAGTTACTGGGAAGAATGCCTCAGACAGAGTAAGAATCATGATTTCATTTACATTTCAAACTTTCAGCTTAAAATTTTTGTATACATTATACAAAGGAATTTCAAATACATGTCCAAAAACATATTAGGAAGTCTCCTCAAATTGACATCTGTAGAATATTTGCTGAATGACATCTTAAAATTAACTATAAACACATCCATAAGCTTTACAAATACAGAAAATATTTTAGGTTTACACACAGCTTCCAAGATAGACACTAGAATTCTCTTCAAAAATATTAATCTGAAGCTTTATAAAAGTCTCTGTGTGTCTTAGGCACTTAAAATATCTGTCATTTCTATGGCCTGAACCAAAACTCCAGCTACAGCAGCTTCTTCACTATTTGAAGGGAGACCTGTCAAGGTCCAAATTTTATAGGCCGAGGTCCCTTTCTGTTAAATCCTTGAGAACTTGTCCTTTTCAAGGGTTCACTGTGCAGAAACGTTGGTCTGTTTTACTCTTGGTACTTAAAAATATATATTTCATACTTGAACAGACTAAATATGAGAAACAGAGCGAGACGCAAAAGATTACAAAAACAAGGATCTTATGATCTCATTCCTGCCGCAATTAAGATTTCCTCACAACACAAACTTAAAGAGAGCACTTCCCCTACTGTCCCACAAAAATTCCAGTCAAACTATACTAACGTAATATAATACATGAAGATACTGGAAAACCCCACTTATAAAACATATCACATGACACTGTAAAACAATGTGCTGTTAGATATGTTTTGTAAGAGGCAGATAGTCATATGATACTAAATATAATCAGTGCAATCTAACCCAGTGCAATCTAACCCAGCACTTAGGTATGGAGAAGAGTTGAATACGTATGGAGACTCTAACAGGCTATAATATGTGCATTGAAAAAAGTCAATTATGATGAAAAATGAGAGTTTCAAGGATGACAAATATGATTTTTTTTGTAAAGAACAGGCAATTGGCATTTCATATATAAGTGTGATAATAAACCAGAATAAGGTTAATAGCTTATATAACTATAACAGAAGCTCTGAAGACAAGCAGTAATAAGACACTGCTTTGACTCTGTTTAACTACCTAACATTCATGTCTATAAAAACAGCTTCCAAGACCTGTTTTTGCTGGACTGGATTCAGTTAGTGCTCTTGTCGTCCCATGGGATCAAGTACTTGGAATTGTCTGTGAATGCTTTGTCTAAATGATGTATCTATCTTTGACTAAAATGTAACTACATTCTTATGAAATACAACTCAAAATGAAAATAATTCAAATATTTAACCTAATTGGACAGCCTGATGATTTATTGATGATTTCCTGTCCTTCCTGATCACTCTCCAGTAAAATGTATTAGTGTCCTTTAGAGGAGACTTGGCAGGTTAAAAATCACATTAAAAAAAAAAAAAAGGGCAAAAAAATTAGCTATATTATAGATACAACTTAAAGTATTAAACCTCAAAACACTGTACAAAATAAAATTTGCTCGGCACCTTTTATGCTGTTTCAGGACTGACTCAGTGAAGCACAAAAAGTAAGTGCACATTTTCCACCAGGTGTACTGCTTGCTACTGTGAAAAGTCCCACAATACCCTCTAGGTAGTCAAGTCCTGATCCTGCAATGAGCTCCACATAGGAAAACTCCTAGAGAGAACCCTTCAAGGTCCACCCACACCGAGCTCATTGCAGGATCAAGGTCTTAAGTATTTGCAGGAAGGGATTTTCAATCTGTTCAATGAAAACTAACTAGTCAGTTTCATGTTTTTCTTATCAATTTCACTTTCTGGTTGGCTAGTACTGTAGTGTGATGCCTGAATTGCAAACACTACAGGGAAATGTTCACATCCAATCAAAAAAGACAATGAAAATATTTATGATGTTAAGGCAATTTATTTTACTTTTGCCAGCTCAACAACAAATACATAACAGCACTGATATAATCCCATAAATCTCATATTGTATACACATATACTATATGTCTAAAATACAGAAACAAAAACTAAAGTTTAAAGTACACATTAGTTTCACAGTCACCTTCCTAAAATTCTTTTCCAAAAACCAGACAACTATCTTACAATTATGGATGTGAAGAAATTATGAGCATTATCAAAATATTCCATTTTGTATTTGATTTTATCTAGTTAAACAGTATTTTTAAGAAACCTAGATAAAAACCCAAATACAGCTGAAATATTTTAGAAATTTTATTGTAATTTCTACACTGTCCTAAATGTAAGAGGTATGTGTTTTGTTGTGGTTGGTGGTTTTTTGTTTTCCTCTAATTCTGGTAAGAAATTTTAGGAAAACAAACATGAAACCAATGTGTTTTGTATTTTTATTTTTGCCCTGTTTGTATGCATTTCCATTTTTTGACAAACATTATATGTATATGCAACAGGATTTTAAGGTAAGGTAGATACATTATTTAGAGTATTGTGAGGTCCTCTATGCATTTGGTGTTTTCTAAACCCAGGGGAGGATATAATCCATGCCCCAAAAAGCATACATTTTACAAAGACAGATGTAGGAATGGGAATGGGATACAACATAGAAGCAAAGTGATGATAGCTATTGTTTACTTGGGTTGGGGTTTTTTTGCAGGCTGGGGAAGAGATGAATTTGAGGGTACAGGGTACAGAAACACTTGCTTTTTATTCCCAGTAGGTTTTCAAAATTCCATTAAAAAAAAAATTCAGTGAAGGATAATGTTTTCAATATACTGCAGACATCCCTTCCAGATGCCTGACTAGGACTTCAGAATGACCAAACAGACTGGGCCCCAGAGAATTCACCCAGATTAGACATTAAGCCAGGACAGTACCGGTAATATAATTAGCTTGTTCAAATACAGACGCAGAACAGACTTGATCAAAGCTCAATTTGTGTACCTCACTTGACTCTCAGGCCCTTATTCAGCAAAGACTTTATTAAGACTCAGGTGGTCCCTTACTTTAACAAGCAGTCCCAGTAACTAGAGAGATAATGCTATAGAAGAGAATGAAGATACAAACTGGAATGCATATAAAGTACACATATTGAAAGATTTCTGTGACTACTCACTTAGACACCAGTCAACTGAAACATTTAAATTAAAGAAAAATCTGTTAACTAAATTGCATTATAAAATCACTATAAAACAACCACGGAAAAGTTAGAACTGTTTAAGGTTTTGTGGCCAACCACGTCCTCTAGAAATAAAACTTTAAGGCATGTTTTTTGGGCTAAGTAGATATCACCTAATTAAAAGATAATCAGTAATATATTCAACAGCTAATTTAGGTATTACTCATTTGGTCCTTGTCCAGATAGTATCCCTTTAAAAAAGAACGATCAAGCTAAGGAAACAATTTGATAAAGTAAAACCAAGACTAATAAGTTGGAATAAATTCAACCAGCATTATTATAAGATGGCTAACCTCAGGCACACACAAAAGCTGAACGAGTCCAAGTGAAACTGCTAGTTATGCTTCTGTTATAGTTTTGTGTCTATGGCAACACCAAATCATCAACTGAACTTCACTACTAAAGCACTCAGAGGTAGGGGTGGGGAAGACAGGGAGATTTACAAATACAAGTTGTAATATATAAAAATGAAAGAGTCATTAAGCAGAACTTTTTTTTAAATACCAACAATGTAGTAATAAGTCTTTGACTCTGCTGCTCCTGCCATTTTGAGCAGACTTCCTGTATTCATCTGCCTTATCAACCCACTGTCATTTCTCAAAATTCATTTAAAAAAATTCTCCCCTTGCCAACGCCTTTTAATGTCCATTTCCCAATTATATTATTAAAAACTCTGTAAATAATTTGACAATGTTTGTAAGAATGATTCCATATAAGTTAAGCTTACTACATTTTATTATTATTGTTCATGCTGTCAATTTTGCACATAAAGAACTTCACTGCAAGAGCAATGATTTATTTGCTGTAACAGAATAAATACCTTGGGTACAGTGAATGTGCTGTGAGAAATTTTGTACAGCCAATGTCAGAAACCTCTACTCACTGCCACCATTACAAAGGGACAAGTACCAGATCAACCTAAATAGTGTCAGCAGCTTTCTACTACCATGTAAGAATCCAGGCTCTATTACTGCCAAATGGGTAGGTGTTGCTGAGACTGCATGCTAAGCCCTCAGGACTATGTTCCTCAAGTCACTGAACAGCTTATTAAGGAGCAGCATGTATGGGAGTACCACCTAGTTCTTCCTGAATGAGATGATGATGGTGGTAACATGGGCCTTTTGAAAGAATCCTGCCGCATAATCTCTTTTTTCCTAATGAATGTTATTTAATATATATATTACACGCACAGAGACTTGGTGTGCAGAGATTCTAGTATTTGTGTTTCTATTATGTTTTTTGTTTCTACTTATATTTTTCACATGCTTTTTTAACGCTTCAAGGAGCTTACTTTGTGGGTCAGAAATAAGTAAAAAGAGCTGATGGAAAGGAGGCAGAAATAGTGAAAAGGTCAGGTTACATTTTATTTCAGCCCCATCAATAGCTCAGAGACAAAGAAGAAAGGTCCATGAAAAGATCCAAATACTAAGATATTTGGGTTTATTCCGGTTCCTGCAGGACACAAATGCACAGTCCTAACATACATCTTTTACCACTGAAATATCCTGCATCTCATAAACAAGGAAAGATTATGAATCTATACTTGAGCTACAATAGTTACAGGTAAAACCTGATTTTAGGAAAATCTCAAGGAACACCTCAAGCCTTCACGAAAAGGCAAGGTTTCATACTATGACTTTCAGATACACCATCAGACCTGAGTTTTGGACAAGGAATTTGGGATTTTTGAGGTGCAAAACAACAACTACCAACCTAAGCATTTACCTGTTTACAGCAGAATTAGACTGCTACAAGATGGCAAGGATCCCTTTTCACTTAGAAATGGCTGACACACTGTTTTTGTATTAATTTAGCTATATCAGTTGTTACACTGACATAATTAAATCAATGCAACCCCTTACTATGGACATCCACACTAGATTGTAGTACTGATTTACCTAAATCAATTTCTAAATAACCAATACAGCTAAATAGCTATATAAACAGTGTGTGCAGACCAGACCTTAGGAACCAGACAACTGAATTTTGTTCTAGAGTGGGGTGTCTGAAGCTTGCCCAATTGATGGAGTTGTACTGGCAAATGCAGAAGCCTGAAGGCTGTACTGTACCTTTATTGCAGAAACAGTTAGTAGAGCCCAAAGATCTGAATAAGCAACATGGACTGGCATCTCTGGTTAAAATGAAGCACTTAATGTGAGGACTTCTAGTCTCTGTAGCCTTTTCCGCTGCACGACAAAGTCAGGCAGCCTCAGGTTACATCATAGATTGCACTTTGTTCACCTCTACTCTAGATGGTATCATAATTCTAAACACATGTATTTTGAAAAATCCACTAGAAAAACTACTACAAAATAAAACAAACATACTTTGTGTTTTTCAGATTGAAAAAGCTGATTGACCAAGAAACAGCCTATCAGGCAAAAAAAGAGAAGGAAAACAACGAGAAAATAACTAAATTGAAAGAAGAACTGACAAAACTGAAATCATTTGCTTTAATGGTGGTGGATGAACAGCAAAGACTTACAGAACAGTTGAACCAACAAAGTCAAAAAATCCAAGAGCTAATCACTACTGCAGAGCAAGTACACGAGAAACTCACCATCGCTGAAGCAAAAGCAGAAGAAGAGAAGAAGAAAGCCATCAGGCTGGAAGCAGAATTGCAAGTGCAAACCAATAAGATTTCCCAAGAACAAGAAACAATGATGGCCAAACTAACCAATGAAGACAGCCAGAATCGCCAGCTTCGGATAAAATTAACAGCACTCACTCGACAAATTGATGAATTAGAGGAGACTAATAAGTCTTTACGAAAAGCAGAGGAAGAACTGCAAGACATAAGGGAAAAAATTAATAAAGGAGAATGTGGAAATTCCACTCTTATGTCTGAAGTAGAAGAATTACGGAAACGTGTCCTGGAAATGGAAGGTAAAGATGAAGAGCTCATAAAAATGGAAGATCAGTGTAGAGCGCTTAATAAAAAATTAGAAAAAGAAGCAGAACAAAACAAGAACATTAAAGCAGAAATTGACAAACTCAACAAAAGAATTATGGAGCTGGAGAAATTAGAAGATGCTTTCAACAAGAGCAAACAAGAATGTTACTCTCTGAATTGCAATCTAGAAAAAGAAAAAATGTTAACAAAGCAATTGTCTCAGGAACTGGAAGGCTTAAAAGCTAGAATTGGAGAGCTTGAAGCCATTGAAATCAAGTTAGAAAAAACAGAATTCACACTCAAGGAAGATTTAACTAAACTGAAAACATTAACGGTCATGCTTGTGGATGAAAGAAAGACAATGAGTGAAAAAATAAAGCAAACAGAAGAAAAGTTACAATCTGCAACTTCCCAACTTCAGGTGGAGCAAAAGAAAGTGATGTCAGTTACAGAAAAACTAATTGAGGAAAGTAAAAAGGCACTGAAATCAAAATCTGATGCAGAGGAAAAAATGTCCAGTGTAACAAAGGAAAGGGATGAACTGAAAAAAAAACTAAAAGCAGAGGAAGAGAAAGGAAATGATCTCTTTTCCAAGGTAAATATTCTAAGGAAAAGGCTTCAGTCACTAGAAGTCACTGAAAAAGAGTTTCTTAAAAATAAACTCAAAGAGACAACTAAATCAAGCACATCCTTACAGCAGGAGAACAACAAGATTAAAGAACTTGCCCAAGAAGTTGAGAGGCTGAAAAATAAGCTGAAAGAAATGAAGGCCATAGAGGATGATCTCATGAAAACTGAAGATGAATTTGAGTCTCTAGAGCGAAGATACATCAATGAACGAGACAAAGCTAAATTTCTATCCGAAGAACTGGAGGTTGTGAAAATGGAACTGGCTAGGTATAAATTAGTAGAGAAGGCCGAGTCCAACCAAGAACAGTGGCTTTTCAAAAAACTTAAAGAAGAAGCAGCAAAGTCAGGGCACCTGTCTAGAGAGGTAGATGCATTGAAAGAGAAAATTCACGAGTACATGGCAACAGAAGACCTAATATGTCATCTTCGGGGTGATCATATGGTCCTACAGAAGAAACTCACCCAGCAAGAAAACAAAAACAGGGAGTTAGCAAGAGAAATTGATAGCCTTACCAAAGAATTAGAGAGATACAGACGCTTCAGTAAGAGCCTTAGACCGAGTCTTAATGGAAGGAGAATTTCTGACTTGCGGGTTTTCTCTAAAGAAGTCCAGACAGATCCAGCAGACAATGAACCACCTGATTACAAGAGCCTTGTTCCTTTAGAACGAGCAGTCATAAATGGGCAATTGTATGAAGAGAGTGATAATGAAGACGAAAACAATGATGAGGAGCAAACAGTGTCTTTCAAATGCAATTCATCCGTTGCAAATGCAGTAAACAAAAAGTTATGGATCCCACGGATGAAGTCCAAAGAAAGCCATCCTCAAAATGGAAAAATTCATGACAAACAGAATGGAAATTGTGCACAGCCACGAGACTTAGTTCTAAGTCATACACCTGGTCAGCCTCTTCATATAAAGGTTACACCAGACCATGGACAAAACACAGCTACCCTTGAAATAACAAGCCCTACTACAGACAGTCCTCACTCTTACACTAGTACAGCAGTTATACCCAACTGTGGCACACCAAAGCAAAGAATAACCATTATTCAAAATGCCTCTTTAATGCCTTTAAAATCAAAAATAGCTGATGGTTACATGAGTCCAGAGCAAGCCGTGCCACCTATCACATTGGCTACTTTTGCAAGATCTCAAACTCCTGAATCATGTGGCTCAATAACTCCAGAAAGGACAATGTCTCCGTTGGCTCTGACAGGTTCTTCAAGTTCTCCAGAACAAATGCTTTCTCCAGAGCCTTTGGAAATTGGTGCCAAGCATACTCTTTTTAGAGTATCCCCAGACAGGCAATCGTCATGGCACTTTCAAAGATCTAACAGCACTGGTTCAAGTGTAATAACTACTGAGGATAATAAAATCCATATTCATTTAGGAAGTCCTTATGTTCAGGCTCTTGCTAATTCAGCAAAACCTTGTACTCCAATTCAGGATAACAGAACTCCAGCACTAACTAATGGAACACCCAGTAAGCCTACTAGTAAAATCACAAGCAGTATCACAATCACACCAACAGCCACTCCTCTCCCACGGCAATCACAAATTACAGTAAGTAATGTCTATAACTGATCCCCATCCATGCTGACTCCTTTACCAGCAACCCATCCTATTTTTCATTCCAGCAAGAATAATTTGGAAACCCCCCCTTTATTTTGGAAGAGATCTGTGCATGAACTGTACAATGCTATTTGGAACTAACGTTAAGTTTTGCCTGCTTAGTCATATCAAGTGTGCACTTACTGTATATCTTTTCACTGAAATATCTTTATGTAAAATATTTAGTCTTCCACTTGTATAAATGCATCTTTATGTATTTCCATTTTCCATAACTCACATTACTTTTGATTGCAAGGTGTATTGGTGAAATATTTTAACATTACAAAACAGTAAATAATTGGTTGTTTTTACCATTGCTTGCAGAATTATTTGTTCTTTTGGTGTGTGTGTGTGTGTGTGTGTGTGTGTGCGCATTTTGTATTTTTGCATGTATGACAGACTTTTATTTTAATCCTTGAAATGCCTGCTAAATACAGATAAGAACTATTTCATTACCTTTCTTCTATTCCCCAATTTTTCCTAGCCTTATTACTCAAATTATTATTTTTAGATCAAACACACATAAAATCACATGTACAGTACCAATTTTAAGTTCATGATGCATAAATCACATGTTTTGGGGCATGTCAATCACTGGGGATTTTGAGAGTGTGGATTTTTTTTAAACACTTTGTCATTTTGTTAAAACTCAATCTGTTTCCTCCTTCAAATCTTTCCTTTGTAATTGGGTTGAGTTGAGAAGTTTATATCACAGAAATATTTTCTTTTTCCGTAAGGTAAGCTCTTAGTCTACATTAAAAATACTAACGTTTAAAGACCTTGTAAGAATATGAACAGCAACATTTACATTTTAAAAAGACCAACCAGAAGAATGGCTCCACAGCATGATTTTATTATTCAAAGTAGGAGGGAAGGAGGCAGCAGGGTTGGAACCCAGATTACAGTCCATCATTCTACATATTAGTTAGGCACAGTGAAGAAAAGAAAGCAAAATGAATGATAGGACACCTTATAGTTTCTGAAATGATAAAATAAGTTGGTTACAAAAAATGAGAATACTATAGTCCAGCTATTTGAATTTATACATCCCTCCAGACACAGTACAGACACTAATAATACAATTCCGCTATTTAGACAAAACTGTGTCACACACCACAGTGATGGACGCTATATTAGTGCATATAATAATAAATAATGACAATAGTATAAGCAATGCTGGCCTCAATTTGTCTGTATACCAAGAGTAAGAAGCAATCAATGCTAACCTCTTGGAGAACATTACATACAGTGACACCAGAGCTTCATTTTGAATTATTTATAAGGCCGAAAGGTCTTGAATTCACTTCCCCAAAACCTCTTTCTCTAAATAAAGAGCTACTACTGAAATTCACTCTTTTAAAAACAGCTTTTTAAAAAGTTAAACATCAATTTTAATTATGCATTTAGAAAACAAATCTTTTCACCACTTTGCTAATCATCACAAAGAGATTTGTGCACAAATAGAAGCTCTCTACTTCATACATCACAGCTCAAGATGAATTGGGCAGAATAAAGATAATCTTTTCCATGATTATGAACTGTGATATTAATTGTCCTTCAACACTGATTCAGCAAAGGACTTTAAGCACGTGCTAAAGCTGAATGGGGAGCTAATGATTATGACAGAAGACAATGGCTGATTGTAAAAGGAAAAGTTTCTATTTAGAAAACACAAAAATTTATCTTGATAATCAGCAATGATGGAAAAAGAAATAAAAGTAAGGTCCATGGGAGTTTCAATTAAATCATTTTTTTAAGAAGTGCACCAGAGTATTGCAACAGCATTTTTTAAAAGATTTAAACTATACAAGATAGTGTGAGCCCAACCCAATCTCGCTTACAGCCTGATCCAAAGTGGGCTTTGGATTAAGCCCTTTGCTCCTGTTTTACATCCATTTAACTCCAATTACTTCAGAAAGCTGAACTGAGTGGAACCAGAATCAGGCTCAGCATGTGATGTTCCTTAAGGCTCTTATCCTGCAAGGTGCTTATTGACTTCAGCATCCACTGACTTCAATGGGAGTTACTTATCACTAGGTGTTCAGCATCTTGTAGAATCAAGACCGAAAGGAGCATAATCTTATATGACGGTAATAACATACCCTTTATTACATTTGGCTTTAGCATTCTTTTCTGCAGTGCCAATCCAAAATGGACATTAGATCTCTACGTAACTAATTTTCAACATACACTGTTAAGATCCTGTAGGTATGCACATTTTACAACAGTGCATAACTCTGCAGTAATCACCAATCTTCTGTTAGCAGACATTTGAAAATACTGAAAATGCCAGAGTCCTTTAAAAAAAAATCCTATTACTGTCCTCATACATTTAGCGTCACATTTTGTTTTTATTTTAAAATTATGTAGAAAACAAAATATTCTGGTTTGCATCTGCAATCTAACCAGATGCACAGAAATTAGTTGATTAACAACAACTAGGCAGTAATCTGTTACAATGTCTTTCAAAAAAACCTAACTATACAGCAAGAATTAGATTTAGTCATTTCTTGTCCTTTGGACAGTTGCCCTGTTCTTCTGAACAAGAGTTCTATGTTAAGTGAATTAAAAGACCTAGACCAGAGATCACACCATTAAAAAGTTTAATTATTCAACAGGATAGTGCTTATTCTGCCTTGTTCATTTTTTACTAAGAGACCATTTTCACTACAGGAAAATATTTTTTAATTAACAAAAGCCAAAGGAAACAGCCATAGGATATTACTTTCACAGAAAAGTTGCATCAAACTTGCCTGTGAGAATCTTTGTCACATTTCCCATAACAGTATACCTTTTGATTAAGATCAACAGATATGCCCTCTGCCAAAGAGACTAAACATATCATACTTGCAGGGTCATGGACTCCGAGATGTATTTATTTTTGCCATTGACTTACACAGGAGCAAGATGGAGCAACAACTTCAATTACAAGTCAGGCTTTCAGAAGACAAACTGTTCACTTTTCTCTTATTCCAAAGAGCTGATCAGTAGTGCATGAGGGAGCAAATGCATTGCTGGATATATTTACAGACTGTAGCATAATTCATTTTAAATAACTTTCTTAACTAAAAGAAGGTAGCTTTAAGGTTGTCACAAAGAAAGGAATCATTGTCTAGTGGTTGAAGGCACGGCTACTACTTCCCTATGTCATCTTGGGCAAGTCACTTCACCTCTCCAGCTCTCAATTTTCCCATCTCTAAAACAGGCATGATAATATTTACCTACGTCACTGGTGGGGTGGAGGATGAAGCTCAGTTAATTTATCTATAAATTGCTTTATGAGCCCTTGATGAAAGGTGCTATATTAAAAGGTCAAAGTATTATAATATTAAAATACAATAATGAATAACAATATAGCAAATATAAAGCAGTTTTCATGAGAGGATCTCAAAATACTTTACAAAAATAGGGTCAGGATCACTATTTCATTTTGCAAGTGGAAACTATCTTTTGTGTTTTTCCAGCAGCTAGCACAACTAAGCCCCAAACCTGAGAAGGGCCTTTAAGTACTACTGTAATAATGCAAATAAATAATAATAATAGTGAAAGTATGGATACAGAAAATGTTAACCCGGCTGGATCAGATTAATTGAATCTCTGGAACAGAACACCATGCCATGCTCAAAGCACAGACTGTTTTGAAGGGGGAAAAAAAAATAAGTAGACCTAGACCACATCAACTGAATATTTTGCTAACCAAAACACAGACTTGCATGTCATGCATGTGTGTCAGACAGAGAAAGAGAAAATGAAAGACTTCAGATTTTGTGTAATGGCCACTGAGCCAAGGTTTTGAAGAAACTTTGTTGTTCTTTTATTTATAAAGTAATTAAAAATAATTAACTTGGGTGCAGATGTTAAAAATGGACATAGCTGTGGATAAATTGTTAGCATAATATTAAACCATACTAGCACCACAGGAAATGGAACAATCTCTAGCGTGAAAGAGGAAGTGGATAGATTTGGTGACCTTCTTCCTTGTACCATGTATAGATTCCCTGAGATTGTCACTGACTCTCTTCCATTCTATCCTTACTTCTCTTTCCATTTTTAACTGTGCCTTTGTTGTGAGAAGTCAGAACAAAAATAAGAGTAGGGTTCTTGTTTTTAAAGATTACCAGAAAAGTGCAAAAAAAGTTTAAGCCTTTTATTGTGCTTCATTATTGTGTATGAAGACTATCAAAGAGCTTTTTAAATATTTTGTTCTACATAATTACAATAGAAAGTGCAGATCTTTTTGTTGGAAGATTTCAGCAAGATTTCTGGAAGTACGATATCACATGAGGTTGTAACCTTAAGTGCGGCTCTCCCTCTACACAGCTGAGGGGAGGGGAATATTCTCAGTCTTGAAAGGGGAAGAGAATAGGGGTTGCCTAGTCTTAGGGTACATCTACACTGTAGCTGGGGGGTATAATTCCAGGTTGCGTAGGTGTATACACGCTAGCTTTGATGAAGCTACTGTGCTAAAAACCACAGTGTAGCTGCAGTGGTGCAGGCAGTGACATGGATTAACCACTCGAGTACTTCCTGAGGGTCACAAACAGGACTGCACTCGGGCAGCTAGCCCGTACTGCCATCCACATTGCCACAGGTAAACTGTTGTTAGATTGTTAATAGGCAGCAGATTTAAAACAAACAAACAAAAGGAAGTATTTTTTCCATACAACTCACAGTCCACCTGTGGAACTCCTTGCCAGAGAATGTTGTGAAGGCCAAGACTATAACAGGGTTCAAAAAAGAACTAGACAGGTTCATGGAGGATAGGTCCATCAATGGCTATGAGCCAGGATGGGCAGGGATGGTGTCTCTAGCCTCTGTTTGCCAGAAGCTGGGAATGGGCGACAGGGGATGAATCACTTGAGATTACCTGTTCCATTCATTCCCTCTGGGTCACCTGGCATTGGCCACTGTCGGAAGACAGGATACTGGGCTAGATGGGCCTTTGGTCTGATCCAGTATGGCCGTTCTTATTGTCTCAGTTGGGGAAAGAGAGAAAACTACAACTCAGGTTTACAGCCTCAAACAGCATCTCACAATTCAGACTTTCAGAAGATCTTGCTCACATTCTCTACCGAAAAAGAGACCCTGACATTTCTAAAGTTAAAATCAAACTGTATGAGCGCACGCGCGTGCCAGAGGGCGGAAGCAAGCTTGAGGCTATTCTTATACGTCACAAGGAAGCAGTAAAGGACAAAAAAACAAGACAGGTTGCTCTGTTCTGCTTCATGGTTCACTTCTACAGGGAAAAAGTATTTTCTCCCCCTTTGACTTTAAGAAATTAGCAAACTATGGTAAAAAAAAATATATAGAAAAAAGATACTTGATTATTAAATAAAACGTTTCTAGATCAGGTGTACACAAAAGATTTCCCTAGAAAGCAAGTTCAACTAAGGCCTCTCTTCCATCCTTCTCATAAGACAAACAGTAAGGATCACTATATGCCCTTGAAAAACAGGAATGTCCAAAACCAATATTTTGCCCTGTTCTTTGTAAACCCCTGCAGAATGATCACCTTAAGAAGCTGCCAGCATTTCAAAGGCCACTCTTGCAAGTCTCATCATGCATTGACACCAACCCCTTCCCAAACCCTTCAGTGAGCCCTTCTCCTAACAAGCCTTTGAACAAACCCTTCCCCTGGATATGGAGTCAAACACTCAGAGAAGGAGGAGGGGGGTTAACTGGTTATGGAAAGGGAGGAGCTAGCACCCTTTTCAGCACACTTCTTTGATGCCCAACATGACTGTCCCCCGTGTGTCCTCAACCACATCCTCCCATGACAGATGTACTGGATTTTCACGTTGAAGATAAGCACGATGGGAGCTGCTGGGTGCTCACCACATTTGAAAGTCAGGCCATTTATTTAGGTGTCTAAATATGGAAAAAGGAGAGTAATTTTAGGCACACAGGTTTGAAAACCTTGCCCATTTATTTGGGAGGAGGGCCAGCCTAGTAGCACGGCAGTGCTTTCTACCTTCTTGCAAGAGACATACTTTTGACTTTTGGTCCCAGTCTTCTGCTGTTTGGAAAATTCACAGGTTAAAATACTGCAGAAGTAACGTGCTCATCCAATTAATGAGACAGAGTGCCTGACATTGTTCAACAGCAACCCCTAATAGCTAGTTAAGGAGATGAATTGATGAAAATTGAAGGTACAGCCAGCTAAATCCTCCTTATCCAGAAGGAGAATAGACAAGTAAAGCTGAAAAAAAAAACTGGGACTCCTTACATCTCTTACAAGGTTTTAAAATGCATCCTTCCCCACATAGAAAGAAATTGGGAAATAACTGTATGGCAGAATGATTAAGATGAAGCTGATGCTACTGGGTTGGGGCATGGAGATGGAGGAACCATGTGCATGATTACTAGGAAATATTCGATATTGAGACAGGCTAAACAAAAGCTGACTCAACTCCCAAATCTCCAGACTTAAGCAATGGGTAGAACAAACATTATGTTACCAATGTAACAAGAAAAGATCTTAAGAGTTCACGGGTGGGTGTGAGAGAGACATTTTAATGCTAAAATCAAATGCTAAAACCACCCCAGTAACAGGAAGGTTTTAACAAATATAATCTGACTGTGAAATGCTATTACAAGGACAAATCCTACAATCAACAGCCACAGAGTATTATTGCATTCTCTGCACGAGAACATAACCTCCTGTCCAACATGCTGAGGGGACTCAGACATAGAGACACACACTCAAAATAATCAGTTTAGTCAACTGTTACGACCAAACATACAGGGCATAGAGTGGGATTCACATGTAAAGAGGTTTTAAATGTACCAGAAAAGGCTTTCATCTTGTTGATGGTTTCTCTGAAAAGGGAAAAAGTGTGTATTCACTTAGATATTGGCACTACCCTCAAAAATACTTAGCACATACAGTACGTAACACTCATCTTCAAAGTACAATACTAACCTTAATTAATGTTCACAGCACCCCTGTGAGGAAGGTAAGAAACAATGTCTTCATTTTATAGCTGGAGAAATTGAGATAGAGGGGTTAAGTGACTTCTTCAAAGCCACAGAGCGAGTCAGTCCTGGACAAGATTAAAACTCAGGAGTTCTTAAACTCATACTCAGGTCATTACAGACCGTGTTTCTCTTTTAGAAGTGAACACCACAAAAAACAAAAACATCCCCCCACAGACTAGAAGGTGATCCTGGTTAAAACTCTTTTAAAATGTGGATTTCACAGAAGAAAAAACTTACCCTGAAATCTAAAGCAGTTCCCAAGAATCCAAATGTGGACCCCATTCGTGAGCTCTTTGGGGCAGAGACTGTTCTTTTCCAAATGTTTGTGCACTAACCAACACAATGGGGCCCCAACACGGTTGACCTCTGTGTGCTCCCACAAAGTATGCTAAATAATAATGGGGGGGGGGGAGGGTGAGAATATGTATTTACATTTTTACACAAACAATCAATCCCAGTATTGAAGAAATTTCTGCTTTAAAATACATTTACGTCTAGTCCTACAGCTTCATATGCATCTTTTTTAAGGTGACCAGAGAGCAAGTGTGAAAAATCGGGATTTTTTGGGGTGGGGTGGGGGGGGGGGAGGGTAGAGTTGGCTAAATAAGACAAAGCCCCTAATATCGGGACATCTGGTCACCCTAATCATTTTGAAAACAAAAACACTATAAAAAAAGTTATCACAGCAATCCTTAGTTGCCCAGAATCTGTACAAAAGAATCTCTGCTGCCAACAATCTTATGCAAGAAATAGATAAACAGATTTAAACCAAGAGGAAATGAGTTTATTGAAAACATTACCAATGTACATGGAGGTAACGGGCTAACATACAAGTGTCAACACTGCCCTCTACTGGATAGAATCAATCCTACTCAAGTATTGGCACTTCTAGGGGCCAGCCTACAGAGTGAATAAGTCCTCTAATTAAACTACTAACAGAAAATGGAGATTTCCCTTTAAGCTCAAGCAGTACCTTGCTTTTGGAACACAGGCTTGTCTTCACTAGACAATTTAATTGCATTTAAACACTAAGCAGTTTTATCCTGCTCTCACTGCAAATGAAACACTCTACAATAAAAATCAAGATACCCTTGGGGCATCATATGCATTGTAAAGCAAAAATCAACACCACAAGTTATTACAATTAACCTTTTTCCAATCCTTTCCTCCTCTAACTTTCAGTTAAAAATGGCAAAATCCAAGAGTACTTAGTTCCACAGCATGAGCTGTCCACTACATGCAAAATTATAGGGTTAGGATTATCTAGTGAGCCAACTGGCTCAACACCCTTGGTACTTTACAATATGGTAATAGTGAGCCATTCACACTGCTACAGTTAAGGACCTGTCAGCATTTCTACAGAGACACCAGTTTCTAAGGTGTTTACAATTCAACCATAAAAACATGATCCAGTTTAACACTTGGCAGACAGGCCTGAATACCCAGGAGCAATTCCCTGCCCCACCCCCCATTGTTAAAGTTCTATATGCAATTCAATGTCAATTAGGCTTTTTTTTTTTTTTTAATTAAAGGCAGTGCCAGAATTTTTTAAATTTCTCCTACAGGTTTTGAAATGCCAGTGTGCACTTTAGGGGCAATAGCCACCATTGTACGTCCGAAACGGTTTTATTGATATCTTCCTCCCCCATTACTAATTGTAACAACAAATACATAAATTTTAATAATAAATTAATAATGATATGTCTCAGGCACAGATCGCAAAAGGCCAGCCTGTGTTATATATGTTCAATGGTACCTTGTACCACAAATAGTCACATTGAAATGGGTATCACAATCTGACACAAAGCATTTTACAAAGGAGGACAAGAATCTTTAACCCCACTTCAGAAATGAGGAAACAGGTTCAGAAATGTGAAGTGACTTGCCCACAGTCAAAAAGTGAGTCAGTGGCATAGCCAGGATTAAAACACAGGTGTCTAGATTCTCCATTCTGCACCCTAACCATGCACTACAGTCAGTAACTGTAGGGTTTGTTCATGGGCACTGCCTCTGCAGTTTGAATAAAGAAAATGAAAAAAGCATAGAAGAAGAAATTTTAAGAGGAAAGGCACTGTGTAAACTCACTACGCTGACTACTTACAGATATAGGAAAAAGACAGGCCATATTTTGAAAAAGTCAGCCATGACAGCATCCCTTTAAATCAGAAGATAGAAACTAAAGAGAAATGTGATTGCAGATGCTTTGTTTGCGCTTCTGTAACTAAATTGGTTTTGTTTAACATTAATACCTCTGGAGAGGAATAAACAATCTAGTGCCAGTTTGGTATATGAACTACTACAGCAGGATTTAAGTGAAGCTACTCAGCATTACTGGATTCCTATTCATTCCAGGATTCATTTCAGACCTTCTGAAAATCCTCCATGGACCACCCACTGTGGTCACACCCACTGTGTTCTATGTCCATCCCACTATCTCCCCAATGTCTGCACAAAGGCCTTCTCCTCTGCAGCTCCTGCAAGCATCTCTACCCTATCAACTTGCTTCTCTTTATTCAAATCTCAGCTCCAAAATGTCTTTTTCTCCCTCAGCTAAGGGAGGAACAGTGGGTGCTCCGTACCTCTTAAAAGTCAGACTACTTATTTTCGTATCTTCAGAGGGTATGTAGGCTGTCTAAAGTTGAGCATCAAGTTGGGAATTCTTGGCCTCAGAGTGTTGACCAGGGTTCCATAAGGCAAAGACAGAAGAGAGCACATTAGCAACTGTAAAAAATGAAATACTACAGCAGTTACCTAAACCCCTACAGCAGCAAGATGCAGCATTTGGGACCTTTGTTGCATAACAGTACAGTGTTTCTAAATAATCAATCTCACACACACACACACACCACACAGCCCCCCCCCCCCCCCCCCCCCGCTGAAAACCTTCATTCTGACTTCCTGAAAGATTTCAGAATGAAAACAGAGGGGCTCAGTGAAACAGGACTAACTGGAAGGGCGCTGGGGTGGGGGAGGCTGGAGAGAACTATACAAATCAACAACTTATCATTTGGTAACTAAAAAGAGAATGCTACTTTGGGCCCAATCCTGCCCTCCTTACTTAGCCCTAACTCACTCATGAAAAGGACAGCAAGACTGAGCTTTTAATGACTTCAGGAAGCACATGGAGAAATGTTTTAAAACAAGGGGTAAGCAATCACCACATTTCTTTTTGGCAGCCTCATACATATGCCCTTTCTAGACCAGGCTCACACTTCAACTGCCCTCAGCAATCTGAGGACAAACTAAGGTCTGTCAAGATATGCATATGGTTGTTTGCATAACTGGTCTGTACAGAGCCATCCCACAGCCAACAGAGAGTTTGAGCAGAACAAAAATTAAGAGAGGACTCCCTCTGCTGTTCAAACCTTTCAAACTAAAGTGCTGAAAAAGAACCGAATTTAATGTTATCTTTCCTAGACGCATTTCTATAATGGAGGCAGAAAGATACATGAGGAAAGCTAGCCATGAGCACTGCACGACCCCTTTGTCCATTAATGAAAGGCATAAATCCCTAAGACAGAAAACATGCAGCCACATGTCATGCTATATACCATAGAGAAGTCAGAGTGGAGAGTTAGGGTTCAAGCAGATGGAGACAGCCATCAGATAGCTAGAACTGGTACCTTTCAACATGCCCATCTTGTCCCCCCACACACCCCCTCCTGCTTTCCACACACACACTTCTGAACCCCCAAAAAGGGTTAATTTACACTGATGACTCGGAAAACATAAAAGGAGAAAAATTCTAATTTGTTAAAATATCTGCTACTGTTTCATTTAAAATCGGGCCATCATTACAATTCCTTATCAAATGAATGCAAACAAGACACAAACATATAATGACTATAAATCTTCACGCTCAGAGCATAACCCAACTACTGACTGCCTGAGGTTAGAAATAGAATAAACTTCCCCCAAGCATGTTATTCCATAATTGTCCCTTGCAGAGTTTCCTGCCTCTGCCCACTGGTCCAATCATGCATTACAATTTCCACATTACTAGGTATTCACTCTTCTCACCCAATTACTATTTACAATAACTGACATCCATTCTGGAGGTTAATTTAACATGCAGGAAGACAAAGCCTGTTTATCAAATTGCAGTTTGCCCTGGTTCTCAGCACCCTACACCTTATTTGCTTTGACAATGAATCTTAACCATTCATTTTAATGACTGCTGACATTACTGCCAACAAACCTTAACATATTTTACAAGCTAATCTTATTCTGTGAAATTAATATCTGAATCTAATGTTTTACTATCGTGCTTATAGATTGAGAACCAATGCTTGTTTTGCACATCTCAAACAAGGCCTATTTTTAAAGCCTAAACAGTAAGAATGTCTTTTTTTATACTTCCCCTTAATTAGTAGGCCTGTATGTATTACACAATGGAAAACTTTGGAAATGACTAAGTCCCAGGTAGATAGTATCTTGGAATGGGCTAGTTTCTAGGGGTGTTTGGAGAGCAGAAGTGGGAACTGTGATGAAAAAGGGACGCCGGGTGCTGGGAAGCATCAGTTGCTACTTAAAGGATGATTGGATTGAATTGAATTCCACACCCCCTGCCAACTGTCTGAACAGGGAGCAGAAAGGGGAGGGCATTTACATAGGGGAGGTCAGGGAGACAGACAGCAGTACTGAGGGACATAGGGAGCAAGTAGCTGTACCAGCTCAGGGAATGCTTCTTCTGGTTGTCAGAAAGAAGACCGGAAAGCTGAGAGAATCCTTCATCTTCCCAGGAAAGGGACACAGAGGAGAGGAAATCAGTGTGCAAGAGGGTGGTGTGTATTTGCAGAAATTATTCTTGATGGGAATACTGACTTCCCTTCATTGACCCAGAACTAATATCACACTGAAGAAACAAAAACCAACACACATAATATTCTAATGGTTCATACCTTCCAAGTAATGCAGCGTAATAACTATAAAGTAATAACAACGAGGAGTCCTTGTGGTACCTTAGAGACTAACAAATTTATTTGGGCATAAACTTTCGTGGGCTAGAACCCACTTCATCAGATGCAGTAAAAGTAATAACTAGAACATAACCATTGCCATGCTGTACACTCAAGACTAAACAAGGAACTAATTGAGGATTCATTCTATATATATTCATTCATTCTCTCACCATATAACCATAACAACTGTGGTACTTCACACCCAAGAATCTAAACATGTGTTACAGACAATAATTCTCACGGTGTACTTACAACACAGATAATTATCTTACAACAGCCCTACCATGACACAAGGGGATGATCTAGGTAAGGTGACCCAAAAATGGTTCTTTTCAACCCTCATATCTGAGATTTACATTTTTCAATCAATCTTTTAGTCCCTAACACTGCAAACACTTAAGTAGGTGCTTAACTTTACGTGTGTCAATAGGAGACTGTCAGACAAAGTTAAGCATGTGCTTAAGTGCTTTAACTGGATTCAGCCTTTAGTTCTGAAAACTGAATGTTCATGTTTTTTACTATATTCATTCCTCTCTCTCTCTTTGAACATTCATTCTTGAACTGTCTAACTGTGAGACAGGGCTGGTGAAAAAGAAACCTACTTTCAGGTGCTGAAAGAGGAGGGAAAGAACTATAAAAACAGTTTATCGGGTTAAGGCCTTGTCTACACATAAAAGTTGCACCCCTTAAACGATGCTGGTATAGTTAAAGTGCTACTACTACCCTAGTGTGGATGCAGTTATACTGGTTTAGAAACACGTGGACTGCTATAGCTTACTCACACATGGCTAAGTCTTATACCAGTATAGAGAACCTTTACAGCCAGTGTAACTGCATTCACACTCAGGGTTGTAATAGCATAACTATTTTGGTTCAAACAATTAAAATTTAAAAAAATAAAAAATAAAAAAAATCACACCTTAACCAAAACAGTTTTACAGAAACAAAAACTATGTAGACCAGGCCTTATCAAATGAATAATTTCTCTAATACACATATCAGAAACAATATCAAATGAACCTGAAACATCATCATTTATCAGTGAGAAACTGCAAAGCCACATTAAATCATAATTTAAAAACTTTTTCTGCAATGGGAAATCTGACTGCTGCAAAAACACAAACAAAAAATTAACATCAGCTGGAAATTGTTAAAAAATAAATGATTGTTTTAAGAAGGCTAACAAAGGTGATCAGCCACTTATTGCATGAGCACTTCAACTGATTTATTTTAAATTGTTTACCTACACTAGAATGTCTCCCCAAAGGGAAACACTGTACTGTAAAATGCAGTTAAACCTCCAACAACAATTCAAGGAAAGAGCAAAAACATTACTTAACTATTTATCCACTTATCACAATTGCTCTTATAATTAACCTCTAAACTACTAATCCATAGCAACCTCACCAGCATTAATGGAATGTTTACCATTTTTTCTCAAGATATTTCTGTTTAAATCAAATGTTGTTTTGCCTTATGCTTATAAAGCAACAACATATCACCCATCCACCCACACTCATGCACACACAATAAAGAAAAAAAAAGTTACTTTTCTTTCTTAATTCTTTCCCTAATTTCTTAATACAGTTAAGATAAATACAATAAACATTGTATTCAGAGCAAGTTCTGCCTCCAGCACAAAAATAAATAAAATTACTCTATTGCTGAAGGAAGTTAAATGACAACACTGAGACACTCTAATCCTGTAAAGTCCGTTTAATTTTTCTTTTTCTTAATTTCATTATGATATACTCAACCTCTTGAGCATCCTAAACAATTGTACTGTTACCTTGTCACCCCCTCATTTGTTAGTTCAGTCACCAGCTGCATATAGACTGAATCCTGGACTGTGAGTTCTCTGGAGCCTTTGTGTTATTGGTTTGTACAAAGCCTAGTACAATGGCTCCCCTAAAAAGAATAATTCTACTCTCTCTTTACTGTTCACATTCTTCAAACAATTAAACCTATGCATCCCCATGGAATAGCCATCTGGCCAAGCTATACCTAAGTATTTCTTTAAATCTTTGCTGATAAGGCAGCTCCAGCTCTTTTGGTGCTCTCCAGTTTGTCTAGGGCAGGGGTAGGCACGCGAGCTGATTTTCAGTGGCACTCACACTGCCCAGGTCCTGGCCACCGGTCCGGGGGGCTCTGCATTTTAATTTAATTTTAAATGAGGCTTCTTAAACATTTAAAAAACCTTATTTACTTTACATACAACAATAGTTTAGTTATATATTATAGACTAAAAACGTTAAAATGTATTACTGGCACGCGAAACCTTAAATTAGAGTGAATAAATGAAGACTCGGCACACCACTTCTGAACGGTTGCCGACCCCTGGTCTAGGATTTTACACACACACACACACACACACACACACACACACACACACACACACACACACACACACACACACACACACACACACACACACACGAGAGAGAGAGAGAGAAAGAGAGATTAACACTAAGGAGGTGCCCAGAACAACAGTAAGTACTCATACAGTCATTTACATCTATAGACATCAACATACTCTTAAATTATAAAGCAGGGGTCGGCAACCTTTCAGAAGTGATGTGCTGAGTCTTAATTTATTCACTCTAATTTAAGGTTTCGTGTGCCAGTAATACATTTTAACGTTTTTAGAAGGTCTCTTTCTATAAGTCTATAATATATAACTAAACTATTGTTGTATGTAAAGTAAATAAGGTTTTTAAAATGTTTAAGAAGCTTCATTTAAAATTAAATTAAAATGCAGAGCCCCCCGGACCAGTGGCCAGGACCCGGGCAGTGTAAGTGCCACTGAAAATCAGCTCACGTGCCGCCTTCGGCACGTGCCATAGGTTGCCTACCCCTGTTATAAAGGAAGATTAATATCATCCCCATTTTACAAGTGGGGAAACTGGAGCACAGAGACATTAAATGACTTGGCCAAAGTCACACAACAAGTCCATAGCAGAGCTGGGAACAGATCCCAGGTATCTTCACTCTCAGTCCTGTGCGCTATTCATTGTGTCATGATGCATCCCTGGAAGGCAGGGTGCACTGAAATCAATACTTGAGGCAGGTCTCCCAAAAGCTGTACAGGGAAGTGCTATCAATATCACATCCGTCCTTCATGATATGGTGCCTTTGGTTATATATCTTGATGTGCATTGGCATTTTTCCCCTCATCACATTGCACAGAAATCTTTTTGACCATCTTTAAAATACATTTTTTTCCACTCAGTATTTAGTTGATTTAGCCACACGGTGCATTTTGTTGTAGACTGTAATAGCTCAGTCAAGAATAAAATACTTGTGTTGCTGCAAAACCCCATAAACTCTTCTGAGACTTTTCTTGAATTACACAGACTTTGCTGCCATGTAGAGACAAGAAGCCTTCAACAGTCTCCAAAGAGTAACAAGACACTCATTCTTCCCCCATCATTTTCACATTCAAAAACTATCATTGTTTCATGTGCCTCAGTGTACCATTAAAAATAAAACAAAACAGAAAAACAAGGAAAACTACGACAACAGTTCTTAATCAGATCAATATATATGTTATTTTCTGAAAAGCTGAGAAAGAGCACTAAAGAACTATACAAACCACCCACCCTAACTGCTTACATTTTTTCTTGGTTTATTTCAAGATTGCTGATGTATTCCATCGTACAATTCCTACTCGGATTCCCAAACCAAAGTCCATGAGCACGACTAAATTACCTGTGAAAACACCTACTGGGCATCTCAACAAACCACTCCAAGAAATCAATGCTGGAAAGCGACACATCATGAGAACTGTATCTAACACTTACCTTCAAAATGGAGGGAAGAGGTAAACAACTCTCTGCAATGTCCAGGAGTAAAATATATTTGTTGAGTAATGTGAATCACTGTAGCAATTACTTCTAAGGGCTGTTTCAGAAAAAGGTAATGTTTCCACAAGTAGTGAGATAAAACTATTCACAGGTCTGTAAAAAAAGACTGCAACACTCATGCATCAGTAACACTCTCTGGACCAAACTCTGCTCTCGGTGCTCCAGTGTAAATCCTGATTTACCGCAAGTTTAATGACAACAGAATTTGGTCCTTACCATGAAGTGACAAATTAAATTGCAAAATGAGTTTCTATTATAAACCAAAATTTGACACACACCCCTCTGCGATTAATAACCACAACCTTAATTCCACCCTAGTAGATTTACAGCAATGATTACAATCATAATGACAAGTTATCACACATGGATTTTGTTTTCAGTTGGTCTTATGAAATTGTGTTTCAATGTGGATATTTTTAGGTTCAAATTTAAGTGAGAGAAGATAATACTTGGCAAACTATCCCGATACAAATGAAAGAAAGGAAGATAGTAATAGAGCAACACGAACGTACACAGAGTTCTTTAATGAACGGAAAAGCAAAGAGAAATCCAACAAAAAGTGGAAATATGGACAAATTGCTAAGGATGACTACAAAAGAATAGCACAAGCATGTAGGGACAAAATCAGAAAGGCTAAGGCACAAAATGAGTAACATTTAGCAAGGAACATAAATGGCAATAAGAAGAGATTCTATAAATAGATTAGGAGCAAGAGAAAGACTAAGAAAAATGTTGATCCTCTGTGTAGCGGGGCGGTTACCCGGCTCCGGCCCTGAAGGGGTTAAAGGTAGGCTGATTGGGGAAGCAGCCACAGCTGGGGCCACGCCCCAATCAGGCTACAGCTGGCCCTATAAAAGGGCTGTGAGGCAGTAGTTCAGGCAGTCTCTCTCTGGAGAGAGAAGGACTGGGCTGCCTGGGAGCTGAGAAGGGTACTTGGAGTGGAGCAGGGCTGGGGGGAAGGCCAGAGGAGCAGGGGAGCTCCAGGCTGGAAAAAAACCCCAGCCTGCAGGCCTTGCTGAAGGCCTAAAGCAGGTACTGGAGTTGCAGAGGGGCAGCCCAGGGGTAGGCAAAGGCAGCAGGTCCAAACCCCCTTGCTGATGATGAGTGGTTCATAGACTGCAGGCTGCCCCAGTGACTGGGGGCTAGATGGCGACTGGCAGTAGCCACTGAGGTGGGGATAGAGGGTTCGGGGTTCCCTGGGGAGGGGAAAACCTGGAGAGTGGGGTACTGCCAGGGGGCAGCACCCAAAGTAAAGGGGTGGGACATGGGGGCCTGAGGCAAGCAGGACATCAGCCAGCAGAGGGCGCTCTAGACCTGGAGAGCAATTCCCAGGATGACCAGCAGGAGGCGCCGCACCAGTGAGTCATCGCCCTGCCACACTCTGCTGGGGGAGAGGGAGGGAGAACCAATAACCAACAACACCATGAAGACTGAGCTGTTTAATACCTATTTTGCTTCAGTCTTCATTAAAAGGATTAAATTGTGATCAGATGCTTAACACAATGAATATTAACAACAAGGGAGAAGGAAGACAGAACAAGTTACAAAATATTTAGTTAAGTCAGATGCATTTAAGTTGGCAGGGCCTGAAGAGTTTCACTCTAGGATACTTACAGAACTATCTGAAACAATCTTGGAACCACTAGCAATAATCCTTGGAGGACGAGTGACGCCCAGAGGGCTGGACAAGGGCAAATGTATCTATATCTTTAAAAAAAGGGAACAAAGAGGACACAGGGAATTATAGACCTGCCAGCATAATGTTGATACCTGGAAAGATACTGGAACAATTTACTGAATAATCTATTTGTACCTAGAGGATAACAGGGTGATAAATGATGAGCCACGTGGATTTGTCAAGAACAAATCATGCCAAACCAACCCAATTTCCTTCTTTGAGAGGGTTGCTGGCCTACTGTGTGTGGGGGAAGCAGTCGACATTACATATCTTGATTTTAGTAAGACTTTTCACACAGTCCCACATGACACTCTCATAAGCAAAATAGGGAAATGTAGTCTAGATGAAATTACTATAAAGTAGGTGCACAACTGCTTGAAAGACTGTACTCAAAGAGTAGTTATCAGTTTGCTTTCAAACTGGGAGTGTGTATCTAGAGGGGTCCCACAGGGATCTGTCCTGGGTCCAGTACTATTCAATATTTTCATTAATGAGTTGCATAACGGAATGAAAAGTATGCTTATAAAATCTGCAGATGACACCAAGCTGGGAGGGGTTGCAAGCATTTTGGAGGGCATGATTAGAATTCAAAATGACCTTGACAAATTGGAGAATTGGTCTGAAATCAACCAGATGAAATAAAATAAAGACTAGTGCAAAGTACTACACTTCAGAAGGAAAAATCAAACGCACAACTACAAAATGGGGACTAACTGGCCAGGTGGTAGTACTGCTGAAAAGGATCTGGGGGTTATAGTGGATCATAAATTGAATGAGTCAACAAGGTGATGCAATTGCAAAAAAAATGCTAGTATTCTGGGGTATAACAAAAGAAGTGTCATATTTAAGACCCCGAAGTAATCTTCCACTCTGCTCAGCACTAGTGAGGTCTCAGCTGGAGTACTGTGTCCTGTTTTGGGTGCCACACTTCAAGATGTGAACAAATTGGAGAGAGTCCAGAGGAGAGGAACAAAAATGATAAAGTGTTTAGAAAACCTATGAGGAAAGATTTAAAAAACTGGGCATGTTTAGTCTTGAGAAAAGAAGCCTAAGAAGTGAACTGATAGTCTTCAAATATGTTAAGGGTTGTTATAGAGAGGACAGTGATCAATTGTTCTCCATGTCCACTGACCGTAGGTCAAGAAGTAATTGACAATCTGCAGCAAGGGAGATTTAGGTTAGATATTAGGAAAAATTTTCTAACTATAAGGATAAGCAAGTACCGGAAGAGGTTATCCAGGGAGGTTGTGGAGTCCCTGTCATTGGAGGTTTTTCAGAACAGGTGAGACAAACATCTGTCAAATGGTCTAGGTATACTTGTCCTGATTCAGCACAGGGGGGATGGACTAGATGACCTCTCCAGGTTCTTTCCAGCCTTATATGTCTATGATTCTATGAATGGAGGAATGAATGAAACCTGCTATTGATTATGTGATTTCTAGAGCTTAAATAAATGCAGAGCTTCTGGATGTGCACACCATTAATTTTTAAAATGTAATTTGAAAAGGGTCAATTCCCTAACATATTAGTTAACTAATGTGATGTAACTACACTTGTTTGTGAGCAAACACTGCATTATGAAAGTGTATGCAAGAACTGAGACTTCACTTTTTTATTTTTCTTATTAGCTGTATTAACCTTTGCAGTTTTACTGGGATTGTGGTATTTAGATCTCATTTGTTCATGCTGTCTCTCATGGAGCAGGGTTAAAGTTGTGGTTATTTTATTAAGATTAACATATATTATTCTGATTGAGAAGTGCAATCTTAGTTCTTAATATCCTGGGGGATTTCCCCCCCACCAAACTCAAACATTCACACATAAATAACATCTGTACCTGCAACTGTAACTCTATCTTTGTGAAGTTTTTGATCAGTCTACTTGATACCTATTACAGATCTTTTGCAAGGGCACTTTTAGTCCATGCAACACATAGCAACTGCCTTTTCAGTTCTTACTGAATTTATGCATGTAGCTAAAAGAATCATTTCTACTTGAGTCTTAGCTCAGCTTTTGTATAAATAAAAAAAAACAAGGCTTTGTGTTTTCCGGCAAAGGGACTGTTACTATAAGGATACTGAAAACTGTTACACATAAACAAGTTGTATAAGAATACAACAATACTGTTTTATTTCTTGAAGGATAATTGTCATTATGAATTGTCAAAACTGTAATTATGAAAAAGTGAACAAATTCTATAGAAGAGTTCATTGAAAATATTGATGCTATTTGTCTAAAATGAAAATCAACAGAACGCTGCTATTGCAGAGTATAATATTGTGTATCCTGTAACACTGACCAATTCATGGGGTATTGTGCTACAGATGACTTTGACTTCCTCTTGTCACTATCTCCCCCATCCTTTTTCCCTCTAGGGAACTCATTCCAATGGTCCCACTAAATGTGATTTGTGGGACAGCTGCAATTTTGAAATTAGGCTAATGTGGATCTTTTTGCAGCGAGAGTGAATTTCAAATTCCCAAATTAAGTGAAAGTCAGTGGTGACCACAGCAACCAGGCTCAGGACTGTTCTGATCCAGGCAAAACCAACATCCTGGCACCCAACCAACACTATTTTTTAATTTCATAGTTAGAACTTTAAATTACTTTAATCAAAGACATTATGGCAACACATCATACAAGCACAGTTGTGGCAATCTCTGCAAATGTGTGACCGCAATATGTACGGCTCTAAACAACTGATCAGAAATTCCCCCTCAGTACTTAAACATTAAAGAGTCAATCTAGTGAGAAATGTATTCAGAATTCTCCCTACATGGTGTATTTTGTGATAAAATTACAGGAAATAGTCAAGAACTAGTTTCCTCAGATATAAGAAGAAACCTATAGACTTCCTTCTAATTATTTAATTTACCAAACTTGCATCTATCTGAAAGATAATGGGGGAGGAGATATTACACTGAACATTCTTTTTGATATTCCACAATGTAGCAATTGGCTGTGAAGCAAGCACACCAACTCACTTGCTTTAAGTTAGAACCCCTATCTCCGATTATAGAAGTTATGGGCTTGATGCAGAAATTTTTGGGTGTGGTTCTTCAGGCTAGATTATCATAATGGTCCCTTCCAGCCTTAAAAATTATTGCATAATTAATCACTTACAAACAGCATAAAAAAGTGAGAACTACTATCAAAATAATTTTTTCTTCTTCAACAGTTGTGAGGATATAATCATGAAAGAGGAGTTGACATAATAAATCATTCTAATGGTGTGGCCAAAAATACACAAATGACCACTTCCATATTATCTGCTTGGATATATATTTTGTGTTTTTTATTCCCCATTAGGTGAATTTGAAAATCTGTTTCAAACAAACCCTTTGTTTTAATGGGTGTTTTCTTCTAACTTTAAATTTTGCTAAGGTACAGAACACGCTGCTGGGGGAGGTTGACAGGGAATGCATTGGTTGGAAAAAGAAGCTTATCCCATTGGTTGGTTTATATTTTGTGCATTGGAGTTGGTCTGGATGGGCTTGTCAATGTATACTGGTGTTTTAGTTGTGAATCTTAAATATTATTCTGATAAGCGCCTTCAGCATTAGGAAAAGTGCTTTTTAAAAAATCTGAACAATAAGTTTAGACAAGAAAATAGCATTTTATTTTTTTAATCCCAAAGTTGGCAGGATATTTTAAATGTATGCATCTCACACTGTAAATTCTGATTTCCTCCTACATGTCAAACAATGTAAACGCATTCTATATTGTCCATCTTATGCAGTCTAAACTGAACATTAGACTTTTCATCCATCCTATGCAGAGAATAAAGTGAATTAAAATAATGGAAAATTCTATAACAGCTTCATAACTTACTGGTGACTTGTATCAAACTAAGTACTTGCATGTGGCAGCAACTGGTTCCATATAGGGACCCTGATGACAGGAGCACAGATACAGGATGTAGACTGCAGATTGTGATCTGTACAGTAATCACCTGTTCCCACTACTAACGCACACTACAGAGAACAAAATTATATAGAGATCTCCAAATAAAGAGGGAATCAAGTACAATACCAAAATAATATCAGAGATTTTGAGAGAAAAAGGGCTCCTATGTATCTACCATATAATTTCCTCCACATTCATGCTTTACATTCAATTTGCTAGAGCACACTTTGGGACTTCACTTCAGTAACCATCATGACAGATTATTATCCTGTGTGTTCTAGAAACCAAGTACTTATATGTTTATGGTTGACAGGTTTCAAAAAATTCTTACTTCAAAGTCCTATCCACGGGATAATTGATGGAGAATTCAGCATAAATGGAGCTAAGAATGATGATGCAACTATATACCACATGCCAATTTGTTCACTGCAAGTTTTTATTACCACTTAACATTACTGGGCT
The DNA here is from genome assembly GCF_028017835.1 of Emys orbicularis. Lineage (NCBI taxonomy): Eukaryota > Metazoa > Chordata > Testudines > Emydidae > Emys > Emys orbicularis. The sequence continues at coordinate 167,145,310 of NC_088683.1, forward strand.
CTGATTAGGTAAGACTGCCATGGAGCCCAGATCCACCACCTTCCAGGACTTACACGACCTAGAAAGCTGCTTATATTCTGTTCCCAAATAGCATCTTGCACAGTAATACTCAAACATGCTATCTGAAAATTCAATTCTTTAGTAATTCTTTAATGGACTGTAAAATAACTGCTGTAGCTGGCTGTATGCCAGTATCATCATATTATGTGGATTAAATGATGGGAAAAGATGCTTAGGTACTCAGAACTTTTAGTGCTCTTTCATGTAATGTTCTCAGTAAAAAAAGAACACTGCTTCTTGAGCTCCACATTTTATGTCATTACACTTACACTTCCAGTTGGACCAACCATATTTTATTTTTGGATGAATATTCTGCAATAACTACTGGCACAGCATGGAGCAGTTAGCCTCAGGGCTAAAAACAATGGGCACAAGCACAATGTATTGATATGGGGAGGGGAAGAGGAAGAGCATGCACTCCGGGTCAGTGCTTACAGCCCTTTTCACAAGCCTGTGAATTCACCATATTAAATTTCAGAAGTGTTTTTTGTTTCATTTTTGCTGCTCGCTTCCAACATCAAATGTCTAGGCAACAAGAGTCCACCTCACTTTACCTTGCCAAACATGAACATGTAGTAGTAGTAACAAAAATAATAATCTGTATTCAGCAAGTCACAGAGAGCTGGATACAAGGCAGCTTTAATGTTAACAGAACATTTTATTACTGAGAGTTACAACACAGAAGTGAAAAACAGTCTGAAATTCAGCACTTGGAATTCAAAGCCTTACAGGATAAGAGCACTGAGAGTATTATTAGAGTGGAACACTTTTTACTCCAGTAATGCAATCCATTACAAGTATATGTGGCCCTGCACCAATAATTCAGGATATTACCATCCACGCAGTGGCACAAAATTGGCAATTTTTGAAACATCATCCAGTTGACATCAGTTTATACCACACCTCACTCTTGTGAGATTTTATGATGTATTCCAATAAGATTTATGGTCCATCATTTTTATAAGACAATTTGGGGGACTTATCTATGTACAACTTATGAATTCCAGTTTCATGTTATGAACTCTGTATATTTAGGCTGTTTGACTGCCTTTTGCATGTATTCATACATCACACTTCTTATGTTAAGGAGAGAGGGAGCAGCGCCTGAGTACCTGCCTCTGACTGATACAGTCTTTAAGAACCACAAACAACTGAATAGGTCCTGCCCCTACCCTAGCTGAGCAGTGGCTATGCCAAAGAGTGTGGCCAAAGCTGCAATAAACCAGTTTTTCAAATCTGGACTCCAGGTGGGTGGTAACCAAGCATCAGATCACATGAGGGGGACCTTGAGGCTGACCAGGAGGTTCACATGGAAAGAAGACTAGAAGTTATAAAAGGACCAGCTCTCTCTCACCAAGAGAAATGTGTACAGGAGGAGAGAAGCCCAGGAGAGGGGATTTGGAAGCCTGAAAGGACAATGACCAAATCCCAAAGAATGCGAAAGAGTGGTGAGTAAACTCAGGCAGGGAATGGCATAGAGGTGTTTCTTATTTTACATGGATCTGTATATCTCTTGCGCTGTCTCAAATAAAGAGTGACTAATTTAAGAAATCCCTCTGCAAAGTCTGTGTCCTACTGGCTTCAACCACGTGTCCCTGAACAATTAAACTGTAAACAGGAGTACTCACTGTGACAAAATGAGAAAATGTCTGTATTATATTTTTATAAATATTATATGTGACTCTGTTTCCCTGTTCAGTTTAGCATTAACACTTCCTGGATACATACAGTTGAATCAAAGGAGGCTAGAAAAGGGGGGTCGTTAAGAAATCCAGGAAAGGTAAAACAATGACACAGACAAGATAGCTCTGATGTACCCAACTTCAAAGGAGGTAAGATAACAATGGTTAGCTCCATCCAGGCTAGAATGGGGCATCCTCCACAAGCCTGGGATCAAAGGAGGCAAAAAAACTAAAGACCCTAGAAAAGGGAGGCAGCTTAGAGGGTAAGCTGAGAGAGGCTGGCCAGGATGTGTCAGTGAAAAGATTGACAGCGTGACTGAGACACACAGAGATACAGATGCTGTGAGCAAGACAAGCTGATACTCACGGCAAGAGATTAACTTAAACTGAGCTGAGGGGAACTTACAAAAGTATAAACACCACCTTTGCACGTAGCCCTTTTACTCTTGTTACACTTCAGTCTAAATACTTTGTGCCTTTGAGAAATGAATGAACAAAACTTTGTTTTGAAGAGGCTGTTTTGAGTCACTTCGTCAACTGCTGTCACCAGCTCCCAAAGGGAAACGCTGGCAGGGTCCATCGGCAGTTGGATCTGCTGACTTGGTCATGGTTAGTTACCAAAGGGGTGTAACCCAGGTCCTGGGGTCTGAGAGTGGGTGAATTGTGGAATTCCACTCCAGCAGGGTGAAGGCCTGATGCCTGTGGGATGCACTCAGAGAGACCCCAAGAAGGGACAGCAGTGCAGCTAACCCAGTAACTGTGACACACACTAGAGTGGAGCTCTGAAAAGGATGTGCTTAATCTACAGGGAAGTGAAGCACTGGTCCTGGGGCTAAGGCAGCTAGGCTACACAGTCCAACTTATGAAGAGGGTACCAGACAGAGAATCAATGCCCAGGCAGTGAGCCTAGAGGCCAAAGAAAGAGCCTACTAAGGCCCAGAAGAGGAGAACTTAATGCACATGAACCCAGCATGTGAGTCCAACACGGGGACAGGGCTGTGACATAAATGTATTCTATTTTTAATTTATTTTAGGGTTTTATACTTCTGCCCGTCACCATAGTATCGAGCACCTTCCACATAAAATAGATAGCAAAACTGAAGTCCCTAGAGGATTTCATGAAGTATTTCTCTGGTGCCTCGAACCACGGGTATGCCCTCAAAGTTTAAAAATAAATCATTGTAAAATCTAAAATTTCACAATAAAATAATTACAAGATGCTCTCACAAAAACAAAGCACTCCATCCAACCATATAGATATCATATCACAGGATTTCACTTAACACTCTCTATTTCTAAGCCCTACCTATGAACCCCTAATGTTCCCTCAGTACAACCAACTCAGAGGACCCTACTACGACACAGTTATCACCTAAAACAGTTGCAACACAGTTAAAGTTTGTAGCGTAGACCAGTGGCTCTCAACCTTTCCAAACTACTGTACGCCTTTCAGGAGTCTGATTTCTCTTGCATACCCCCAAGTTACATCTCATTTAAAAATTACTTGCTTACAAAATCAGATATAAAAATACAAAAGTGTTACAGCACACTATCACTGAAAAAATGGCTTACTTTCTCATTTTTACCTTATAATAATAAAATAAATCAATTGGAATATAAATATTGTACTTGCATTTCAGTGTATAGTATATAGAGCCGTATAAACAAGTCATTTTCTGTATGAAATTTTAGTTTGTACTGACTTTGCTAGTGCTTTTTATGCAGCCTCTTGTAAAACTAGACAAATATCTAGATGAGCTGATGTACCCCCTGGAAGACCTCTGCGTACCCCTAAGGGTACACGTACATCTGGTTGAGAACCAGTCGTAGACAGAATTTAACCATATTTTAGGTAGGTCCTCCAATTCAGTTATATTTGTACCATAATTAGACCAGGCTCATACTCAGGTTTAGGACCAAACCCCATAATGTTCACACACAAATCCTTCTGGCTCATGCCAGAAACCTCTTAGGACTCAGGCCTGCAAACCTGTCAAGATGCATGGGTCTGAGTCCCACTATGGGACAGGTCCAAGACCACTCGTTTAGCAGACCCAGATTTACAATGCAGTGTAGACATTACATTTAAAAAAAAAAAAACCTCATCAATGTTAACTGTAACAGTTTGGCAGCAGCCTAATACCTTAATAGATATCCTTTCTAACGTGCTTTGAGATCTACTGATGAAAAAGCACTATAAGAGCTATATATTAATAATAATATTAATTATTATTGGTGTAGAGAGGAGGGGTTTACATTCATTAGGAACTGGGGAAACTTCTGGAATGGGGGGAGCCTATACAGGAAGGGTGGGCTCCACCTAAACCAAAGTGGAACCAGACTGCTGGCACTAAACATTAAAAAGGTTGTAGAGCAGTTTTTAAACTAGGAGATGGGGGAAAGCCGACTGCTGCAGAGGAGCATGTGGATCGGACAGAGACTTCTCTTAGGGGACAGTCTAATGATAGAGAATCTCCAGGTTATAGTCAGGAGCAGAGGATGGAAGAGGATAAAGTAGGGGCCAGATCAGATAAAAAAGAATCTGATACATCAGAAAAGGGCAGACAAATAAACAGTGACAAGTTTTTAAAGTGCTTGTACACAAATGCTAGAAGTCTGTCTAATAAGATGGGTGAACTAGAGTGCCTTGTGATAAAGGAGGATATTGATATAATAGGCATCACAGAAACCTGGTGGACTGAGAGCAATCAATGGGACACAATCATTCCGGGGTACAAAATATATCGGAAGGACAGAACAGGTCGTGCAGGGGGGGAGTGGCACTATATGTGAAAGAAAATGTACAATCAAATGAAGTAAAAATCTTAAGCAAATCTGCATGTTCCATAGAATCTCTATGGATAGAAATTTCATGCTCTAAGAATATAACATTAGGGATCTATTATCGACCACCTGACCAGGACGGTGATAGTGATGATGAAATGCTAAGGGAAATTAGAGAGGCTATCAAAATTAAGAACTCAATAATAGTGGGGGATTTCAATTATCCCCATATTGACTGGGAACATTTCACTTCAGGACAAAATGCAGAGATAACATTTCTCGATACTTTAAATGACTGCTTCATGGAGCAGCTGGTACGGGAACCCACAAGGGGAGAGGCAACTCTAGATTTAGTCCTGAGTGGAGCGCAGGAGCTGGTCCAAGAGGTAACTATAGCAGGACCGCTTGGAAATAGTGACCATAATACAATAGCATTCAACATCCCTGTGGTGGGAAGAACATCTCAACAGCCCAACACTGTGGCATTTAATTTCAAAAGGGGGAACTATGCAAAAATGAGGGGGTTAGTTAAACAGAAGTTAAAAGGTACAGTGACTAAAGTGAAATCCCTGCAAGCTGCATGGGTGCTTTTTAAAGACACCATAATAGAGGCCCAACTTCAATGTATACCCCAAATTAAGAAACACAGTAAAAGAACTAAAAAAGAGCCACTGTGGCTTAACAACCATGTAAAAGAAGCAGTGAGAGATAAAAAGACTTCCTTTAAAAAGTGGAAGTCAAATCCTAGTGAGGCAAATAGAAAGGAGCATAAACGCTGCCAAATTAAGTGCAAGAATGTAATAAGAAAAGCCAAAGAGGAGTTTGAAGAACGGCTAGCCAAAAACTCCAAAGGTAATAACAAAATGTTTTTTAAGTACATCAGAAGCAGGAAGCCTGCTAAACAACCAGTGGGGCCCCTTGATGATCGAGATACAAAAGGAGCGCTTAAAGACGATAAAGTCATTGCGGAGAAACTAAATGGATTCTTTGCTTCAGTCTTCATGGCTGAGGATGTTAGGGAGATTCCCAAACCTGAGCTGGCTTTTGTAGGTGACAAATCTGAGGAACTGTCACGGATTGAAGTGTCACGAGAGGAGGTTTTGGAATTAATTGATAAACTTAACATTAACAAGTCACCGGGACCAGATGGCATTCACCCAATAGTTCTGAAAGAACTCAAATGTGAAGTTGCGGAACTGTTAACTAAGGTTTGTAACCTGTCCTTTAAATCAGCTTCTGTACCCAATGACTGGAAGTTAGCTAATGTAACGCCAATATTTAAAAAGGGCTCTAGAGGTGATCCCGGCAATTACAGACCGGTAAGTCTAACGTCTGTACCGGGCAAATTAGTCGAAACAATAGTTAAGAATAAAATTGTCCGACACATAGAAAAACATAAACTGTTGAGCAATAGTCAACATGGTTTCTGTAAAAGGAAATCGTGTCTTACTAATCTATTAGAATTCTTTGAAGGGGTCAACAAACATGTGGACAAGGGGGATCCAGTGGACATAGTGTACTTAGATTTCCAGAAAGCCTTTGACAAGGTCCCTCACCAAAGGCTCTTATGTAAATTAAGCTGCCATGGGATAAAAGGGAAGGTCCTTTCATGGATTGAGAACTGGTTAAAAGACAAGGAACAAAGGGTAGGAATTAATGGTAAATTCTCAGAATGGAGAGGGGTAACTAGTGGTGTTCCCCAAGGGTCAGTCCTCGGACCGATCCTATTCAACTTATTCATAAATGATCTGGAGAAAGGGGTAAACAGTGAGGTGGCAAAGTTTGCAGATGATACTAAACTGCTCAAGATAGTTAAGTCCAAAGCAGACTGTGAAGAACTTCAAAAAGATCTCAAAAACTAAGTGATTGGGCAACAAAATGGCAAATGAAATTCAATGTGGATAAATGTAAAGTAATGCACATTGGAAAAAATAACCCCAATATGATGGGGCTAATTTAGCTACAACAAGTCAGGAAAAAGATCTTGGAGTCATCGTGGATAGTTCTCTGAAAATGTCCACGCAGTGTGCAGAGGTGGTCAAAAAAGCAAACAGGATGTTAGGAATCATTAAAAAGGGGATAGAGAATAAGACTGAGAATATATTATTGCCCTTATATAAATCGATGGTACGCCCTCATCTCGAATACTGCGTACAGATGTGGTCTCCTCATCTCAAAAAAGATATACTGGCACTAGAAAAGGTTCAGAAAAGGGCAACTAAAATGATTAAGGGTTTGGAACGGGTCCCATATGAGGAGAGATTAAAGAGGCTAGGACTCTTCAGCTTAGAAAAGAGGAGACTAAGGGGGGATATGATAGAGGTATATAAAATCATGAGTGATGTGGAGAAAGTGGATAAGGAAAAGTTATTTACTTATTCCCATAATACAAGAACTAGGGGTCATCAAATGAAATTAATAGGCAGCAGGTTTAAAACAAATAAAAGGAAGTTCTTCTTCACGCAGCGCACAGTCAACTTGTGGAACTCCTTACCTGAGGAGGTTGTGAAGGCTAGGACTATAACAGAGTTTAAAAGAGAACTGGATAAATTCATGGTGGTTAAGTCCATTAATGGCTATTAGCCAGGATGGGTAAGGAATGGTGTCCCTAGCCTCTGTCTGTCAGAGGGTGGAGATGGATGGCAGGAGAGAGATCACTTGATCATTACCTGTTAGGTTCACTCCCTCTGGGGCACCTGGCATTGGCCACTGTCGGTAGACAGGATACTGGGCTAGATGGACCTTTGGTCTGACCCGGTACGGCCTTTCTTATGTTCTTATGTAATTATCATCATCAGGCAAAGCAGTTGTAGAGCATCAACCAAATAATGTGGTTGAGGGAAGAGTTGAGAATTCAGTTCCTATCCTTCTGAGATACATGACACTAGTGATAAACAGCGACCAGTCCCACCAGCTGCTGTACGTGTTTACCTCCAAAGGTTTTATAAATGCCACATTTCAAAAGCCTTTTAGAAACCTAAGTATCATCAGTGTACAGTACTCAGCCCTGCCAATACCCAGAAGAAGACCAGAAGTCCCAAATCAGAAGAGAATATACTTTATAAGCTTAATAAAGCCAGGGACCAGTTAAGCTCTAACCTCAAAGCATCCAGTTCCTCTCCCCCATCTTTATTTAAATATAAATTGTCTATTTCAGTTAGGGTGACCAGATGTCCCGATTTTTGGGTCCTTTTCTTATATAGGCTCCTATTACCCCCCACCCCCTGTCCTGATTTTTCACACTTGCTGTCTGGTCACCCTAATTTCAGTGACTATTTCTGTTTAATGTTTTCTATTTATAACTCCTCCCGCGGAAGGGGAATGTAGACTGGACATTTTGTTTACAAGCAGACTTGAAATGTTTGCACCCAGCTCTGGAGGAGAGAGGAGGGGAGACGGGAGGAAGGAAGGGCCGCTGGAGAGAAGGAAGGAGCAATGGGGGCACGCTGAGAGGAAATGAGGAGTCGTCTGTGTGAGCGAGAAAGGTGAGGAAGGAAGGGAGGTGAGGGAGACGAGGAAAGTGAAGGGAATGAAAGGGGGAGGGGGAGTCCAGTGAAGGGGGCTGCTGCTGTGAGCCCAGCAAAGGGAGGAACAAGCGCCCCACGTGGCGAGCAGATACCTGGGCTATTGCCGTCGCTGCTACTGTGTGTTCCGGGCTGAGGCGCCCACCAAGGCTCGTCCAGTGCGTCCCCCATGTGTCCCAGCCGCACCGCAGGCCACGCCGCCGCTACCCTACACCGTCCGGGAGGAACCCAGCACCAGCTCCAGGGGGCGCCGCTGCCGGCTGCTGACACCGCCCTCTCCCGCCAGAGACACGCCCCCTCCCCCCTCGCTACCAAGCCTGGCTCAGCGGGACGGGTTTGCGGCGAAGGGCGCGCGTAAAGCAAAGGGCTCAGCAGCCGGGCTGTCTACGCGCGGCGTGCACGGGAGTCCTGTGCACACGTGGTGCAGGCGCAGATATGTGTGGTGTCTGCGTGGTGTGTTTAAGTCCGTGCACATAGTGTGTCCGCACTTGTGCACGCAGGGGGATGTGATGTGTGCATATGCACCTGTGCATGCAGAGTTAGCGCAGACATAAGACCCTCTACTTAGACACGTTTGGTGGGGAGAAAAACAGGGAAATTTCTTTTAACTCTCTTGAAAACCAGCAGTGAAGGAGAACTTTTCGGATGGACAGCTTGGGAAAAAGACCGGCATTTTAAAAGGGCGGGGTAGGGCACAAATGGTATGTGTAGTATGGATAGATGATGAGTCTGCAGTGTACTTACATATCTGTGCACATATGCATGTGTCTGGCAGGTTTAAGGATGCTTTACATCATGTAATATTGAAATTATTTACTATCCTTAGTTCACCATACATATTTTACAACTCTTTTATTAGTAAGTAGTAAGAAAAAATAGGTGTTCAATTTTCAAGCACTGCAATCAAGTTAATCAAAGATTGCAAGGGGGGGAAAGGAGCTGCAGATAGAACTAAACCATTCATGATGTTTATTTAAGTCAGACTGCACGTGTCTTGTTTGCACCTGGGTGTGGAGATACCTACTTTCTTTACTGTGATGCTTCATAACCTCTTGCCTGAGAGAGGACTATAAATATGTGAAAATATATTGTAACCCTGTAACTTTTTCACCCCTTCACATATAGAACAATGATCCTGCAAACACTTAAGGAATTGTGTAATTTTAGTCACAACTGTAGTTCCACTGAAGTCAATGGGACTACTCAACCAACTAAATGAAGTTATGCAGTTTCCTAAAAATGTGCAATATCAAGGCCATACAATGTAACTGGCTATGAAAAGTATCTTGGGACATTTACATTTACACAATATCTTGCAATATCTTATTTTATTTATCTTGCAATACATATATTTGTATGTAATAAATACTTCTTATAAAGATAAAAATCATATTTATGCAATAACTAATTCAGTAGCAATTGCTTTGAAACTATTGTCTTCTCTCATGATATGTAATACTATTTGGTCCTTTATTTGAGTGTAAATCTTCAAATATCCTTGGAAGTGTACAGAACAGCATAATCTTGCAATGTATTTACAATCTCTGGAATCAATTCAAAGCCCCATTGCTAGTAAAGGAAACGTGGTCTCAGTCTTAAGATTTAACAATTCTACTTGAAGGCAGTGAAATATTAGTAACAGATATTAATTAACATATTAATGAGAATTAAAGGCCTGGTCCAGCAAACACTTATGTATGGGCTTAACTTTACTACTGTGAGCAGTGTTGTTGATATCAATGGAACTATTCACATTAGTAAAGTTAAGTATGTGTGTGTTTTCAGGATTGTGGCCAAAGATCATGCTAATAAACTCAAGGAAACATCGTTCACTTAGTCTGAGTGAAGCACAATGTTTATAAGCAGAGTCTTCATTTTAAATATTATTATATGTATAGTCTACTGTTTGCAAAAGCAATTAAAGTACACAAATAACAAAAGAGCAGATAAATACAATGATCAGATGCAACAAATGAATATGCTGTAAAAAGAAGCCACACATTTATCATCTGATCAATAATAGATTTATATACATGGAATACATGAAATATAGCCTAAGGCAGGGGTTCTCAACCTTTTTCTTTATGAGACCCCCCCCCCCCCCCCCACACACACACACTGTAAAAACTCCATGGCCCACCTGTGCCACAAAAACTGTTTATTCTCATATAAAAGACAGGGCTGGCGTTAGGGGGTAGCAAGCAGGGCAATTGCCTAGGGCCCCCATGAAGCTGTTACTCAGGCTTCAGCCCCAGGTGATGGGGCTTCAGCTTTCTGCCTTGGGGCTCAGCAAGTCTAATGCCAGCTTTGCTTGATGAATCCCCTGAAATGTGCTCATGCCCCCCAGGGGGCCTCGGGCCAGTGGTTGAGAACCACTGGCCTAAGGCAATAGAATATACATGTGTAGTAACCTTAAATAATCATGGGATGGCACTATTGCTCCATAGAAATTAATCTAACCCCGTTTGTTAACAGTCAGGGCCTGCTACCAAACTCTTTTTGGGGAGAGGAGAGAGAGTGTGTGCATTTCAAGGCTACAGGGGAGTTACATGTAGGCTTAATAATTATTAATTATTATTATTATTATGGAGGGCAAGTATTATTATGATACAGTAACTCCTCACTTAACGTACTCCCACTTAACGTTGTTTCAAAGGCCTGGTCTACACTACGACTTTAATTCGGATTTAGCTGCCTTAATTCGAATTAACGCTTGACCCGTCCACACAACGAAGCCATTTAATTCGAATTAAAGGGCCCTTTAATTCGATTTCTGTACTCCACCCCGACGAGCGGAGTAGCGCCAAAATCGAATTTGTCAATTCGAATTAGCGTTAGTGTGGCCGCAATTCGATGTTATTGGCCTCCAGGAGCTATCCCACAGTGCACCATTGTGACCGCTCTGGCCAGCAATCTGAACTCGCATGCACTGGCCAGGTGGACAGGAAAAGCCCCGGGAACATTTGAATTTCATTTCCTGTTTGCACAGCGTGGAGAGCACAGGTGACCACAGAGAGCTATTCAGCACAGGTAACCATGCAGGCTGATAATCGAAAAAGAGCACCAGCATGGACCGTACAGGAGGTACTGGATTTGATCTCTATATGGGGAGAGGATTCAGTGCTAGCTGAACTGCGTTCGAAAAGACGAAATGCCAAAACTTATGAAAAAATTTCCAAGGGCATGATGGAGAGAGGCCACAATAGGGACACAGATCAGTGCCGCGTGAAAGTCAAGGAGCTCAGACAAGCCTATCAAAAAGCAAAGGAGGCAAACGGTCGCTCCGGGTCAGAGCCGCGGACATGCCGCTTCTACGCTGAGCTAAATGCATTTCTAGGGGGGGCCGCCACCACTACCCCACCTCTGACTGTGGATTCCGAGCTGGGGATAATCTCATCAGGTACACCTGATGATTCCGTGGAAGGGGAAGAGGAGGAGGAGGAGGACGAGCTGGCAGAGAGCACCCAGCTCTCCGTTCTCCCCAACAGCCAGGAACTGTTTCTCACCCTGACTGAAGTACCCTCCCAAGCCTCCCAAGCCAGCACCCAAGACCATGACCCCATGGAAGGGACCTCAGGTGAGTTTACCTTTTAAAATATAAAACATGGTTTAAAAGCAAGCATTTTTAATGATTAATTTGCCCTGAGCACTTGGGATGCATTCGCAGCCAGTACAGCTACTGGAAAAGTCTGTTAACATGTCTGGGGATGGAGCGGAAATCCTCCAGGGACATCTCCATGAAGCTCTCCTGGAGGTACTCCAAAAGCCTTGCCACAAGGTTTCTGGGCAGTGCAGCCTTATTCCGTCCTCCATGGTAGGACACTTGACCACGCCATGCTAGTAGCAAGTAATCTGGTATCATTGCCTGACAGAGCCTGGCAGCGTATGGTCCCGGTGTTTGCTGGCATTCAAGCAACATCCGTTCTTTATCTTGCTGTGTAATCCTCAGGAGAGTGATATCGCTTAGGGTAACCTGGTTGAAATAAGGGAATTTAATTAAGGGGACTGAGGTGGCCGTTCCTACTGGGCTGTTTGCCTGTGGCTGAAAAGAAATCCTTCCCTGCATTTAGCCAAGTGCAAAGGGGGGGGGAGGATTGGCCCAGAGCTTTTCGCGTTTTGCTAGCAGGGATCTTCCCTGATACCAGCCAGGCGGTGGGGGGAGGGAGAAAGCACTCATCCCAGAGAATTCATGGCGGGTGGGGGGGGGGGTGTTAGTTTGGTTCCTGCAGGGATCTTCCCTGATACCAGCCACGCGGTGGGGGGAGGGAGAAAGCACTCATCCCAGAGAATTCATGGCGGGTGGTGGGGGGGGTGTTAGTTTGGTTCCTGCAGGGATCTTCCCTGATACCAGCCACGCGGTGGGGGGAGGGAGAAAGCACTCATCCCAGAGAATTCATGGCGGGTGGGGGGTGGTGGTGTTAGTTTGGTTCCTGCAGGGATCTTCCCTGATACCAGCCACGCGGTGGGGGGAGGGAGAAAGCACTCATCCCAGAGAATTCATGGCGGGTGGGGGGGCGGGGGTGTTAGTTTGGTTCCTGCAGGGATCTTCCCTGATACCAGCCACGCGGTGGGGGGAGGGAGAAAGCACTCATCCCAGAGAATTGGATGGGGGGGGGGGTGTTAACCTTCAGCAGCAGAAAACAAGCTAACAGGAAAACTGCAGCACAACGGGCTTTGCTTGGTATGTGGGAAAGCAGGGCGCAGAAGCCTAAAGACAGTGGCTTACCATGGCAGCATGCAAGGTGAATTCTGTTGCCCCGACCTGCATCTGTGATCTCTAGCAGCAAAGCCACAGGCACTCAATATTAAGAGGCAAAATGCGACCTTGCACAGAAATCACATGTGCTATGTAATGTGAATAGTATACACCGTGAAAGAGTATAAGCATTGTTCTGAAAAATGTATCTATTAAAAAAATTCTCTCCTTTTTTCACTCCCTCCAGCAGGTGCAAATGTTTCAAGCCTCCCTCCTCCTTCCCGAAGGCTATCCCAGATAAGGCGTCGTAAAAAAAAGACGAGAGAAGAGATGTTTGCCGAAATCATGCAATCCACCAGGAATGAAAGAGCTCATCTGAATGAGTGGAAGGAGACGGTTTGCAAGTATAGGAAAGAAGCCAGTGACCGTGAGGACAGGAGGGACCAACGTGAGGACATGAGGGACCAACGTGAGGACATGAGGGACCAACGTGAGGAGAGGAGAGACGCTCGAGATGAGAGGTGGCGGCAGGAAGATCAGAGGAGTCGGGAAGCAACGCTGGGGCTGCTGCGTGAGCAAACAGACATGCTCCGGCGTCTGGTGGAGCTTCAGGAACGGCTGCTGGAGAACAGAGTGCCGCTACAGCCCCTGTATAACCCCCCTACCTCCTCACCATGTTCCATAGCCTCCACACCCAGACGTGTAAGAACACGGGGGGGGAGGCTCCGTACACCCTCCCATTCCACCCCAGTGGACAGCCCAAGCAAAAGGCTGCCATTTTTTTAACCTTTTTTTACTGGGCTTTTCCTTCCCGCAGATCCTCCTCCCAAACCCCACTCAGGTTCTGTGCCGCTACAGCCCCTGTATAACCCCCCTACCTCCTCACCATGTTCCATAGCCTCCACACCCAGACGTGTAAGAACACGGGGGGGGGAGGCTCCGTACACCCTCCCATTCCACCCCAGTGGACAGCCCAAGCAAAAGGCTGCCATTTTCTTAACCTTTTTTTACTGGGCTTTTCCTTCCCGCTGATCCTCCTCCCAAACCCCACTCAGGTTCTCTCCCTCTTTTTATAATCAATTAATAAAGAATAAATGATTTTTAAACAATGGTGACTTTATTTCCTTTGAAAGCAAGCTGGGGGAAGGGGGAGGGTGGGTTCCTTACAGAGAATGAGTCAATAAAGGGGGCGGGTTTTCAGGAAGGATAAACAAACATAAATTTCACACTATAGCCTGGCCAGTCATTAAACTGGTTTTCAAAGCTTCCCTAATGCGCAGCGCTTCATCGTGTGCTCTTCTAATCGCCCTGGTGTCTGGCTGCGAGTAATCAGCAGCCAGGCGATTTGCCTCAGCCTCCCACCCTGCCATAAAGGTCTCCCCCTTGCTCTCACAGAGATTGTGAAGCACACAGCAAGCAGTAATAACAATGGGGATATTGGTTTGGCTGAGGTCTGAGCGAGTCAATAAGGATCGCCAGCGACCTTTTAAACGGCCAAATGCACATTCTACCACCATTCTGCACTTGCTCAGCCTGTAGTTGAACAACTCCTGACTCCTGTCCAGGCTGCCTGTGTATGGCTTCATGAGCCATGGCATTAAGGGGTAGGCTGGGTCCCCAAGAATAACAATTGGCATTTCAACATCCCCCACGGTTATTTTCTGGTCCGGAAAGTAAGTCCCTTGCTGCAGCCGTTTAAACAGATTGGTGTTCCTGAAGACGCGAGCGTCATGAACCCTTCCCGGCCAGCCCACATGGATGTTGGTGAAACGTCCCTTGTGATCCACAAGTGCTTGCAGCACCATTGAGAAGTACCCCTTGCGGTTTATGTACTGGGTACCCTGGTGCTCCGGTGCCAAGATAGGAATATGGGTTCCATCTATTGCCCCACCACAGTTAGGGAATCCCATTGCAGCAAAGCCATCCACTATGACCTGCACATTTCCCAGAGTCACTACCTTTCGTAGCAGCACCTCCGTGATTGCTTTGGCTACTTGCATCACAGCAGCCCCCACAGTAGATTTGCCCACTCCAAATTGATTCCCGACTGACCGGTAGCTGTCTGGCGTTGCAAGCTTCCACAGGGCTATCGCCACTCGCTTCTCAACTGTGAGGGCTGCTCTCATCTTGGTATTCTGGCGCTTCAGGGCAGGGGAAAGCAAGTCACAAAGTTCCATGAAAGTGCCCTTACGCATGCGAAAGTTTCTCAGCCACTGGGAATCGTCCCACACCTGCAACACTATGCGGTCCCACCAGTCTGTGCTTGTTTCCCGGGCCCAGAATCGGCGTTCCAAGCCTATAACCTGGCCCATTAACATCATAATCTCCAAAGCACCGGGGCCCGCGGTCTCAGAGAATTCTGTGTCCGTGTCCATGTCCTCATCACGCTGGTCGCTGCGCTGCAATCGCCGCCTCCTCCTCCTCGCCTCTTTTTTCTGGTCCTGTGTAAGCATAAACTCCACGAGAAAGCGCGAGGTGTTTATAATGTTCAAGACTGCGTTCTGGAGCACAACGGGATCCATGCTTGATGCAGAATGGAGTCTGCAGAGTTCACTCAGGAAAAAAGGCGCGAAATGGTTGTCTGCCGTTGCTTTCAGGGAGGGAGGGGGAGGCTGTACCCAGAACTACCTGCGACAATGTTTTTTGCCCCATCATGCACTGGGGTCTCAACCCAGAATTCCAAGGGGGGTGGAGACTGCGGGAACTATGGGATAGCTATGTAAAAGCTACCCACAATGCCATCGATTTCCACGCTCTGGAAATCGATGCTACTATGGTAGCTTGGACGCAAACCACCGAATTAATGGTGCCTAGTGTGGCCGAATACATTCGAATTTATAAAATCGGTTTCCTAAATTCGAATTATATAAATTCGAATTAATCCTGTAGTGTAGACATACCCAAAGTTACGTCGCTGCTCCATTAGGGAACATACTCATTTAAAGTTGTGCAATGCTCCCTTATAATGTCGTTTCGCTGACTTTACAAGGGAGAATTGCACAAGTTCCTCTTCTCCGCCTCCTCCCCCCTCCCTTCCTCCCTCCCTCCCAGCGCTTCCCCCGCCGCCAAACAGCTGTTTGGCGGCGCTTAGGACTTTCTGGGAGGGAGGGAGGAAGGGAGCGAGCAGGGAAGCTGCCCCCCCCCCTTTAGGGGCTGCAGGGCACTGGGCTAAGGGGGCACTGGGCTAAGGGGGCCCCAGGGCCCTGGCCTGCAGCTCTAAAGCCCCTTTCGGAATGCGGCCCTGCGAGCATGGGCCGGAGGACTCAGGAGGAACAGGGGCAGCCGCGCAGTCAGCGGCCGGAAAGAAGCAGCGCTTTCCCCTTCAAAGCTGGACGGAGAGAAGCAGCGCTTTGAAGGGGAAAGCGCCGCTTCTCTCCGGCCGCTGGCTGCGCGGCTGCCCCTGTTCCTCCTGAGTCCTCCGGCCCGTGCTCACAGGGCCGCATTCTGAAAGGGGCTTTAGAGCTGTAAGCCAGGGCCAGAGCCCCGGGGGGGGGGCAGCTCCCAGAATCGCAGCCCTCGGGGCGGTGCCGTGCTGCACAGAGCCACCTGCACACCCCCTGCATCAAACAGGAGCTGCCCCAGGTAAGTGGTCTGCACCTCCTGCCTGCCCCATCCCTGAGCCTCCTCCCGCACCCCCACCCTGAGCACCCTCCCGCACCCTAACTCCCTCCCAGACCTCACCCCCAACCCTGAGCGCCCTCCCGCACCCTAACTTCCTCCCAGACCCTGCACCCCCAGCCCTGAGCCCCAGGGGTAAGCCAGGGGCACCTCCCCACCACAATACAGTACAGTATATAATGCCTTTTGACTGCCCCCCAAAAATTTCCTTGGAACCTATCCCCCCGCATTTACATTAAATCTTATGGGGAAATTGGATTAGTTTAACATCATTTCACTTAAAGTTGCATTTTTCAGGAGCATGACTACAACGTTAAGTGAGGAGTTACTGTATAATACAAGTAGCTCATTATATAAGTTGCAATTTTAACCTCTGCACTGTGTATTGGAGTTATGTAAAAATGACTAAAGACGGAGACGCACTTAATAGAAGTAAGTATAAATAATAAATCAGTCCATTAGAAGATACAAATAAAGTAGTATTTCACTTAAGTAAAACTTACCTGGGAAATGATGTCTTCCTAAATTCAGACCCATTTTGTCCTCCTACATCTTTTGGAGGGGAATTTCTTTGGAACTATTTGTTTACATCTGTTATTTATAGAGTGTTTTTTTCCTCATTTGTTCTTTTATTTTTATTTCTCTCCTGCCATTCTGCTCTTTCCATGACCACCACTGACCTCTGAATTCTGTAAATGACTTTTTGCATGTAATCACATCAAATCTGAGCTCTCAGTCGTCACCTTTTGAGGCCCCACTTGCATCTCTGCTATCATATCCCTCTATTCCTCCATGCGTTTTCTAATTCTCCTGCTTTACTGCTCCTTTGACACTCTTGGCTTTGTGGCTCTTACCATATTTCTTCTCCCTTAAGTTTGGAACAGCCCCCCACTTCTTGTTTATCAAGGCAATTAACCGAACTAACAAAACCTAACTATATAAACAAACTAAACATCTCTTTCAATCAGTGTGACTACTTAATATATTTCATATATGTTCAAAATGATTAAATAAGCAGATGACACAGAAGCAAACCACAAAGCAGAAGAACATGTAACCTGGAGAGATTAAATAGCAGGGGCTGCAGGGAACAAGTGGCTATTCGGTCCTAATAAATGTAAAGTCTACACAGTAAGAAGAAATAAATAGCACAGATACAAAAAGATTTTAACACCAAACAGCTGCACAATAATATAATATTAAAGTTAATTTATTTCCATCATTTTCATGCAATGAAGCCCTGTGGTTGAGGCAGGGAAGGTAGAAGAACAGGACTGGAAGAGACAGTGCCCACAACAGGTCCTCTAGCTTAAAAATTGGTCCATGCTGCTAGCAAGCATGGATACCTTCCAAGGAGCAGCTCAGCGGTCGAGACTACCTGATAAGACAACTGCTTAAATGTACAGAATCATAGAATATCAGCGTTGGAAGGGACCTCAGGAGGTCATGTAGTCCAACTCCCTGCTCAAAGCAGGACCAATCCCCAACTAAATCCTACAAGTTGGGGTCAGGAGCATCTTTGACCCCTAAAAACCTGACAGCCTTGGTAACTAGGAAGAAATTACTTCCTTAAGAGAGACAGATGTCCGTGTTGTAGGGGAGACTGGAGGAGAATTTATGCCCTCCCTTGAAGAAAGCACCTGGCAGCCTGGAGGGAGGGGTGTTGTATGTATTGGGAAGTAACAAGATTCCTCCCCTCCTCCTCCTTCAAAAAAATAAAAAAGAGGGGGGGAGGGCCAATGCATTGCATTGGAGCTCAACTGCTACTCACCACTCCCTCTGGTTGCGGCCCTACAGCTGAGTGGCCTTTAGATATGCAACCAAGAGGAAGAGGAGAGATCAGAAAGTGGTCTCTGTATCCCCGCCACTCTCAGGCAGTCAACATGGGTGACCTATACCTCTTACCCTTAAATAGTGGAGAAAGAGGTCTGAACCTGGATGGGATATTCCTCCTCTGTCCCTCACAGGCAGCAGATCAAATGGCAATAGGTCACTTTGCATGAAATTATGATAGGATCGTGGGTATCTCAGTGCAGTGGTCCCTTGTAGCATATTCCTTTACAGCCTCCACCTCACTCACTAGGGGTACGTCTATACTTACCCGCTGGTTCGGCGGCAAGCAATCGAACTTCTGGGTTTGATTTATCGCGTCTCGTCTGGACGCGATAAATCGAACCCGGAAGTGCTCGCCATCGACTTTGGTACTCCTGCTCGGTGAGAGGAGTACGCGGAGTCGATGGGGGAGCCTGCCTGCCGCGTCTGGACCGCGGTAAGTTCAAACTAAGGTACGTCGACTTCAGCTACGTTATTCACGTAGCTGAAGTTGCGTATCTTAGTTTGAATTGGGGGGTTAGTTTAGACCAGCCCTAGAGGAGGAATACGCCTTTCCACCCCCTACCCACGCTTCCAGATTCTTTCTTGGGGAAGTGGCACACAGGCTTCTCTGGCCTCCCTGTTCGTAAGTGACAACTTTACAAGAAGTTATGGGGAAGCCTGAAGTTTCTCTGTAACACGTAAATAGAAGATTTTTTTCTGCTGGTGCTCCTTTGTAAACTGTTGTGGGTTTTAAGTAAAGCAAAGTAACCCATTCAGTTACTGTGCTTTTATTTCACACTTCCACATCACACATGCACACCTGTCGTTCTTGGGAAGGGTTTTTCATAGCATTTCCCAATGCACCCCCTCCCAGCTCTGTACACTTGCTATTACTATTATTTATGTTTATGAATGATGGTTGCACCGAGCTGCCCCAGTCCCGGAGCAGACCCTGCGCGCGCTGCCCGCACACAGCACTAAAGCTGAGGCGGAACGTGGCTTCCAGCAGATGCCTCCCACCTGGAACAGACCGCATCCCGAGTCGCGCAGCGCTCTAAAGCGTTCCAAAGGGGCGGGTCTGAAAGAAGCTCGCGCACGTCACATCCCCCAGACCCCATAGCAACAGCAGCAGCCCGACGACTCCCAAGTGCTCCACGTCACCGGCCGCCCTCTCCTCCCTTTACGGCCAGCTTGGGCTTTACGACAGCGCCGCGGGCCGGGAGGGGGAGGCGGATGTTTTCTCCGGCTGTCGAAAATAAACCGCGATTTACGGCAAAGCGAGGGCACGTCAACAGCTATGGCGGAAGGGGAAGAGGCGCTGCCGAGCAGCTGGTGAGTGAGATCCCGTCACCCCCTCCCGCGCCCGGGAGCGAGCCCCGGGCCCGATCCCCTTCTCCGCTCTCAGCCGGCCCGGGGGGACTTGCCCCTGGGCGGGACAGTGGAGCCCCCCCGGCTGCGCCTCCCTGGGCAGGGACGGGGGGAGCCGGCCCGGGGCAGCCTCGCGGGAGGGGCTCTTGTCTGGGCCGGCCCGGGCAGCGGCAGCAGCATCCCTGGCGAGCTCGGTTCCCTCTGCGCCGGGGAGCGGCGGCGGGTCTGGTCGGCTCCCGGGAGCTGGTGTCGCCCGGTGAAAAGGCTTTGCCCGCCCAGAGCCGCCAGCTGCCTCCGGCGCTTCCTTTGGTTTAGTTCAGTCTCCTCCTGCGCGCCCGGCTAGTGCGTGGAACTGGACTGAGTTCTTCCCAGAGACGTTGTCTTCCTCCTCTGAGCTAGGTCCCATCTCACGGGCTTTACCCCTAGAAAGTGCCGTGCCCCTGGAGAAGCTCAGAGAGAGAGAGAGAGAGAGAGAGCGCCCCCCTCCATTCCTTCAGAGGCAATCTCCTTCAATGGCCTCAGTGATGGGATTTTCGTCTGTGTGCGCCCCTTAGCTAGTCCACATGCCATTTTTGCTGCCTACCTGGCTTCTTATGGTCACTTGAGACTAAATCTTGCTCCCTTCCACATACACGCCTCCAAACTTCATTTGGTTCCCTTGTGTGCAGCCACCTATGCAGTTGCCCCACTCATTGTGATCTTCCAATTCCCAATCACCTGTTTTGGCCCACTTGTCTTACTGTCTGTGTATGTAGAGTCTACATTTAGTACAGTACTAGGTATGCTTTCTATTGATCAGTCTAGTCCTAATGTAAAGGAACTGTATTTGATGTGAATGTTGGTGTAACTAAGGCCTGGTCTACATCTAAAACATGAACAACGTAGTAAGGTCAACCTGACTCCCACTGTAGATGCAGCTAGGTCAGGGGTGGGCAAACTTTTTGGCCTGAGGGCCACATCTGGGTGGGGAAATTGCATGCAGGGCCACGAATGTAGGGCTGGGGCAGGGGGTTGGGGTGCGGGAGGGGGTGCGGTGTGCAGGAAGGAACTCAGGGGAAAGGGTTGGGGTGCAGGAAGGGTGTGGGGTGTAGGGTTGGTGCAGGGAGGGGTGTGGAGTGTGGCAGGGGGCTCAGGGCAGGGGGTTGGGGGCTCAGGGCAGGGGGTTGAGGTGCTGGAGGGGTGCAGCAGGGGGCTCAGGGCAGGGGTTTGGGGTGCAGGAGTGGTGTGGCAGAGGGTTGGGGTGAAGGAAGGGTGTGGGGTGTGGCAGGGGGCTGGGATCAGGAGGAGTGCGGCAGGTGGCTCAAGGCAGGAGGTTGGGGTGCAGGGTGCAGGAGGGGTTTGGGGTGTGGGCTCCGGCCCAGCGTCGCTTACCTTGAGCGGCTCCAGGGTGGCAGCAGCGCACAGCAGGGAACCGCAGCCAATGGGAGCTTTGGGAGAGGTACCCGCAGGTGAGGGCAGTGCGCAGAGCCCTCTACCTCCCCCCTTCCCCTCAGGGGCCACAGGGACATGGTGCTAGCTACTTCTGGGAGCAGCACGGGGCCAGGGCAGGCAGGGAGCCTGCCTTAGCCCTGTGGCACTACGGGGGTGGCCATCCGGATCCGGCCCGCGGGCCGTAGTTTGCCCACCCCTCCCCACCTCAAGTGAATGGAAGCTCCACTTCTCATGAGGGTGGATTTACTACACTGACAGAAAAAACCCTGCCATTGCTGTAGGAAGCGTCTGTGCTACTGCAGCTGTGCCATTTGTAGTATAGACATGTGTTGACAGCAATTGCTATCTCTGTACTATGACCATATGAGTCCTGCATGTATGGCTCTCGAGGGGTTAAATCAGGGGTCGGCAACCTTTCAGAAGTGGTGTGCCGAGTCTTCATTTATTCACTCTAATTTAAGGTTTCACGTGCCAGTAATACATTTTAACCTTTTTAGAAGGTCTCTTTCTACAAGTCTATAATATATAACTAAACTATTGTTGTATGTAAAGTAAATAAGGTTTCAAAATGTTTAAGAAGATTAATTTAAAATTACATTAAAATGCAGAGCCCCCTGGACTGGTGGCCAGGACCCAGGCAGTGTGAGTGTCACTAAAAATCAGCTTGTGTGCCGCCTTCAGCACGCGTGCCATAGGTTGCCTACCCCTGGGTTAAATCATTCCTTCAACTACTGAGTTTTGTTCATTTGCAATTGTAAACTGACTGCATTCTTCTGGTTACAGAAAAGTTAATAAAGTACAGTGTTCATTAATTAAGATTTATGAAGCACATTGTACAGGTAAAGCGCTGTATAAATGCTACGGTAAGTGTTGGCAATTCTAAATAAAGATCTACTCATAAGGATATATAATTATGCACTAAAGCAGTGGTTCTCAACTGTTTCAGGGGTCTGCCAAGCAGGGCTGACATTAGACTTGCTGGGGCCCAGGCAGAAAGCCAAACCGCCACAGCTTGGGGCTGAAGCCCGGGGCCCCAAGCCCTGCCACCTGCAGTTGAAGGTCCATCAATGGCTTTTAGCCATGATGGACGGGGATGCTGTCCCTAGCCTCTGTTTGTCAGAAGCTGGGAATGGGCGACAGGGGATGGATCACTTGGTGATTACCTGTTCTGTTCATTCCCTCTAGGGCACCTGGCATTAGCCACTGTCAGAAGACAGGATACTGGGCTAGATGGTCCTTTGGTCTGACCCAGTATGGCCGTTCTTATGAAGCCAAAGCCTTAGCAACTTGGGGTACGTCTTCACTTACATCCGGGTCCGGATGTAAGCAATCGGTTTTCTGAGTTCGATTTATCGCGTCTGGTTAAGACGCGATAAATCGATCCCGGATCGATCCCGGAAGTGCCCCGGATCGATCCCGGAAGTGCTCGCCTTCGACGCTGGTACTCCAGCTCGGCGAGCGGAGTACGCAGCATCGACGGGGGAGCCTTCCTGCCGCGTCTGGACCGCGGTAACTTCGGACTAAGGTACTTCGAATTCAGCTACGTTATTAACGTAGCTGAATTTGCGTACCTTAGTCCGAAGTGGGGGGGTTAGTGTAGACCAGGCCTTAGCTTCGCATGGCCCCCTGTGGCGTGGGGACCCGGGCAATTGCCCTGCTTGCTACCCCCTAACACTGGTCCTGGCTTTTATATGCAGAAAAACAGTTGTTGTGGCACAGGTGGGCTGTGGAGTTTTTATAGCATGTTGGAGGGAGAGGCTCAGAAAGAAAAAGGCTGAGAACCCCTGCACTAGAGCACCCACTTGTAAAACTGTTGAGTCTTGGAACATTGAAGCATAATCCTTGAGATGAAATCTGAATCATGTTAAAGAATCTTTGAAAAAATACTCCAGTCCTACCAGTTCCAATATTAATTGCTGAGAGTACAAGCAACCTTCAAGATCTCAAAACATTGCTAAAATGCTTTTTAAAAAACTAAATAGTGAGTTCTGCATGAGCAATGCTGGCTCCATACAGTTTCACTGAAAAAATATGAAGATTTTACCACGTGTGGCCTGTATTTATACCATGCTGAATAGTAACATTCAGATCTACACCTCTACCCCGATATAACACAAATTCTGATATAACGTGGTAAAGCAGTGCTCCGGGGGGCGGGGGGCTGCGCACTCCAGTGTATCAAAGCAAGTTCGATATAACGTAGTTTCACCTACAACGTAGTAAGATTTTTTTGGCTCCCGAGGATAGCGTTATATCGAGGTAGAGGTGTAATTGGAATAAACTAAACAGGGATGGTATTATTTGAATGGGAGAGCTTCCCAGTGAAAACTTTGGCATTGTAGGGAGTTGTGGGGATGATTCACTAGGTAAGATTTTTCTTTCAGAATCAAAAACTACATTATGATGTCAAGTGTCACCGTGTTGCTAACAGTGTATCTTTTGGAGAATTAATGGTCTGGCCCAAATTTCAATCTATGTAATTACCCTTTTGCCTGTCCCCACTAAATTCCATCTGCTTTTTTATTTAATTTATTGTGTTTTGTATATAATGTTTCAGTGTGCTGTTAAGTACCTGTTTTGCTCAAGAGGTAGTTGTAATTTAAGGGGTGAATGAAGTGTTGTCTCTGGATAGCATGCAAAGAAATTTGGGATATTTCTTGATGTAAAATTCCATGTTAATGTAAGATTTGAGAGCATAACACTGTATTTGGCATTGCTGGTTGAAACATTCATATCAAGGTGTAGACACCATTTTGTTTTCCTCTTCATCCCAACTATCATCTAGGCCGTGGTCCTGGATTCAGATCCCATGGGTAGAACTCCACTGGAGTCAGAGGCTCCCTATTGATGCAAGGATTCACCTATACAGATCTGATTACAGGATCAGAGTTTGTGATAATATCCTGAATTTGTAGGATCTAGAAACATTTAATGACACATACTACCCTTAATCCTTTCACAAAACGTGCAGGTTTGTGAATATAGATCAGTGATGAGGCGTGGCCCTTTGGACAAATGACCTGGGTCAGTTAAAAGCCAGCAAAAAGTTGTAGATCCTGAAGATCCCAGATTGAATGCTTGATAGGTGATTTTTCTTCATTTTTATTTAAAGAAAAGCATGTCACCAGATAGTATGCTTTAAAAATATCAACATGTCGTAGAGAGACGCTGGGAGGAGGTTGTCATTTTGTCTCACTAGTTCCAGAGAAGTTTAAGGACAAAATACATGATTTCTACAAATACAGAGAAACTTAGTGAAACAGTCATTTGGATTCAAGTACAAGGAAAATTACATTTTTGTCAGAGGAGAACATAGTAGAAAAAGTACCTTAAACCTATTTACTAAAGAAATTCTGTAGGAAACCTACAGTCTTCTGTGGTGTAATAGTCAGTTTATTTTTCTCTTTAGTGGTTAACCTGTTGGAATCCACAGTTCTTCCTTTATTTCTTGAAGAACAGATTTATGAAAATTTGAGGCATATTGGGTAACAGAACTCTATTTTAGTTCATAAATCGAGGAAAACGATAAAATTATTTTCTGACTTTAAAATAAACAAATTGTAAAGTTTAGGGTGATGATTAGAGTGTATAGTCAACAGATAATAACCAGAAGTTTTTGTTTTGATATGGGGATATACTTTGAAACAATGTGCTACATTGTTATGATCCACTTCATGGTAGTTTTATTTGTTTTGACTTTTTTTTTAGTAGGAAGTATTTATTTAATACATGGTTGCAAAATAAGTCATTTTAGCCAATTTGCCACTTTTGGGTAAACATGATGTGCGAATTCAGCAATATAATTACTTTTGTTTGAGGCTAGAATAGTTATCGACATCTAACCCTAAATGCATTGTGAAATAGACAATGGGTGGAAACACTTAAATGAAACAAATAGTTTGTGTTCCTTTTTTAGCATATTTTTGGTATGTCCGTACTTGTGCATACACACATTTTTCTCACTGAAAAATTAAGTCTAATTTAAAAGTTTGAAACATCAGTTGAGAAGGAGATAAAATACATCCTATTTAGTTTCCCTTACATCAGGATTACATTTAAAACTATAGTGATATGATGCAAACATGGTTATGAACCTACAACATTTCATAAATTCAGCGTTGCTGGTTTAACTTTTCCTCCTTAATTTGAAGTAGTGTGATGAGACTGAAATAAGAGCCAGAGATGCACAAGGTGGTTATCTGGTTCTGTACATGTCTTCATAGGACTCCATAAAAGAACTTCTTTGGTGAAAGTAAATTTGAACTGTATCTGTTTTCTGTTCTGAGTGAGAGAGTACTATTTTCCTAATAGATCTCTGCTAGCAGCCCTGCTTGTGCTAGCATGGATCTCCACACACATTCCCCATATCTCCTGTGATAACAGCAATGCCATATATGCTCCTGCTTTCTCCTTTTTCTGCCCATGTTCCTGATAATCCCAAAATGTAAGGCATTTAAAGTGGCAGGCGCCAATGCCATGGTGCCAGCAGATGAAACATTGGTAGGGACTCAAAATTCAGGTCCTGTTTAGACTTGTTACATTTCTCAACTTATTTTTTTAATTATTATTAATTGCTTTAAGGTTAAATTAAAAGTGACCAATAAGGCAGTGGGTGCTAGGTGTGTGCATAAATGGGATGGGAGTGTGACAGGCTGTACTGATGGCAGCCTTGTTTTTGTCCCCAGAAGTACAGGGAGCATGTATGTAGATCCATACCTAACAAATACATGCTTACAGTACCGCTTGCTACCATGAAGATGGGCAGTATATTAAAGCAAATGATGAGTGGCTATGATGCTAGGCTGTCGTCTAAGGAGGGTAGATACAAGTAATGAGAGCATCTTTTCAAGTACAGTAGCACAAACAGATCTATGAACAGCATATGGCTAAGCAGTGTAGCAATCTGGGTGGAGATAATTGTTTTTAAGGTTTGTACAGACTAATGAATGAGTGTGATGGTTTATCAGAAGGGTATGTATCACTGACTGACTATAAAGAAGAATAGATAAAATAATCTAATTTTGGGTTAGCCTGTGGATGCCACATGCATTTAAGCTAAATAGGGGAGAAAAGCAACATTGTAATTTCTTATTGCAAGATATCTAAGTGTCTTTCTCAGAACAAAAAATGTAAGGGGTACATTTTCAAAGCATCGTCCCAGTGATGGTCTTTGATCTACGATAGCTGTGCAGCTGCATAAAGGGTCGCTGGACTGCCAGATATGTGAAAGTAATAGTTCATCAGTAGTTTTGCCTCTCTGTTCAGCCTCTCCTCTGTCTGTGATCTGGTTCCAGAAATATTTTTCTGCTGTCTCTCTGTCCTGCTTGTTTACCTCACAACAGCTTCCGGTCTGATTTGGCAGCCTTGTCATGTGTATGCCAAGGTTATGGAGCTTCTTCACAGGTGTGGAAGGAGCTGACTGCAAACCTAACAGAAATATTAGGTCTGGTTTTATCATGCAGGTCCTATCAACGTTATTTGAAAGTGCTCATCTTAACTCTATGCACCCCATTGAAATTGAAGGGTTAAGAATTAAATATCTTAATTTGGCTTTTACATTTTAATTGTGGTCTTATTAGGTGACTGTCTTTCTAATAAGAACTTTCCAGGAACTCAACACACTCAGTAATTGATGTGAACTTCCATAAAGACTAACAGGAGTTGGGATCAGAGGTACTGTAGTTAGAGATGAAAAATGCCTACTAGATGCTTGAATTTATCCCACTACAAGGGTAAGATATAGTCCCAGATGCATTCAGTTAGAGATCATATTGATGTTATGCTTGATCTTATATAAAAGGCCAAGAAAAAGTGTGCGCGCTGTCTCTCTAGATAGATAGATAGATAGATATAGATATAAAATCATTTGTATTGCGAGGAGCATGGGGATTCCTTTTGTTTAGACTTTTAGCTTAGTTTTATTTATGATGACCAAAAAAACCACCTTGTTTATCAGAAGTAGCGTGCTGTTTGGTCAAACTTTCCTGAGTGGTTTATATTCAGCATTACAAACTAATTCAGTAAACCATACGATTACTAGATACTTTCGATGTATTGTTATAATATTTACAAACTTACAGATGCAAAATTTATTTGCATAACTAATTTGCTAAGAAAATAATTTTCAACCATAGACGTGATGAAATGTCACTACAGTGAAACCTGCCTTAAGTAACCAATCAGCCACCCATGGCACTTGCTAAAATAGGTCCTTAGTAAAAGTGAGTGTTTATGAACATTGAATTCAAATCGCACTAGAAATTTTGAGGAAGTTTCAGACTAGTTTCTGGTGGTTTTTAGAGATTAAAGGTAAAATCTCAGCTTCATTTGTTTATTCTAATTGGAAAAGTTCTGGAAAAGAAACTGTACTGCAAAGTAATGACTTATGTACTGTATCTCGTGAAAAGCAGCATTCTGTAATTGTGCTTCCCAAATCCATCCAAGGTAGTACTGGTGAGTAGGAAAATTCTGCTTATGTAATTATTCATTTAGTAATATTTATTGGTGGTCATTACCAAGCACCTTGGTGCCTTACATACATAAACATTATATAAAAAGTACAAGTCTTTAAACATAAAAGGCCCAACAGGAGACCGACTTCTCTTCATCTCAACCTCCTCCCCAAGTTTTAAAAGCCTTGGTCAAGCAAGTCTTGCTGTATATCCTGAAGTTTGCTGAACTTGGGTTCTAATAGACATGGGGTCGGCAAGCTTTCAGAAGTGGTGTGCCGAGTCTTCATTTATTCACTCTAATTTAAGGTTTCACGTGCCAGTAATACATTTTAACGTTTTTAGAAGGTCTCTTTCTATAAGTCTATAATATATAACTAAACTATTGTTGCATGTAAAGTAAATAAGGTTTTTTAAAATGTTTAAGAAGTTTAATTTAATTTTAAATGAAGATGTAGAGCCCCACGGACTGGTGGCCAGTACCCAGGCAGTGTGAGTGCCACTGAAAATCAGCTCGCATGCCGCCTTTGGCACACGTGCCATAGGTTGCCTACCCCTGTAATAGACTGATGGGGGAGTGTATTTCAGAGGCAAGGGCCCTCTATTAAGAGAGACCTGCTGTTAGCTGTAAAGAGGCTAATTCCAGGCATCAGCAATGGTATGCCTTGTGCAAGAGAATTGGTTTGTCAGATAAATGGTCCAGCCACTAATCAGGACTTTATAGACTGTAACCAAAACTTTGAATTGTACCCAGATAAAAGCAGAGAAGCCAGCACAGAATGTAAACCAAAGCTATTAAGGGCTCTTAGCAGCTTGCCTTATTCGAGAGATGAGATGCTATGCTGTATTCTTCCCAAAGGAGGTATAATAAATGTAGTTCGTAATGGACTGACTTTTGTGCAGGCCTTCACCAGTCATATGAAGGACAGGAGCCCAGCTCATTTGCAGCTTGCTCTTGTAGTTTCTTGCTGTAATATCACTTTCATAAGTAACATTAAAATCAGTCTGAATCTGATTTTTTTTTTTTTATTTGGAGGAAAATCAAAACAAAATGGAAAGCTCCCATTAGCAATTGAGACTCTGCTCTCTTACCAAGCCATGGTAAACTCAGTCGATTACATCACCCACTATTCTGAACAGTCTTTGTAGGTGTGATAGAGGAAAAGAATGTCTGATTGTCATAGCCACAGCAGAGTAATATAAACAACTTCTGTGTTGCAGTCCATCTATGTAAGGTGATAACACCTGTGTAGTGACAAACCATGCTATCGGTTCAGTACTCTTCAAGGTCAGGCAGTAGACCAGTGCCATCCCTCTTTTTTGCTCCACAGGGCACAAAGTATTGATGATAGAATTTCTGGGGAATGACTGACTGTTTTAAGCTGGTATTATACGGTTGGGTATTTCCCCCCCTGTGTGATTGTTTCCATTTACGTTATGGCAAAAGCCAATTTTGATACAAGTACAAATACACAGCTCTTTAATTTGTAAATACCAGCTATTGGTAGCTGCAGAATTAAAACTAGTGGGTCCATTAGAAATTCTCTTCCAGGTGTGTTTGTAATTAGTCTGCTTAATTATTTCCAGAATAGTTATTCCATAGGTATGTTGGTCTTTAATTACATTCTCTCCAAAACATGTTGAAACGTGGTTTATATATTACAGTCTGAGGCTCTAGCTACATTATGACTTTTAACCAGTTAATTATGTAGCTGGTGGTAACCATGGTTTGTTTCCACACACATGGTTAATACTTGGATATTAAACTGTAGCTGCTAACCATATTTTACCCATGCTATAGGCCTAATCTGGCACTTGATTGTCTATCTCTCTAATCGGTTTGACACACTGAGTTCAGAGTTTTACAATACCATGGGACCTCCTAATTATGCCTGCTTAACAGGATTGGTGGCTTCTCCTTCCGCTCCCTCCTCTGTGCACCTGGATATCCCACAGTGTATTGCCCACATGCTGCTGGTTCTGATCTGTGTGTATGTCCTCCAGGTGCTTTATCTTCTTCTATGGAAGAATGGGTTTGTTGCCCACATTTTCCAGAATGCACTGGTACAAATATAATTAGACAATTTAGGGGTGTCTGAACAAACAGGGTAGCATATTTTTGCCCAACTGTGTGTCAGTATGGGGACACCACTCAACCATGTTTGTCCTATGTGTTAAGGAATGCTAATTTATTTTGCCTTGCTGGGTTATATGCCTAAATTGCAGGCATTAAAACCGTAGAGCATATTGTGCTGATAATATTCACTGGGTAGTGCAGTGCTGTGTGCAATGTCTGGTGTTTGTCAAATGGAGTTTGACCCGGTGGTTGCCACCTGTCAAACTGGACTTCTGAACAGAACATTAATTTCAACTAGGTACAGGTTACATTATTGTGCTAATAACAGATTGCACAAGAGGAAGCATAGGAAAAAGAAATCAAGTGGCTATTGTGGCCATTTTATAAATACTTGAGAACCGCAAAACAGCCCTCACTAAATTTTTTAGTTGTGTTTTTATTTTATCTCGTGTTCTATATGGATCAGGCTTTCTGAAGTCTTAAGACACAGAAAGGATTTGTTCACCACTCAAATGAATTCAGGTTTGCAAATATTTTGGTGGTTTTATTTTCTCATTTGGTTTGTATTCATCAATGAGGATCTCTTCTGTTTGGGAGATTATTCAAGTGGGCAGCTTGGCTTTCCTCATGTCTCTGTTAGATGGGAGTGAAAAGTTATAACTGAATTGCTCTAATGAATGGTGTTATGAGCTATTTATTAAGGGTATAGGTAGGAAGCATTATACTACAATAGATAAAACATTAAGCTTTGCAGCTACTGCTGGTTCTTTAGACTCCCCAATTTAGAATCATAACCCTCTTGACATAACCGTACTGCTAAGACAGTCATTTATTGCACAGCTATGAAGACAACTTTGCTGTCTCTCATCTAAAATCAGCAACTGCTCTAACATGAACATGCATAATAGCTTTGGGAAGGTATGTGTGGGGCGGGTTCCTCTCCAACAGATTATGTATCTGTAATCTATTTCAAGGGTTCTGGGGAGCTGCTTATTAAACTCTAATAACTTTTAATTACAGACTAACATGCTTTGGTCAGGCAAGATACCTGCCCTTATCTTAGACTGTAAACTCTTTGTACGTGTACAGTGCCTAGAACACTGAGGTCCTGATCTGGGTTGGGGCTTCTAAGCACTTCCGCTATACAAATAATAGATTAAAAAAAAAAACCTAGAAAAGTAAACCTCTTCTTACAAAGTCTTACTACATTTTCATCCAAACTGGGTGTGAATATGTTGGCTTTCACACTATAATCTACATATAAAATCTGATTTGCTTATAAGCCTATTGGAAAAAGACACAAACAATTGTGCAGGTACTTAACTTTAACATCTAACATCCTGTGTAGTTTTCAATGGGACATATGGATGCTTAAAGTTAAACGTGTGCATAAATGTTTACAGGTTTGGGTCTTTGCCTTTTTTGAAATATAGAGATTAATCTTCAGAGAATCAGATTTTTTGTGTGTGTGTGTGTGTGTCTTTTAAGAGACTAGAGTTGATATGTCTTGATCAAGGAATTCCATTGGGCGTGGGTAGTTAAACATTAAAATTAGCATACTAAACTCAGCAGCTGACTTGCTATATCCACTACAGGAATATGAACTGTAGCTACTGAAGACCATGGGCAGATACATACCATAAGAAAAGTGCCCAAATGTGAGGCATTTTATTGGGTCTGCTATAGAATGTTCGAATTTAATGTCAGCCAGTACCACAATTCTTCCTTATGAAACATACTTTTTTTAAAGGACAGTGAAGTTCACTAAGTAGAAAGTGGTGTGGCATCAGTAGTTACTAACAGAGGGCTTGAACTGATAACCCTTTAGTGCCCACATGTGCAAGTATATAAATTGATTCACAAGATACACATCTCTGTATTTTGGGGTAGAATCATTCTGTACTTAATATATGTCAAGTGTGTCATGCTCCACTCACTCTGTAGACAAACTGTTTAACTGTCATTTCTGCTACCCCATTGCACCTGCCGTTTTGCCATCACTGTAACTTCACATGAAATTGTAGGAGGTAGCTCAGCAGGTGCATTCAGTCTGCAAGTGTGTGGAATGTTCAACTGCAGCCATCAAGAAGATATTTATCTGTTAAAAATACGTGCAGAGTTTTCACTTTCTGAATAATCACCTGTTTTGTCTATATTTAAACATTTTTGGTGAGACATTTAAAAAAAAATTCTTACAACTAGAACATCTTGAGTATTCCGTTATATGCTAACATGTTAGATTGTGGTATTAGTGTTAAAAGCTTTTTGATATCTTTTCAATCCATTGATTTGTTGGGGGGGTTTTTTGTTTTCTTTTACGTTTGCCACACTAATTATGCCAGATAAAACTGAAGACTAGGTTAATTAATTGGCTAACATCCTATGACATGAATGCGTCTGAAAAAGGAAATACGGAGTTAAGAGGTAACTATTGATAAACCTCTGATATTTTCTAGTATCTAGGTCATCTAATGATTTATTTAATGAGACATTGCCACCTAATTTAGGTCCCGAATTTGCATTTGAATGTGTAATGTGTGGGTGAAAAAAATGCTTCCTTAGCCTCTCTAACATATCAATGAAAATAGTGCAGCTCCTTACGTTTAAACATTCTTCTGCAATGTTAGACCAATTTTGTAGTAATGTGCCACTTCATGAGAACCAGAAAATGAAATAATTCATTTTCATTATTTAAGCTGAGTGGAATTAGAAGTCAAGCAGACCACACACATTGTAAAAAATAAATTAGGTTTTACAGTATTTGGTTTCAATAATCTAAGTTTTTATAAATAAACAGGTCAGGAAACTTATTTTTAAATATTTGTTTTTTTTGGGTTGATGGCATCCTCCATCTTGGAGGGATCTTTAGCAGATATCACATGTGTATACATACAGGACGATACTGAATAATCAAAACATTTTTCTGTTTAAAGTACTTTTAAATGTATTAAAAAAAATTTTCTGTAGGGAAAAAGACCTTGAAGAAGCTCTAGAAGAAGGCGGTTGTGACCTTGAAACAGTAAGAAACATAATTCAAGGGAGACTACTGCCTGCTGATTTGAGGGCCAAAGTCTGGAAGGTAATTATGACTTTAAATAAAGAGGATAATACTTGCAGATATATTTTTATTTGAAGCTGATGACTTCAGTATCATGAATAATTATAAAATGATTACCCCCCCCCATTTGTGTGTGCATATGTGCCATGCAGAATTCTGAAATTTGTGTTAATTCAGTTTTGAAATGTTTACTCTTCTTTGAGCTTAAAGCTGTAGAGTTCATTGAGTGCAGTAACTAGATCTCTGCAGAGGTACAGCCAGTAATGCTTTGAAGAACTGTTTGTTTTCAGATTGCACTGAATGTTGTAGGAAAAGGGGACAGTCTGGCATCGTGGGATGGTTGTTTAGATCTACCAGAACAGAGCATAATTCACAAGGATTGCCAAGAGCTAATTGGTAAGTTTGATAACTATATTTCTGTAATGCCTGCTCTCTTAGTGTCATGTTGTTTAACATAATTACCTTCACTAGTATTTAAACTGTGAAGGGGATTTTGGGTGGGGAAGGTAAAAGCTTAGCACAGAAGAATAATTGAATATCTTCGATGTGCAAGCAGAACTTTATCTTTGAAAGGAAGACATGAAGGAAGTGCAAAGTATTATCTGTTGTGATGAACTGCATAATCCAAACACAATCCAATGGGAAAAGGGCTGTGATTGAGACTGTTGAAAAATGTAAATTACCACTTTCAAAAAAGTTGGTCTATTGCATTTGATGTTTTTTATATAATGCCCTTCAGGTTTTGAACTTTGGGATGAGTTGCCAGTTTATGCCAAAGAGCGACACAGTGCCTCCTAACACCGTGATAAAACATTGATTCAGTGCTGACTCTCAGGTTCATTTAATCATCAATACCACTTCCTACAGCTTTTGAGGGAGGAACAGTCTCCCATCGGCTACAGCAGTGTATAATACTTCTGTAACACAGTTGCACATATTTTAGCTATATTTTTAAAAGCAGTCTAAAAAAAGGAACTCGTTTTTATAAAGTGGAGCAGGGTTACTTCCAGTGACTTCATGTAGGAAAGAGAAATAAACTTAAATGGATATTGTCAATTTAAATTACTCTTTTGTCTAGAACTTTTTGTCAACTGTAGTAAGACTGGACCCCTAAGCTTACTAGAATTGAAAGATGAGAGAGGGAATTCCTTTCCTTTTTCAGTCCTCCCCCCCTCCAACCCCACCCGCCCGTGCCAGTCAGTTTCCCCTTTTTGTTTAGGTATTTCACACAGCACCATAAGAAGAAGTGATAAATAACATAGGAAAATGCCATTTTAAAAATACAATATTTGTCAGGAAGATTAAGTGGCAAGTGTTTTATCTGAAAATACTCCTAATTTATTTTTATGCAAAAGTGACTAACTTTTAAGTTGATGACATCCCTTTAGTAATTTAGGCAATCCCTACCTTTGCATTTTAATTCTTCCGGTTCCTGTTTTTGTTTGGTTTACTTTCAAGCTATGCTGCAAAGCCAGTCTTAGGTTCTCTAAGAGGGAGATCTGAGTGGATTAGATGAAGGAAATGTCAGAGTATTGTGTGGTTTGGGGGTGATCTATAGTTTTTGATGCTGGTCCGGTTATATAACTTATGGTTTTATGCCTGCAAGCAGAGCTATGGGTGAGCAGGTTTTTAATAAATTATATACTGTATATCCTAAACTCCAGCCAATAACTAGTTATCATTACATGTCCCCATGTGTATTTGCTACTAGATATGTCATAGCCAGGAGCTCTACATTTCTTTGCAGAATTCAGAATTGGATGCAGAACTGCTTTGAAAACTGGTGGCCATTATTTCATTGTTTCTCTTCCTCTCATTTCACCACTACAGAACCTTAAAAAAACTAATCAAACTGCTGCAAATGCACCTGCCTTAGTTCTAGAAATTGTCATTGAAGGACTTCCAGAAGCCCTTAGCATAATGCACCAATAATCCAATAATAGTTTTTAAACTGTTTTTGCATTTGTATAGTAGCTATTGAGGAGAAGAAAAAGCTGTTCCCTATGTGAATTCCTCTTCCCTGTTTCACTTCTGAAAAAAATATCACTTAAGTAAATAGAAAAAAAAAATCTAAAACCCCACTATTAATATTATTAAGTTACTTAGCTTTTCAGGAGTACAGTAAAATGGCACAATCAATTGTAATGTTGTATTGGACTATGGCACATTACATCTGTAAAGTCACTATTCCTTGTGGTTTTTTCCTCCCTTTTTCTCAGTCAGGCCAAAAGAAAACTTCCATACAACTAGTTTTGTGACTGTACCAAAGTAATTAATCTAATCAATATAACATGGTGTTAAGGTTATATCTAAGGCTAGGTCTACACTGCAGTGGGGGTCCGACCTAAGATACGCAACTTCAGCTACGTGAATACCGTAGCTGAAGTTGCGTATTTTAGGTCGGCTTACCTAGTGGTGAGGACGCGGGAAAGTCGACCGCTGCTGCGCTGCCGCCGCCTCCGCTGCCGCCTCCTGCCGAGGTGGATTTCCGGAGTCGACGGCAGAGCGATCAGGGATCAATTTTACCGCGTCTTCACTAGACGCGGTAAGTCGATCCCCGAAAAACCGATTGCTACCCGCCGGATCGGCGGGTAGTGAAGACAAAGCCTAAGATTTGCATTTAAAGCAGGATTAAAATCCTCTATTTCACACTTTAGTGAAGGTATTTCGTCTGCAAATTTATACAACTCTTTGGATGACACTTGCATTTTCTTTTATATATTATAAAAATATTAACTTTTGCGAAGGAACCCTTTTTAAATGCTTCCTTTGTAGATAATTTTTACCGTCAGTTATGGGTCGTGGGGTCCCTGTGGCAAAATAACTAGTCACCACAAACTTCATCTGGACACACTTATAATATCTTAAGTATAGGCTGCCTTTCAAATTTTTTAATTAAACACAGTCAGTCATTCCCCGTTTTTTGGTCATTACCCAATTCAGCTGCATAAAGAGAGATGACCGAACCGGGATGGGGGGAAGAGGAAGGGTATGTGTGAAAAATCTTTTTAAAGTAAAAATCAGATTTTTATTTAAATTGGATTTTTAGTCACATTTTTTCTTTAATAAAATAAGCCTGTTGAAAAGTAAACTTTTATTTGTGGCAACCTATGTTAAGATCTAGACTTACTATAAGCAAGTAAAATAATTAAAAAGAAAAATATACTGAATCAATGAACTCTCTTTATAAATTGTAAATGTTGAGTTAAAGGCTGCTTTTTTACACAGAATAAGTGTAAAAACATTCAATTTAGAGGTCAAGCTTTATAAATAGGTCGTGATGTTAAGTTCTTCATTAAGTATCATTTTCACTCTTCACAGTGGAGTGAATGCTGGTATTTTTTCCAAATGTCAATACGTTCAGTCTCTACAGGAGAACTTTGCAGAAATACTTTTTCATTTTATGTATGCAACTCACTTCAGGTAATGTTCAATAAAAATATTTTAAAATGCTGGTTTTTCACATTTTTAATTGAATTTGAATTTCCATTCAAATGCAACTTGACACAAATCGTGAATAAAAATTAATTACCTTGTAAATAAGAAATACATTTTCTAACAATGAAAACGTAGAAATCTGAATAAATATGCTAAGTTACGTATTTGCTGAAATAAATGGGTATAGTTATAGTATATCCCTCGTGGTTAGCAAAAATTACCATATCTAGTTTAAAAGCTTTATTTAGTTGTAAATAATAAAATCAATATGTTTTAATGGTTATACCAACTAGCAAGAATGAACCTCTCTTTAGGAAAATACCTAAAAAGTATAATTGGGAAAACACGATTAAAACTGATAATTTAAATCAGTAAGTGAAAATCAAGGATTTTGAGTCATGATTAAAAGTAGTGTTTTTAAATCAATCCACCCTGGATAGAACTGTCAAAGTCTGCCAGTTACATCCCTTTTCCAGTGCTGCCAGCTTGCCTACCTGATTTAACAGCTGTGCTTTTTGTGTACACCACCATCACCTAGGCCTTTGGGAAGGTAGTAACACAGGCTAGTCAAGTGGCTTCCAGCCTATATGCTTTCTTGTTCCTCAACCATGGTCTGTATCCATCCCAAGCTCTGCTACTTAACCTGGCATTTGCATTTATGGGCTGGCTATTCTGAATGCAAACTGGTTAAACAGACAGCTAGCTCACTCATTAACCCAGTGGTTCTCAAATGTTTGTACTGGTGACCCCTTTCACATAGCAAGCCTCTGAGTGCGACCCCCCCCCCCATAAATTAAAAACACTTTTTTATATACACCTCTACCCCGATATAACGCTGTCCTCGGGAGCCAAAAAAACTTACCACGTTACAGGTGAAACCGCGTTATATTGAACTTGCTTTGATCCGCTGGAGCACGCAGCCCCGCCCCCCCGGAGCGCTGCTTTACCGTGTTATATCCGAATTCGTGTTATATCGGGGTAGAGGTGTATTTAACACCATTATAAATGCTGGCGGCAAAGCGGGGTTTGGGGTGGAGGCTGACAGCTCGTGACCCCTCCCCCATGTACGAACCTTGTGACCCCCTGAGGGGTCCCGACCCCCAGTTTGAGAACCTCTGCATTAACCTATGTTCTTTCTCCCACTCCAATTATACCCCTCTCTCTCTCTCTCCTTTCCATGCTGCTTGTGACCAGTAAGGTTTGTCAGTGAGTCCTGCCCTGACTAACCTCCTAAGGATTGTCAGAGTGGGTCTCCTCTTGTGGTTCACCAGACAGACTTTTCAAGTACAAAAACGTGCTGCAGTGTGGAGATGCAAACTGTGCTTGTCAGCCTGATTTGTCTGCAAGTCTTTTCCCTCTGTCTGCCACCACCCCTCATTTCCCAGTCCCTGGTAGCCAAAGCACAGCTTGCACCTCTACAGCAGAGGAGATGTGTATTTTGTGTATGACAACTCTCTAATTTTGCCATCAGAAGACCTGCTCTGATATTTTAATCTGTCTGAGATCAGAATTCGTGTTTTGTATGTAAGTGGGTTTTTGAGGAATTGGAGATATGCATTATGGATTAGTCTGTTGAATTAAAAGTCCCTTTTGACTTGTGGAGCTGGGGAGACTGTGTTATGTACTGAGTGCTCCAAATTGGAATAAAAGAGGGGCATTTAGCACATTTTAAATCTACCTCTTTGTTTCATGTAGGCTAGAAAATCCAGTCTCATCTGTTCCCACTTCATTGTGACATCCCAGCTTGCTTTGAACATTTAAATTAAAAAAATAAATTTAATAAAATAAATTAATGGAGATATCCCATCTCCTAGAACTGGAAGGGACCTTGAAAGGTCATCAAGTCCAGCCCCCTGCCTTCACTAGCAGGGCCAAGTACTGATTTTGCCCCAGATCCCTAAGTAGTCCCCTCAAGGATTGAACTCACAACCCTGGGTTTAGCAGGCCAATGCTCAAACCACTGAGCTATCCTCCCCCCCCCCCTAAATTGGCATTTAGGCCAATGCCTTTTTCTTAAAACTAGGGCTGTCGATTAATCACAGTTAACTCACACAATTAACTCAAAAAAATTAATCGCCATTAATCGCACTGTTAAACAATAGAATACCAACTGAAATTTATTAAATATTTCGGATGTTTTTCTACATTTTCAAATATATCTATTTCAGTTACAACACAGAATTCAAAGTGTACAGTGCTCACTTTATATTATTTTTATTACAAATATTTGCACTGTAAAAATGATAAAAGAAATAGTATTTTTCAATTCACCTCATACAAGTACTGAAGTGCAATCTCTTTATCATGAAAGCGCATCTTACAAATGTAGGGTTTTTGTTACATAACTGCACTCAAAAACAAAACAGCATAAAACTTTAGAGTCTACAAGTCCACTCAGTCCTACTTCTTCTTCAGCCAATCATTAAAGAAATAAGTTTGTTTACATTTACGGGAGATAATGCTGCCCACTTCTTAATTACAGTGTCACCTGAAAGTGAGAACAGGCATTCGCATGGCACTGTTGTAGCCGGCGTCACAAGATATTTATGTGCAGATGCACTAAAGATTCATATGCCTCTTCATGCTTCGGCCATCATTCCAGAGGACATGCTTCCATGCCTATGACGCTTGTTAAAAAAATAATGCGTTAATTAAATTTGTGACTGAACTCCTTGTGGGAGAATTGTATGTCTCCTGCTCTGTTTTAGCCGCATTCTGCCATATATTTCATGTTATATTAGTCTCAGACAATGACCCAGCACATGTTGTTCGTTTTAAGAACACTTTCTCTGCAAATTTGACAAAATGCAAAGATACCAATGTGAAATTTCTAAAGATAGCTACAGCACTCAACCCAAGATTTAAGAATCTGAAGTGCCTTCCAAAATCTGCAAGGGATGAGGTGTGGAGCATGCTTTCAGAAGTCTTACAAGAGCAACACTCTGATGCGGAAACTATAGAACCCGAACCACCAAAAAAGAAAATCAACCTTCTGCTGGTGGCATCTGACAACTCATGATGATGAAAATGAACATGTGTCGGTCTACACTGCTTTGGATGGTTATCAAGCAGAACCCATCATCAGCATGTCCCCTGGAATGGCGGTTGAAGCATGAAGGGCCATATGAATCTTTAATGCATCTGGCATATAAATATCTTGTGACACTAGCTACAACAGTGCCATGCAAACGCCTGTTCTCACTTTCAGGTGACATTGTAAACAAGAAGTGGGCAGCATTAACTCCTGCAAATGTAAACAAACTTGTTTGTCTGAGCAATTGGGTGAACAAGAAGTAGGACTTATTGGACTTGTAGGCTCTAAAGTTTTACATTGTTTTATGTTTGAATGCAGTTATTTTTTGTACATAATTCTACATTTTGTAAGTTCAACTTTCATGATAAATTGCACTACAGTACTTGTTAGTATTTTTCAATTCACCTATTTCTTTTGTATTTTACAGTGCAAATATTTGTAATCAAAAATAAAGTAAGTACTGTACACTTTGTATTCTGTGTTGTAATTGAAATAAATATATTTGAAAATGTAGAAAACGTCCAAAAATATTTAAATAAATGGTATTCTATTTTTGTTTAACAGTGTGATTAATCACGATTATTTTTTTTAATTGCTTGACAGCCCTACTTAAAACCTGTTTTCACACCATCACTTAAAAACCTGATTCAAGCTACTGTATCTGCAGTCAGTTACAGTTCTGTATGTGAGTGTAACTGCAATATGAAACTATTCCATAACTGTCTCTGAAGTATTTGTTATACTTTTCTATTTCCAGAACAGCTGTCAGTGCCAGAAGAAGAGAAGTCAGTATTACTTTTGGATATTGAGTCCGTTACTACCTTTTATTGTAAATCGCGTAATGTTAAATACAGTTCCTGCCTCGGTTGGATACATCTACTGAAGCCACTGGTGCATCTTCGAATTCCACGTAGTGATTTATACAACTGCTTTTATGCTATCATGAACAAGTACATTCCTAGGTAAAATGTGTGTGTGAGAGAGAAAACGAACTACTGTTGCTGGCATCGAATGTGTAAATTTTTCATAACTAGTTTCTCAAAAGATACATTATGGTGGTTTTGGCAAATGCTATATGCTATTTCTGCAGTAATAAAGGAGTAGCAGCGTTTGTAGCAAAACTGCCACATTCCCTCGGATTATTGTAAAATTGGAGGTGTACATGAAAATGTAACTAATCTAAATGCTACAGACATGTTAGATACGATTCCAGAAAATGACTATCGAAATTTTCATGATATAACTAATTCACATGTAACTGGCACACATTCCCTAAACCTGTTAAAAAACACATTATCACCTCATGCAATATCGGAAGTACTTTTTTAGAAACTGTTCTGCCTATATGTTCTGTAAGATGAACTTTCTCTTCCCTTATTAGCATTTTGCATATCTATGATGCCTGCCTTCCAGTGACTTCAAAACATTTCACAAACACTAAGTTTCTCAACATCGCCATAAAGGAGGTAGATACTATTGTCCCCATGTTATGGGTGGGTAAACTGAGGCACAGAAAGGTCTGATTTCCCAAGCTGCACAGTAGGTAATCATCAATTTGGAAATAAAACTCAAAAATCCTGAAGCAGCACCTGCTGTTTTAACCACTACATTTTACTCCCTCATATTAAAATTAATATTACTTGTACTACAGTAGTGCCTGTAGACTCCAAATGTGCAAAGTGCTGTACATATACATACTAATGGACAGTCTCTGCTCAAAGATCTTAGTCTAGATGAGACAAAGGGTGTGAGAGGAAGTAGTATCCCCATTTTACAAATGAGAAATGAAGAGATTTAAATAATTTGGCCAACATTTCACAGACAGTCTGTAGCAGTTGGGAATGGAACCCAGATCTTTTGTGTTCAAGTCCAGTGCGTTAACCATGGGACTATCCTTATACTTCGCCCCCCCCCTCTCCCCCCCCTAAAAAAGCAACTTAAAGAAAACAGGATTTCTTGTTAATAATTTACCTGTTGCTGATACTTACCTGAAATCCTAATTGTAGGCAGGTTGTTTTGCTTTAACAGAACATTGACATAAGGTGGGGATATGTACAGAAAGAGCAGATGAACTGTTAAACTATAGCCAGTTTCTCTTGAAAACAGCTTATTTAACAAATCAAGGGAAGGAAGACACAATGTATAAAATTAATAGAATTGTTCTTAAAGAGAGAATGATTTTCAAACCTTTGCTACATGTGATACCTGTTCTCAAAAGTTTATTTATTTATTTATTTATTTATTTTAATAATAAGGAAGTTCTCTTCTCCCCGCAGCTAGCTATATTTCCCTCCTTTTCCTGTAGAATAATAATGATTCGTATTAGCTGGACAGAGTAAATTAACTGCTTACATGAAAATGTCAAGCCATTAATATTGACATATCTGTTTTTAATAAAGGGTTATTTCTTTACCCCTCACCAGGAGAAAATGAAAACAGATGAGCACACATTTATCACATCATGCAAAGATAGGAATTAACACAAAATGTGTTTTAGTATATGATCTGAAATAGTGATAAACAACCTAGAAAGTTGGTGAATGGTTGATAGTAGAGTCTACAGGCTTTCCCATCTTCATTTGATAATGCGGGCAGGTGTTAGGTTGAGAATTCTGTTTTCTCATGACAACATTCCCTCTAGTGAGGGGTGAAAAATAGATTCCTCTTCAGGTGGTCAACTCTCTTCTTTCTTTGGCTAGAGAGTGATACTTAAATCAGCATCTCGAACACTTTTTTTTCTTTTTGTATCATTCTGCCTTTTCACCCCTCCAATGAGTGAGGAGGTAGGTATTTGAACTCGCTGCTCTTGAGAGGCAGAGAGTTGCATTTCAATTAGAGCAGTGGTTCTCAAACTTTTGTACTGGTGACCCCTTTCACATAGCAAACCTCTGAGTGCGACCCCGCTTATAAATTAAAAATACTTTTTTATATATTTAACACTATTATAAATGCTGGAGGCAAAGCGGAATTTGGGGTGGAGGTTGACAGCTCACGACCCCCCCCATGTAATAACCTTGTGACCCCCTGTGGGATCCCGACCCCCAGTTTGAGAACCCCTGAGCTAGACATCTGGACAGGCCACTACAGGATTGATTGAGCTGGTAAGTAGTAGGGAGCAATTTATTCAGCAGAGCAATCTAAGAAAAATCCTACTATGTCTGAAATGGAGGTTTTATTACAATCATTGTAAGCTGAAACTCAGGCCTGGTCTACACTAGGAGCTTATATCGAATTTAGCGCCGTTACATCGAATTAACCCTGCACCCGTCCACACCAGGAAGCTACTTAGTTCGAAATAGAGCTCTTTTAAATTCGACTT
Source organism: Emys orbicularis (assembly GCF_028017835.1). Lineage (NCBI taxonomy): Eukaryota > Metazoa > Chordata > Testudines > Emydidae > Emys > Emys orbicularis. The sequence goes on from NC_088683.1 coordinate 167,187,663, forward strand.
CTGTAATCCTCGAAAACGAGAGGAGTAGCGCTAAATTCGAAATGGCAATGTCGAATTAGGCTAGGTGTGGATGGAAATCGACGGTAATAGCTCCGGGAGCTATCCCACAGTGCACCACTCTGTTGACGCTCTGGACAGCACTTCGAGCTCGGATGCTCTGACCAGCCACACAGGAAAAGCCCCGGGAAAATTTGAATTCCTTTTCCTGTCTGGGCAGTTTGAATCTCATTTTCTGTTTGGACAGCGTGGAGAGCTCAGCAGCACTGGCAACGATGCAGAGCTCTCCAGCAGAGTTGGCCGTGCAATCTAATAGAAAGAGGGCCCCAGCATGGACTGATCGGGAAGTCTTGGATCTCATCGCTGTGTGGGGCGATGAGTCCGTGCTTTCAGAGCTGCGCTCCAAAAGAAGGAACGCAAAGATCTACGAGAAGATCTCTAAAGCCATGGCAGAGAGAGGATACAGCCGGGATGCAACGCAGTGCCGCGTGAAAATCAAGGAGCTGAGACAAGGCTACCAAAAAACCAAAGAGGCAAACCGACGCTCCGGATCCCAGCCCCAGACATGCCGTTTCTACGAGGCACTGCATTCCATCTTAGGTGCGGCCGCCACCACTACCCCACCACTGACCGTGGACTCCGAGGATGGGATATTGTCCACGGCCGGTTCCTCCTCGGCAATGTTAGATGACGGGGAAGATGAGGAAGGAGATGAGGAGGACGAGGCAGTCGACAGCGCTTGCACCGCTGATTTCCCCGACAGCCAGGAGCTCTTCATCACCCTTACCGAGATCCCCTACCAACCGTCCACAGCCCTTACCCCGGACACCGAATCAGGGGAAGGATCAAGCAGTGAGTGCTTTAAACATCTAAACATTTCATTTTAACATAAGTGGAATATTTATATTGTTAAGAATGGGCTTTTCAGTCACTCATTTAAACATAGAAACTTTTATTTATAACAAAACAGGAATATTAACTATATTAGTAATTTGTTGTTCATGATTTAGTTGGCTTACTGAACTATTTAATCCTAACTATGTATAGAAAATCAAGTACTGTCCGGATATTCATGATTAGTCCACCACAGGACGCTCCACTCTGTAGTCCGTTATGCTGAACTTAAATGAAAAGGCGGTCAATGTGCCCGGGAATGGACAGACAGTCCTCCTGGGATAGCTCGGCATAGCTCTCCTGGAGGTACCGCTCCAGCATGCGCATGAGGTTCCACGGCAGGGCGATCTTGTTCGGTCCCCCGTGGTAAGACACGTTCCCACGCCATGAGTCCATCAGGTAGTCGGGGATCAGTGCGCGGCACAGCATGGCGGCATACGGCCCAGGCCTCTGCATGCTCTCACGCAGCATCCTTCCCCTCTCGGTCTCCGAGATCCTCATGAGTGTAATGTCACACATGACGCCCTGCTTTAAATTAGGGAGGGGAATGTTAGTATTGGGACTGCTTTACAGCCACGCGGTGGAGGCGGCAGAGGGGCAGCATACAGGGATCTTTCCCGGGGACAGCCGCGAGGTGGTGGGACAGGGGCAGAGCTCATGCTTCCCTGATTGCTGCCAGCAGAGAGTGGCCTTGCATTCAGTGCGAAAGGAGCCCAGTGCTACTATTACATGTTTAAGCTGCCACAAGTCTACGGCTTACCATGTTTTCCTGCAGCAGAAGTAGAGGTGTCCTGCAACGCTTCTCTGATCGCAACTGCAGGACCCCAGACACACAAGGCGAGGGCCGAAAATTCGACCTTGTCCTGAGTGCGCATGTGAAAGGTGCAGTGCATGGTGTTGTTCACAGAGAAAGACTATGCTCTTTGTTAGCAACTTCATTTATCTGTCTCAGGAATTTACTCCCTTTTTCCCATTCCCACAGACACATCTGCGACTGTCTCCCAACCCAGCCTGGCATCACCCTCCCAGAGGCTAGCGCAGATTAGAAGAAGGAAGAGAAAAACGCGGGAAGACATGTTTTATGAACTTATGGAGTGCTCACGAGAGCAGGCAGCCCAGACGACACAGTGGAGGGAGAACTTGTCACAAATGCACAGAGCAGTCATGGAACGGGAGGAGAGGTGGCGCCAGAAGGACCAGCAGGCTACTCAAACCCTGCTTGGACTAATGAGGGAGCAAACGGAGACGCTCCGGCGCCTAGTGGATGTTCTGCAAGACCGGAGGCAGGAGGACAGAGCACTGCTGCTGTCTATCTCTAACCGTCCTCCCCCGCCACCAAGTCCCACACCCCCCTCACTAAAAGTACAAAGAAGGAGGGGCGGCAAGGGCCGTTAAAACTGTCAGTCGGCCACTGCACACTGCTGCAGCAATGGAAGGCTCTCGTTCCTAAGTTTGAAAAGTCCTTTCCTACCCATCTCACACTAGCCCATGTCCAAGTTTCCTCCCCCCCCCCCTTTTCATGTGCGGTTCATAATAAAACATCTGTTTCTGTTAAGTACTGTTTCCGAGAGTGTCTTTTGGAGGGGATTCTGTCTGAAGGGGGGGAAGGGGTTTGTTACTTGGACAGGACAGTCACCTGTAGCAGGCTACAGAGGCGGGGGCAGGTCCAGCATCAGGACACATACACAGCACAGTCACCAGTTACCCTGGTCAGTCTGGGAGGCGGTTTTCTTGTTCTGGGGTGCGAGGGGGTTGATCTGTGACTTTGTGTCGGGGGAGGGCAGTTAGAGATCCTATGCCGCGGTCCTTATCCTGGATCACAGAGCCACGCAGCAGGGGATCTGTTACCCTCCGCCCCCTGCCAGAAAGTCACTTGGCCGACACATACATCCAGTCCCGCCCAGGACTGCTGGCAGGCTGCGTTGAAACAACCAATCCAGCACTGCGGAGCCTGTCATTCCCGGACTTTAGAAGCATCATTTGCATCAAAACACTAAGCCCGCCCCCCGCCACAGTCTGCGTCCCCGGTTTAAAACATTCCCGCGAAAACAGTAAAAAAGAGAACCTTGTTCATTAACAGAACAGATTTTATTTGTTGGGAAGGTGGGGAAGGGGGTATGTAACTTGGAAGGATAGTCAACAGTAACTGGGTAAAGAAACGGGGGCAGGTTCAGCATCTGTGTCCACAAAGTAAAAAGTCCTGACTGAACAGGGTCTCCAGTGAACCTGGCTTTCAAAGCCTCCCTGATGCACAGCGCGTCCCGCTGTGATCTTCTAATCGCCCTGCTGTCTGGCTGGACGTAATCAGAAGCCAGGCTATTTGCCTCAACCTCCCACCCCGACATATAGGTCTCCCCCTTGCTCTCACACAAATTGTGGAGCACACAGCAAGCAGCTATCACAATCGGGATATTGGTCTCGCTGAGATCACAGCGAGTGAGTAGGCTTCTCCATCTCCCCTTGAGACGGCCAAAAGCACACTCCACCACCATTCTGCACTTGCTGAGCCGGTAGTTGAATAGTTCTTTCCCTGAGTCCAGTGCGCCAGTGTAGGGCTTCATGAGCCAGGGCATTAGCGGGTATGCAGGGTCCCCGAGGATGACTGTTGGCATCTCCACATCCCCAACAGTTACTTTGTGGTCCGGGAAGTAAAGACCTTCCTGCAGCCGTCTACACAGACCAGAGTTCCTGAACACCCTAGCGTCATGAACCTTGCCAGGCCATCCAACGTAGATATTGGTAAAACGTCCCCGATGGTCCACCAGTGCTTGCAGCACCATGGAAAAGTAGCCCTTCCAGTTGATGTACTGGCTAGCCTGGTGGTCCGGTGCCAGGATAGGGATGTGAGTCCCATCTATAGCCCCACCGCAGTTTGGGAATCCCATCTCGGCAAAGCCATCTCTGATGAGCTCCACGTTTCCCAGGGTCACTACCTTAGATAGCAGTAGCTTGACGATTGCCCTGGCTACTTGCATAACAGCAACCCCCACGGTAGACTTGCCCACGCCAAACTGGTTAGCGACGGACCGGTAGCTGTCTGGCGTTGCGAGCTTCCAGAGGGCTATGGCCACTCGCTTCTGGACAGTCAGGGCTGCCCGCATCCGGGTGTCCTTTCGCTTCAGGGCAGGGGACAGCAACTCACACAGTTCGAGGAAAGTCCCCTTCCGCATGCGAAAGTTGCGCAGCCACTGGGATTCATCCCAGACCTGCAGCACTATGCGGTCCCACCATTCCGTGCTGGTTTCACGGGCCCAGAATCGCCGTTCAACAGTATGAACAAGACCCAGTGACAGCGAGATGTCCTGGGCGCTGGGTCTCATGTTCTCAGAGAGGTCGGAGCTAGTGTCCGACTTCATGCCGTCACGGTAGTGCCGTAGCCTCCTCTCATGATTGATCTGCAGCTGCCTCTGGTACAGGTGGAGGAGAAGCTGCGAGGCGTTGAGAACTGCCACAACTGCAGCGATGGTCGCAGCGGGATCCATGCTCGCACTGCTGTGGTGTCCGCGCTGTCAGTAATCAGAAAAGCGCGCGAACTGATTTCCCGCCGGCGCTTTCAGGGAGGGAGGGAGGGAGGGCTTGAGTGACGGACGGATGACGACAGGCGCCCAAAAGCACCCTCGACACATTTTTTTACCCAGAAGGCATTTGGGGCTCGACCCAGAATTCCAATGGGCAGGGGGGACTGTGGGAACTGTGGGATAGCTGCCCACAGTGCACCGCTTCCAATGTCGACGCTTGCCCCGTTAGTGTGGACTCACAAAGTCGAATTACTGTCCTTAGTGTGGACACACACGTTCGACTTAGTAATATCGATTCCACATAGTCGAATTAACTAAAATCGAAGTACTCTCGTAGTGTAGACAAGGCCTCAGAGAAACTAATTCTCTAAATTCTGAAAGAGTTTTGAGTCCATTTTGAATATTGGTAGCTGGTAAAGTGTGAGTGACTTGAACTCTTCTATTAACCATTCAGATTGAAATTTAATTTTTGAGACTAAATTGTTACACAAAAAATAAGACTATGGAATGTCTTCAGTTTGTTACCATTACACTGTTAACTGAATGGGAAAGCAGAAATATTTTAATAACTAAAATAACACATTAAATTGGTGGAATGTTTCACTTGAAACTTCAACATACAGTAATAGAATTGCCCACATAGAGACACTCAAGTGAGCTACATTGATTGGGAGAGCTGTGTAGTGAGTGGACTTAACTTACCAGAAAGATCTGTCTTTACTGTCTTCCAAATTTATTTTGTCCTACTCCATACCATGATTTGCCTCTCTTCCCTCCCCACTAGTTGCTTTTATTCAGGTGTACATGGAGATGTTTTAAAACCACTTTGGTCAGTTCTATTAGAATAGTTAACAATTTTCTCTGTTTAGATTGAGGCACGCTCCTTCCCAAAGTGCCTTTCACAAAAGAATGTTTAAACTTTATTTTGATATTTAAATGTGGTGGCTTAAATTGTTAAAAAATGTTAAAAGTATTTAATTCTCCACACCATCTGATCAGCTTTGATGTGGCCACTTGTATGAGTGAAGGGATTACATGTTTCCTCTTAATACACATGAAGTTATATTTTCTTCTTAGCTAAGAATTGCCAATTTAAGCCTAATGACTGGAGTATTAGGGTGTTTTCATAAACATTGTCTTGCTACTTGCTTTTTAGGGATTGTTTCCAGAAGGGGAGACCATTTCATCTATTTAGGCTTCTCCTCCAGTATCATGAGCCTGAACTCTGCTCCTTTCTTGATACTAAGAAGATGACACCGGATTCGTATGCACTCAACTGGGTAATAAAGTGAAAGTAGGGAAACATAATGAAAAATAAATTTCTGTAGAAACTTTAAGTACAAACTGCTGAGCTATGGAGTAGTGATGCAAAAGGAATTTGGAGGTTTTTTTTTTTTTTTTAATCACTTCCCAAGTGTTCTGAAATAGAGGAAGAACACAAAGGTGTGTGTTTTTTTAGTATGTCACTTTTATAGTCTCTAGCCATTCCATTCCAAATAGAAGGTGAGATCTTGTGAACATTAGATCCTTACTGTAGAAATAAAACCTAAGCTATTGATACTAGGGATTGGAAGTGTTCGTATTAAGTATGAGTGGCAGTGTCTGAATTGACGGCTACTTCCAAGAGGTGGTTAAATAGTACTGCATACTACTTCCCCATGTATTCAGTTGTTTTGCGTCTGCACATCAGTTCAGAGATTATGGATTACAATAGGGCTAACTCCGTTTATAAATTCAAGTTATTGTTGTCTGTTTTTTTAAATTCCTCCCTCACTTAACTAAAATATTTGAATTGACAGAACTAATACTAAGATAATTCTTTACAGGATTGCAACTTAAGACTGTGTATCACTGTCTCTTAAAGAATTGGCTTTCCCCCCCCCACCTTTAATTTGCTAATTAATATGACCTGGCTCTTGTTTTGTAGTCACACATCATATTGAAGTCAGTGTGAATGTGCATCAAAAGACTGCAAGATCAAACTCGATAGTAGTGTAGGAAATCCAAATGTTTGTTTCTGGGACAATTTTCTTAAATTATATTTTGCAAGAGAAGTCTGTAAAATGTATATATAGTAAAGACACTGGTGGTAAACCATGAAACATACACCCTGACTGCTAGGATCTATTTTTGTATTCTTGGGCTCTACCAAGTTTTTCAAAGGTTCTTCACTTCAAGCTAGAACAATAAAAAGCCATAAAACTGGGTATGAAATAGCACCTCTTTTAATTAGAGCTTTCTGTGCTGCTACCAACTTAATACTAAACTGCAGCAGGTAAAATCTAATATTGATATACACACACAAATAAATAAAATCTAGCTTTGGCCAGTCAACATCTAAAGCAGCAGTCAGATTTGGCTGTAGTCTGTCTAGTATATTACTCCCTAGTGAAAGCATGTTTCAGTAACTTTTATATAGAAGATGTCAAAATCAAATTTTAGGGGGAAAAACACATTTTAGCTCAGTGTTTTTTCCTTGGCTCCTTCAGAATTGTTGTTGCACTCAGTATCCTACTTGTAGCTGTACTAGCTAAGAGGCTACTCTTAGATTTTCACTTTATTTTAAGAGGCTAAACTAGGATGACTTCTCTTTCTAAGGTCACTATATTTTGAGGGATTGGGAGTGGGGATTCAAACACACACAAGTTTGTAAGAAACATCATTTATATCTGTCAGTGCACCATTGTCCTTCAAAGAAAGACCGTTTTCAACAGAGCTTGACTGAAAATTGTTCAAACCTTCTGACCCTTATTACAACAGCAAATTGGGAGGTGTTAAATGCTCTCAAGATAGCTTTTAAAAGTAGGTGGAGTGCTATTGAAAGCCGTGACTGTAGCGATCCGATCTGGAGCACAACAGAAGGCTCAGCAAGCCCCTAAATCAGCCAAGTACTATGCCGTTCAGTTAAGTATCATTACAAATGTTGTCCGGCATGGAAGGAAATTCACAGCTTTTCTTCTTTCATCCACTTTGCACTTTCTGTGTAGTGGAAATGATGCATTTTTTAAAAGTGTGTGTGCCCAAAGATTCTTTTTTTTATAATGGTAATAAAACACTCCATTCCTGGCAGATAGATAGTAACTCAGTTGTCAGCCTAATGATTTAAAACTTAGGTGGTGTGTCTCATTGCCAAACTAATGTGTGACCCTCTTTAACTTAAAGTCTGGTTCAACTGTGAAAAGTGGCCATGTAAAAATGGCACCACCTTAATAAGTACACCGCTACCTCGATATAACGCGACCCGATATAACACAAATTCGGATATAACACAGTAAAGCAGTGCTCCGGGGGGGCGGGGCTGCGCACTCCGGTGGATCAAAGCAAGTTCAATATAACGCGGTTTCACCTATAACGTGGTAAGATTTTTTGGCTCCCGAGGACAGCGTTATATCGAGGTAGAGGTGTATTCACTGTTTCACAGTGTGTATTCAAAGTCATGTCTGCTTGCTTTACTGACTAGAATAAGTTCTGTCACTACTTTTTGTTAAGATTAGCCCTGCAGAGCCAACAAAACAGTAGGGAATTAATTCTATTATGGCTTGCGCTTCATCAGAATTATTAACTAAGTTAAATTTCAAAACCTGTATTGCTGAAGGCATATGAGCCAGAAATAAGCCCAGCCTAACTTTCAGATCCCAAGTTGAGTTTGCAGGGCTGGCAGTAAAAAAAACAACAAAAAAACAAAAAAGAACACTTCAGCTGTGAAGTGAGCATATGTAAAAATAGAGAACCATCTGGATCCCCACTATGCAACTTTTTCAAAGTAATTTTTAAGGGTAGAATTACCCTTCAATGCATAGTGCAGATGTACAATTTCAAGTGACTTCAGTGTTTTTCTTTTAGTTAGCTTGTCTGTCTGTTAGCAATATTGTAGTCCTTCTAAAGTTGTTCCTGACTCTTTGCTTTCTTTCACGCTATTTCCCAACTTTTCAGCTTGGAAGCCTCTTTTCATATTACTGCTCAGCTGAAGTCACTCAGGCAATATGGGATGGATACCTACAACAAGCAGATCCATTTTTTATTTATTTCTTAATGTTAATCATCCTTGTCAATGCAAAGTGAGTACATAGTTGTTAATATGAATTCGTTGGTCTCACAGCTTTGTCCATATTTGGTGTTTATTTTTACTGACTTAATCCATGCTTGTATTTCTACTATTTTCAGAGATGTTATTTTAACACAAGAATCAGACAGCAGAGAAGAAATGATAAGTACGTACTGCTCTTGTAATGCTGCTGCTAAAATAATCTTCCCCATTTGCCAGTCTGATTCCATCACTCCCTCAGCAAATCCCCTCACTAGCTGTTTCTTTTCATAGTGTTCCTGATTGTCACCTTCAAATCTCTGCATTGCAACACTGTTTCTGCTCATATTCTGCTTTCATATCTTCCTTCGTTCCCCCGTCACTTTTTGCATCCTACCCATTCTTTTCTTGCGTTTCCCTTTCCTTCTTCCACACTTGGCAGCATGCCTTTCTTCATGTGCTTGAAACAACCTCTCTATTCATGATCCAGTCCCCTCACTAACTCTTTCTCTTAGATGCTGTATGCACCCATTTTTGTGTTTGTTCTTTCCCCCTTGTCTTCATTTATATGAATTAGACTGTAGGCTCCTTGGGTAGGGATCGCATCTATTATATTTCTAAAGTTGGGTTCACGTCAATGAAAATGCTGGTCCATGAACTATTAAATCTAAAAAAAAAAAAAAAAAGTATTTACTTTTTTTTTTTATAAATCCAGTAATACACAATAAAGTTGTTTTGGGTTATTTGCCATATTGGCGTACACTGGTGAGTTGCACCCTTTCATCATGATGGATGGATAAGTGTCCAATAGTCACTCAGAGTTTTTGGTGCTTTCCCTGGATCTTTCTGAGCTCTCTCTTTACTAGATGAAGTATTGATTGAGGATTAAACTCTAAATTTAGATAGAAATGCACTAACCATGAGCAATTCTGAGTTGAAGCTCAAACATCTAGCAAATAACATGCATGTGTGTGGTGTGTTTCTGAGGTTCAGAAACATTTAAGGGGATAACAAATATTTCTTGCATTTTCTGGCTCCACCAGTCTGTAACTAATGAGATTTGACTAACAGTCCCATCCCATCACTCAACAATACGGGCAGCTTAAGAAGCCACCACTATATTCACAAATGTACTGGTAAATACCACATATTTTGAATATGTAACTTCCAAAACAACTATGTTCCTGAATGAGAGGATAAATTAACATGCAGGTTAGTTGAAAAAATTAATTGTGTTGTGCTCTATTAAAAAAAGTATATTTACTGTTTGAAAAGGCCACATGCAATGTTTTGTTTAAATGTTTTAAGTATTAATTTCCATATGTTGCATGTTACAGGATTCCTAGAAACTTCCCCAGCCAGTTTGGATATAGAAGATATAGAAGACCTTTTCTCTTTGGCACAATATTATTCTAGTAAAACTCCAGCTTCTTTCAGAAAGGTAATAGCCAAGCAGTTGAGGAAATTACTTTATAACTTGGTGATTTTTATGAACACTGAGCAATTCAGACAGGCCAAACTGAGACAGTAGTTCTCTGGCAGGGATCGGATAGCAATCTTGGATGTAATTTTGAGACAGTGAGCAGAAAAAGCTATTGAGATGAAGGATAAACAGGGCTCTTAGTATAGGGGATAGTTCTGCACTTCCTACTGTCACAAGTAGTCCTACTGACTCCAGTGCAACTAATAACTTGTAACTGGTACTTATTACTTTTGGCTTACTTGTGCTTTCTTCTGAGCATGGTGTACAAATGTTTTGTGGTAGACAAGTAATGGGGATAATCAAAGGGGCAGGATTTCCTTAACACCAACTTTTGTTTGCTGAGATGAAAAAATGTTTTTTTAACCATGTTGACACAACCGTAGTCATATAGGGCTGTCAAACGATTATTTTGACAAACTTGAATGTAAGGGAAGTCTGGCTGTTTTAATGGTTTTCAGAAATTCTCTGATGGAAAAACTCATGTGACCAAGATATGGCTGACTCTTATTTTTAACTTGTCTATAAAGTCCAACGTACACCTGTAACATTGTAGAAGTAACAATCTTAGATTGGAGTCTGATTTTTTTTTTAAAGTATAATAACTGCAATTAATGTTAAAGGTATTTTGTGTCTTACCATAATAGAACAACCACAGTCTCTTTGGCAGCAGCTTGTTGGGACTCAAGGATGACGACACAGACTTGAGCCAAGCTCTCTGTCTAGCAATTTCAGTATCTGAGATTCTTCAAGCAAATCAGCAACAAGGGGTCTGTAACTAGACGTACTACATTACTGTTTTCTAAAAGGAGAGGAGAAATCTTTTATTTCCCCATCTAGCTGAAATATTTTCTGGGAGCTGAAAATACAAGTTACTGTTTGCTGATTTAGAAATAATTTCGTGCCTTGAGATTCTAGCTTCCTTATAAAGGATTTCCTGGCCACAGTGCAGCCTTACTATGAGGGGCAATGATTCCCCCCCCCGCCCAAATAGCAGGCCTTTCATGGGAGGTGAGGAGCCTAGTGTGACATTCCCTTAATTTGATTTCCTGAAATAGGGATGCAGACTTACAAACAAACAAAAACAAAACACACACTTGCACGCAAGTGCACACACACAATATTTCAGTGGAAGATCAACTCTTTACCTGTGACTAAAATACTGCTACAAAAGAATCCTGCCTTTGGGTTGTGAAATGTTAATTTGTGCAATAGTTTGTAAGACAAATATACTAGCATGCAGAGACTTTACTCTCAATATTTTAGTATAATACATGGATAATGTTGTAGTTTGATGTAAGCCCAGTGTTTTGTCTTTAAAAAGGTACCTGCCTTTTTAATAACAGCTTTCTGGCCTCAAGTCAGTAAAGCAGTGAACATATGCTTACGTTTATCCCTTTTGAACTAAGCACTTAATCATATGCTTAGCTTTAATTTTATGTTGGTTCTGACTGCATTGTTGTGTGCTATTAAGTAGGGGCTGCATTTCTTCCCAATGATGGGTAAAATGATTTCATTGTGCATATAGCACTTGGAATCTGTTGGAAATGAAAACTGTTATATTAATGTAAGATCGCTGTTGGGGCATTATTGGTGGTGTTGCTATACTGCTCTAGCTGGGCGCTCCCACAATGAACATAGTTTTTTGATAACTAGTAAGTCACATCAGGAGACCCATCCCTATAGCATAGGAGTCCTTACTAAAAAGAGATTGCATAACAAATCCATTTGAATGGTATGACTTTCCCAGTAATTATTTTAAACTTTAAATTAGTAAATTGCAACAGGTAAAATGTTTTTCTTTCAGGAAGGAGTAAGGTTCTTTGTAGTGGATTGTCGTCCTGCGGAACAATACAATGCTGGGCATTTATCAACAGCATTTCACCTAGACTCAGACTTGGTTAGTATGCTTTATGTTTTTGACAAAAGCTGTTCTTTAACTTCCTTAGTTAAAACAAAACTGAGAGAGAGATGTCTAGTTTCACAAACCATTGGTTCTCAAATTCTAGTCAATGGAGCACTTGGTGGTGGTCTTCAGTTTATACTCCCATGTTTCAGAAGTGAGCTTTTTCTAAAAGTCCTAGGTTTATTTGTTTTTTTTAAAAGTCTCCACCCATTTTGCCCCAGATATTTTCCCCTGAAATGTTATATTGGCAAATAGTATTCCTTAAAACTTAGTGTATATTTTATCTAAAACTAAATGTGTATTTACATTGTTGAGTTTACTGCCGGTAGCAGCCATCTTGCTGACAAATTTAATCTTTTGTGACACCAGGAGAAAGCCAACATAAGCAAAATCCGGGTGTCACAAAATCTCATCCTGCTTGGATGAGAACTCCAAATAATTTAGTAGGTGTCACTCTTCTTTGTCAGTACTAAAGCAAGACCACAGTGTGGCTTTATGGGGCACTGTGCTGCTGGCTCTCATGGTGCTATGAGAGAAGGTATGTTAGTCTTGGAGCTGATATCTATATTAAGTTACGTAGGTTATATTAGGTCTCTTGCATTACAGCCAAACTTTCTTTAATATAAATGTATAAACCTATAGATACATCAAATACTTAAACTATAAGAAAAGATATATATACAAGTAAGCAGGTTACTCCTATAGGCTACAGATGTAAAACTGAGATCCTGTTAACTTCATTACAGATCCCACTGGAATTTCTGTACAAGTGTGGATGTGAACTCTTATTACACATTTTTGCCTTCTTGAAATTGTCTCTGCCATTTCAGTTGGGTGCCATAACATTATTCGCTTATTGTCTTAGACTGTCTTGTAGTGCAGTTGTTTCACCTCAGAGATGGCTGTTTTTTGTTGCTCAGTGAAGTGAATACCATATATGTAGCTCATAAAGTGCTTATTGATAATTATTCATTCTGATCACAGAAGTGGGTGACTAGGCAACAAAATGGTAGATTAAATTTAATGTTGCTATGTGCAAAGTAATGTACATTGGCAAACTATCCCAACTATACATACAAAATGATGGGATCTAAATTAGTGTTACCACTCAAGAAAGAGATCTTAGAGCAGGCCTGCACAACATACGGCCCGCTCACTCTCAAGCCTGGGAGGAAGGGGGAGCAGCGGCGCGCGAATCAGCTGTTTCGCGCGCCGCGGCCGCTCGGGGTCTCCCAGTCCCTCCCAGGCTCTCAAACCCGGGAGGGAGGGAGAGATCCCGAGCGGCCGCGGCGCGCGAAACAGCTGTTTCGCGCGCCGCTACTCCCCCTCCCTCAGAGCCTGGGAGGGAGGGGGAGAAGCTGCGCCCGCGCCGCGGCCACTCGGAGTCTCCCCCTCACTCCCAGGCTCTCAAACCCGGGAGGGAGGGGGGGAGAGATCCCGAGCGGCCGCGGCGTGCGAAACCGGCCCCCCTGCCCCAAGCGGGACACGGGCAGGGAGCCCTCGCGCGCCGCCATGCCTCCCCCCCCCCCCCCCCGCCCCAAGCGGGACATGGGCAGGGAGCCCTCGCGCGCCGCCGCGCCTCCCCCCCTCCCCCGCCCCAAGCGGGACACGGGCAGGGAGCCCTCGCGCGCCGCCGCGCCTCCCCCCCCCCCCGCCCCAAGCGGGACACGGGCAGGGAGCCCTCGCGCGCTGCCGCCCCCCCCCCCCCGCCCCAAGCGGGACACGGGGATGGAGCCCTCGTGCACTGCCGCGCCTCCACCTCCCGCCCCAAGCGGGACACAGAGCCCACGCACGGCGCCGCACCCCCCAGGCCTCAAGCAGGACACGGAGCCCTCGCGCGCCGCTGCCCCTCCCCACTGCCCCAAGCGGGACACGGGCACGGTGCCCTCGCCCCCCCCCCCCCCAGCAGGGACATGGGGCTCAGCCACCGCCCCCGTCCTGAGCGCTCCCCCCCCCCCCCCCCGGACCCCTGCCCCATCCACCCCCTTCCCTGTCCCCTGACTGCCCTCCGCCGCCCCATCCAACTCCTCTCCTGATTCCCTATCCAACCACCCCTTCTCCCTGTCCCCTGACCACCCTTGGAACCCCTGCCCCTGACTGCCTCCCACCGCCCCATCCAACCTCTGCTCCTTCCTGACTGCCCCCCCGGGAGCCTTGCCCCCATTCAATCCCCCTGTTCCCTGCCATCTGACCGCCCTGACCCCTATCCGCCCCCCCACCACCCCCCTGAACTCCCCTGCCCTCTATCCAACACCCCCTCCCTGCTCCCTTACCGCGCTGCCTGGAGGTGGCTGGCGGCGCTACAGCCACGCCGCTCGGCTGGAGCCGGGCCACACCGCCACCGTGCAGTGCCTGGAGCACCGGGTCAGGCTGAGCTTGCAGCCCCCCTGCTTCCCGCAAATCAGCTGTTTGCGCAGGAAGCCTGGGAGGGCTGAGAAGCAAGCGGCGGCTTCGCGCTCAGGCCCAGGGAGGCGGAGCAGAGGTGAGCTGGGGCGGGGAGCGGTTCCCCTCCACGCCCCTCCCCCCGGGTTACCTGCTGTGGCGCGGGTGGCTCCCCCCACCCCAGCTCACCTCCGCTCCGTCTCCGCCTCCCTGGGCTTGAGCGCGAAGCCACCGCTTGCTTCTCTGCCCTCCCAGGCTTCCCGCGCGAACAGCTGATTCGCGGGAAGCGGGGGGGGATGGGGAGAAGCGGGGCAGAGTGTTCAGAGGCGGAGGCGGAGCGGAGGTGAGCTGGGGCCGGGGAGCGGGGCGGAGAGCTGAAGCACCCATGGGGTCGGCTCCTAAGGCGCCACTTTTGGATAATGTGCTCCGGGGGAGCAGCCGCTCCCTCTGCTCCCCCCCAGCTACGGTCCTGGTCACTTCAACTTACCGGTTGTTAAATTTAGAAGCCCTTTTAGAACCGGTTGTCCCGCGCAGGACAACTGGTTCTAAAAGGGCTTCTAAATTTAACAACTGGTTCCCGCGAACCGGTGCGAACCGGCTCCCGCTCACCACTGGAGACTCCCCTTGCGGCTCTCACCCTAGGAGACAGAGACCTCCCAGCAGGGCTGGTGAGTGCGGCCAGGGAAGGGGGAAGGGTGTGGTGAAGTGAGTGTCTGGGAGATGTGCGGGGGGTGCTGGGCTGTGAGGGTGTGGAGGGCGCTGGGCAGTGGGGGAGGTTTGTGTGTTTTGGGGTGCTAGGCAGTGGGGGCCTGTTGGGGGGTGCTGGGCAGTGAGGGAGATCTGTGTGTGTCAGGGCACTGGGGGGTCTGTGTGGGGCATTGTTTAGTTGTGGTGGTGGGGCTGTGGGGAAGGGCACTGGGAGGGAGGGAGGAGAAATCTGTGTGTATTGGGAAACTAGCGAGTGGGGGGAACCCGCGGGGCCGGGAGGTTTCGGCCCTCAGCTGTTTTCTTTGGAGTAATATGGCCCTCGCCGCTTTACGAGTTGTGCAGGCCTGTCTTAGAGTGATCATGGATAGTTCTTTGAAAACATCTGCTCAATGTGCTGCAAGAGTTAAAAAAAAAAAGCTAACAATGTTAGGAACCATTAGGAAAAGGATAGATAATGAAACAGAAAATATCATAATGCCACTATATAAATCCATGATATGCCCACACCTTGAATACTGCGTGCAGTTCTGGTCACCCCATCTCAAAAAAGCTATATTAGCATTGGAAAAAGTACAGAGAAGAGCAACAAAAATGATTAGGGGTATGGAACAGCTTCCATACAAGGAGAGATGAAAAAGACTAGTACTGTTTAGCTTAAGTATGATTAGATAAATTCATGGAAGATAGGTCCATCAGGGGCTATTAGCCAAGAGGATCAGGGACGCAACCCCATACTCTGGATGTCCCTAAACCTCAGACTGCCAGAAGCTGGGACTGAATGACAGAAGATGCATCATTTAATAATTGTCCTGTTCTATTCATTCCCTCTAAAGCTTCTAGCACTGGCCACTGTAGGAAGACAGGATACTAGATGGCCTATTGGTCTGACCCTCGTATGGCCATTTTTATGTTATGAGTGAAAGTTTTAATGTCCTTCATTTATATCACTAGTTTTCATGTTTCTGTAATTTTGTTTTAATAATCAGAAGACAGTTAAAACTGAATATTTAAATACAATTATTGTCTGTATAGTTAAGTTCTTTTTGCAAGTAAACTAATATTTATATAGGAAAGAAACTTAAATATTTTCCTGTTGATGCATGTGGATAACAACTCCATTAGCCTTAATGGAATGTTTGTGTTCATTGAGGTAGAAATAGGCCCCTTTAACGGCTTAATGTTATAAAATAATACGTTTTATTAATCAAAATTATGTCCTTCAAACTGCTGTCCTCCCTTTTCAATATACTGGACATATTAAAATTGTCAGGCATTTAAATGAGATATAAACTGGGATTAATTGCTGTAGTTTTACAGTTGACTGGCTATAATTGCCCTTCCTTGAATAAATAAGACAAACTGTCATATAACTGATGAAAAGATGTTCAATTAATAAAAATAGCCTGTTGCAGTTTTATTTGTGTGTGTGCGGGTACATTGTGGAGGATTTAATGTAAGAAGCAGTATGTCCAAACAATTGCTGATTGAAAATAAAAGCTATTCAGGTAACCTTAATGCATTTTATTCACATGTACCAAGTGCAATACTTTCACCGGGGGAGTAAGCATTTGACTCCATGTAATTTATATATGGCTTTAATGGCAGGAAGTAGTGGGGTTTAACCAGTAATTAATAATTACAGCATTTGGCTGTAAGAGGATCCTGGTTCTAATTTGGGTTGAACTACTGACTTGCTGTGTCACCTTGAGCAAGTTGTTAGATCTTTGTGCCTCATTATTCAGTCCAACCAGAAAACTGGATTAAAAAAAATTTTTTTTTTTTTTTCTTAAAACCTGTTGTGTAAACTGAATTTTTTTGATGGATTTAATTAAGTGTCCCTTCTTAAGCCCCTGCCCCTGGAAGGGGGAGAAAAGTGTCATTGGGTTTGGAAAGTCCACTTTTCTTCCCCTTTTTGACAGGCTGCTCATGTTGTTGTTGCTATGATAAATCTGACCTGTAATGTATTCTGGTCTGTAGTATAGAGGCTAACACAATTTTAGCTTTTGAAGTGTACTGAAAACCCTTTCATCCATCTGGATATCTTAAACCTGTCAGTTTGTTTCAGGAGCTCAGACAGTTATGAGGTGTTACACAAGTAGCTCTTCCCTACATCTCTCATCTCCTCTTGTCACATCTCCCTCACCCCTCTCTGCTCTTCTCAGCAGCCCTCAGGTACCAATGTAAAAGCAATTCAGAAATGCCTAAAATAGAGCCCAGCCTCGCTGTCCAATTTGTGTCCTTCTCAAACTCTTATTTTTTGTGTCTTTTTGTACATCATCCCACAGGCATGGAAAATCCTCCTGATTCCAACTTGCTACCTTACCACCTTTTCATTCAAGTCCTCCTTTAAAAAAGACTCATTTTTTCTACTGTGTCAATAAGAATTGAGTTAATAAAAATCAAGAATATTCTGAGGTTTTTTTCTCAGAAAGTCTTATGTGTGTGTCTTTGTTAGCTAATATGACCTCTGGGACACAGACTGTCTTTAATTTGCCTTGTAAAGTGCTGAGCACACAGTGCTTAGCGAATAACAAATAAATGAGAGCCCTGATGCCTGTGTGTGTGTGTGTGTGTGCGCGCGCGCTGACAAGTTGTATGCAAAGTAAATAGTTAACATTCTGTTTTTTATTCTTTAGATGCTCCAGAACCCATCAGAGTTTGCACAGTCTGTAAAATCCTTGTTAGAAGCACAGAAGCAATCCATTGAGTCTGGCTCCATAGCTAGTGGGGAGCACCTCTGTTTCATGGGAAGTGGCAGGGAAGAGGAGGACATGTATATGAACATGGTGTTGGCACACTTTTTACAGGTACAACTAGGATATTGGAATTATTGTTTGAACAACTGAAATTACGTTCTTTCACATATCGGTAAAAAGTGACAAAATAGACTTTCTTTACACATTAACTGTTCTTATAACTACACATGATTTTGAGCAGTCATTTAATGACAACCAAAATTAGTTGTTCACTTCAACCCAGATCTTGCCTTCCTTTAAACAAATACACAGTAGAGGATCTTGGCATCAGGAAAATCCTGCAAGGGTGCACTTGCACAGTTCTCGCCATATTATTCTATGGCGAGGTAAGATTCGTTCTTGCCCTTCCCTCATGCTCTTTCTTCTCCTCCCCTGGGAAGATACCTGGGATCCATCAGAGAGCTAAGGACATAGATATGGAGGTTATACCTCCACTCGGTCTGACTTAGCCCTCCAGGATCCCTGGCTTAACTGGAACCACACTGTCAGAGTCCCTTCTCTACAGTCTGCTTCTAGGCTCTTGTAAGGGTTAGTCTCATATCTCAAGAAGCTCTGGAGGAAAGTTTAATGCAGTCTGAAGTTGCAGTATCTTACCTGAGCATTCCCCATAGAAATCCTCCAAAGCTATTGCCACCAGTGCTGTGATTTCACAGCTACCCTGGAGCCAGTCTGTAGAGATTCAGATAAGTGATGTGGGTTTTTTGGTATAATGATATGGTTTGGAATAGCATTTAGGGATTATAAATTCGTGTTGCAATAATGCTTCAGAATGGCTGTAATTGTACCATCTCCAGTTCTCTGTAAAAGCTGTGCATCATGAGCTTCACTACGGTCATTCATACTTTCATTACATCCTGGCTAAAATGATTGTAATTAACTCATACTTAATTTTCTTTTTAATTGATTCAGAAGCTGCCACAATTACAAAATTTTACTCCTGTAAAGAACATTTGTAATGCCAGCCTTTTGCAGTCTGCCATGAATTCAATTCAAAGTGTAGCTGATGGCATCTTCAGAAATCAAATTCCAAGGGAAATGAGTTCTCTCTCCTACATCTCTCCAAAACTATTACATCTGAATACATAGTGACCTTAATTTCTTTTGGTGTCTTAGAGGAGTGCCAAATGGAAGGTTTTTCCATTAGTCAGTTCACTTTAACAATTTTGACTTCCCTTTATACCAGCTTTTCTTTTTGGAGTTTTTCCTCCACCTCATCCCCCATTGTTGGTGAGTGTGGCTGACTTTTCTGGGCCATCCCTTTTTTAATGTAGGTATTGTTTTAATTTGTAGAGTGACTTAGATTCTTGAAGATGGAATTTACACAAGCTGAGATGTAATAAACATTTTTTTAAAAAGCTTTTCAGAACCATGCCATTAGGTAAAAATAAAATAATGATTGGCCTTCATGGAGTCAGTTATGCATTGTGATAGCTGTGAAAACCATATATGGTATATACTGGGGCATTACAATGAAGAAGAGGGAGCTGACTGCAACTTTGTGATGTGGAGGAAAGTCTAAAAGCAAGCAACAAAAATATGTATGATCTGGTACTTGCAGCATGCTTCTCTGCAGAATCAGGGCCTGAGTATCCCAAATAGTAAACACTCACACATGCTTAATTTTACTCCATGAGTAGTCTTATTGGTTTCAATAAGAGTATTCCAATGATTAAAGGTAAGCACATGTATAAGCTTCTGCAGGAATAAGGCATTAGACCATAACTTTATCACTCTCATTTTTAAAAATAAGACTTCCTTGGTTCAAAGAAACTCCAAATTTATCAAGTAAAGTATGCTAAGCATATGTCACACCCTTGGGGTAGGGACCCTGTTTTTCTGCCTTAAATTTGAAAATCCATGAGTGTCACAAATATGATTTCCAGTGTTTTTCTTGTTGCAGAAAAACAAGGAATATGTAAGCATTGCCAAAGGCGGATTCATGGGTAAGCTTTTGATTTAATAATGCCTTTTACATTCACTCTTGGCCTGACAAAGCTTTGAATGTGTGTTTTTTAATGCTGTTGGGATTACTGTTGGTAGTTGTTTGGCAATCAGTTAAATGGATGGCAAACATAGTTGATTCACTAGCTTTTTGTCATGTGCTGTTTGAACACTGTGCAATTGCATGTTCATTCTTAATTAGCTTTACGATTGTCACAGTGTACATTGAATTCAGAATTAATCATGAATGGCTGGGAAGCTTCCCTCCCAATGCCTTTATCCTCCCTAGTGTTGTTTCTATGTATGTTAAAACAACTACAATGTTTCCTAATAATACTTGTTAACAGTGCTGTAATTCTTCACTACTTTGTTTTCTTAAGCATCAGTAAATAGGTTCCCGATGCTGCAATTTACAATGCATGGGCAGACCACAATTGAAGTCAGTGAGGCTCTGCGTAAATGTAGGTGTCCGCTCATGTGCTAAATTGTAGGATCAGGATCTCATAGCTTCTACTTTGACTAATAGCACTATTTTGACACACTCTCCGTCTGTTCAAAAATGAAGCTGCCAATTATTTCCTGGTGCTTCTATGTTTTACGTAATGTTTTTTTCTGTCTTTTATTTCATTACAAAAAGTTTGTGTAGAGGCTCTGTAGTATTGAAAGGAGAAAGCAGTAGCAGGAGTAGCATTTGAACTTATCTGCGTTTTTGTAAATCATCTAGAGTAAATGTTGACATCAGCAGTCTGAATTGAGACATGATCAAATGACTCATTCAAATGTGGCTCCGAACTTCTTTTTAAAATGCCCTTTCTAACAGCACTCCAGCAGCACTTAGCAGACATCAATGTGGAAGGACCCGAAAATGGATATGGCCACTGGATTGCTAGTACCTCAGGCTCAAGAAGTAGCATAAACTCCTCTGTTGATGTAAGTGTATTTATAGATCAGGCTGTACATTTGAAAATGACAAGAAGTAGTGATTTTTGTGTGTGTGTGTGTTCTGTAGTGCCTTTCTATTCTATAAACTCAAAGTGCATGTTTTTATTAATTTAGGCCCCAATCTTGCAATTGGATCTGTGTGGAGATTCTTGCGCTTGTGTGGCACCTGTGCATATCTGATAGAAGGATTCGAGCCATAATTTATTGCTCTGTCCAATAGATGTAAATAAGATGGGTCCTAGATGGCCTAAATCTACCCTTCTCTTACCTCAAGTCTACCCTGCAGAGTGTATTGGTACAAATTATAATTGTTCTTAGCTGTATATTTAATTGCAGATTATAACTATCTTATATCCTGTTGGAAGTAGCCTGAAGTCATCTTGTCTTAGAAGAGAGAATCTTTAGAGGAAATCTCACATTGGTTGCATTTCAATAAAATATATGGAATAGATACCATTCTTAGATCTTCCTCATTTTGGGGTATATACAATACATAAGGCTGAAGATGGGATGATAAGAAATCCTTTTGGAATTTCAAGAAATCTTCCCAAAGGTGTAGAAGAACTCAACCAGTTATTTACCAAGTCAGTGGCTGGTCCTTCCAAAACTGTTTCATAATCCCACATCAGATCTATTACATATCTAATGCCACTTATTTCAGAAAGTGAGGTTGTTCAGGTTTAATGGGTTAGTGAAAGCCAGTGGCAACATGACTTCAGCATGAGGTTGACCAGCCATCTCCAAGAAATGGTGCACTGGGAGGCTAAATTCTCCTTTATACCTGCATCTGAGGGAGCCATAGGGTATGGAAGCCATGCTTTCATGGCACTTCTAATTCCTTCCTTACTTGGAATGTTCCAAGAAACACATTCCCTGAATCTTCTGTGCCCTTTCTAGTGGTAGGTAGAATATGGCTTTTAATTTTTATATACATTTACATTTTTACATGGTTAGAACTGTTTCCTCTCAGTGGATTTTCAGAGCATGGTTCTAAGTAATGGAGCTTGGTAGCTTATTTTTTAAATGGTCTTTACTTTAGTCCTGTATGGCTGCCGTTCTTTTTAAATCCTATTTCCATGATAAACAATATTAATTGTCTATAGAACTTTCCTGTAAACAGTAGCAAGTGATCATGCTCAGTATGTTGTAGCTTTCCATTCTTAACAAATTACTGATAGTAAAAAGGTTGTGTTACAATTAATTCTTAGAGCACTTACTTTTACAGGGTGATTCTCCTAATGGTTCAAGTGATGGAAAAGGAGTCAAGTCCTTGGTAAATAAAATGACTGTTGCTTTGAAGACTAAATCTGTGAATGTGAAAGAAAAAGTTATTAGTTTTATTGAAAATACATCAACTCCTGTGGACAGGTGGGTTATTTATATGTGATTGTGATTATCAGTGATGAATGCCTCCCCATTTCAACTGGATGTTTTTGCAAGTATGAAGATTAGACTAAATAATCAGAATCAAGAGACGATACCTTTCAGTTTATCAGCCTTTGAGTGTGTTTTATTTGTCTTCTCTTCCCTCCCCCCCCTCCTTTTTGGAATTTCCTTCACCAGCATTTGCAATATATCATCGTCTTAAAGCATGACTAGTTTGCTGGCTCATAATTCCAAGGCCAGTATCTGCACCCCCATCTCTGGATGATATTGCAGCAAACTGCCACTATATCACTAGACAGGTTTCTTTGTTGTAAACTTATTAAAGGCATTTAGAATGGGTTTTTCAAAAGTGTGTGTTAGACTCCCATTGACTTCAGTATGAGCAGAGTTAAATCAACACTGAATACTCTTGAAAATCCCACCCTAAATCTCTATCTTAGAGTTTTGCTCATTTCACATGCATTTGCTTAAAGGGGAGGAGCTGAAACAAAGAGAAATATAAAAAGTACTTGTCCTGACTTCATGGCTTGAACTCAGAACTGAGATCCATGAACTCCTGGATTCTAAGCACAGTTCTAGCATAGACTTCCCCTTTCAGCTAGAGAGTTTTTCAGAGTCTTGTTTTCCCAACAATAAAACAGAACCCCTTGTGAAATCAATATTCCTGTGACAGTTTTAGTTTTAAAGTACATTTAAAGTTGAAGATCTGTTTTCTAAATATTTTCTGTGAATAAGTCTAAATTTGGTAGCCTATTTTACAACTCTTCTTAAAAATTGCTATAAGTCCTAATAGTTGCAAGGTTGTGAAAGATGGATGCTATTGAGTGCCCTTTACAGCACTGAGATATATTTACTTGTTAGTGGGGCTCAGGATGGCTGCTATAGTGAACAATGGTTCTCAAATCCTCACCTACTTAATTTTTAGTCCAACTAAAAGGATTGTTTACAGCTTGGTTTCTCTGTTGCAATGATGCAATTACCACTTACAGCATGGTTTAGGGCAGAAGTATCTTGTAATAAAAATACCCTTTTGTTTCTGTTGCACCAAGCATTCAAATAAGGCTCATATATATATATCACATCTAATGTAGAAATGCCTCTTTAAAATAATTTCTTCTAAATGTTCTGTGGTCCCTGGCTAGGTCTGCTGAAATATTGTTGGATATGTAGGGGGAAATTGCTGATACAGAGCACTCATTTTTTTATACTAGGTTTTTTATTTTTTGTAATTATTTTGTTCTGTCCTCTGCCCCAATTTGCTATAGAATGTCTTTCAATCTTCCCTGGCCAGACAGAGCAAGCATGGAGCGGTAAGCCAATGAGTAGACCAATCTGACTAAAAACACCTTTGTCCTTTTTAGCATGACTTCACAGTGTTTCTAAGCATTGGTCACACTGACATCTCTGAAAGTCTATATATCAACTTTAAAAAGCTATGCTTCGCTTCAAACTGTTAACTTTTTCAAGTGCTATTCTGCAGGTAGGGGAAGAAAAGGGCTATATTTGCAGTGCTTGCTTATTCTCTTGGCTTTTATTCAGTCTTTAAGTTTCCTTCCTCTTTATTTTAAACCTTTTTTTTGTTTTTGTTTTTAAATTAAGTCACTTCAGCTGTGCATTTCATTAATTATTTGTTGTAGGGAAAGGCGGCAGAAGCCTTTATTTAGCAGGCTTCGATTTTGAGCTTCAGAAGGAGAGACTTCAGCTTCAAAGGAGACCTATTACAAGCTGTTCAAAAAGTATCTTTAGAGCTCAGGGTGGTCTAAGACTGCTAAAGTTCTCTTGGAATTTTGTCAGCAAATTTAAAACTACTGCATGGTGGGTGAGGTAATATCTTATTGGACCAACTTCTGTTGGTGAGCAAGACGAGCTTTTGAGCTTTCACAGAACTCTTCTTCAGGTTAGCTGGAAATCTTCTCTCTCTCACCAACAGAAGTTGGTCCAATAAAAAATATTACCTCACCCACCTTCTCTCTCTAATGTCCGGGGATTTACATGTATACAACAATACTGCGTATTCCAAGCACATTCTTAGCATGTGGTGATGGAATATGCTGGTCAGAATGGAGATGGTCACACCAGCAAACAGAGCCAGAAAAACGGGCATACATCTCAACTGTCCCTCATTTCATTCCCAGAGTTAACTGTGTTCCACACAAATTTAGTATCCCTTCACTTTTAATGTTAAAATTATTTACATCAGAAATAATCATGAAACTGTGGTTATAAAAAGTTACTTATGCGAAACGAAGGAATCCACAGCATTTTCTGCACGAAAAATACTTTGGTCTCCCTAATTTTTGGGTCTTTGTCACACATTGCATCCCACATTTGAGTCTTGGCAGGTTGCGCTGTATGGAAGTGGGTGCTGAAAAAGTCATAGATTTTTTTTTTTTTTTTTTAAATCAGTTTTATTGTTAAGGATTTTGATTTACTTTTTTCTAGTAGATTTGCCCATTCTCTGAGAATGGGGGAACATCATGCTGGCTATGCTAGGTCACCCAGGATTACTAGAGAAGGGAGATGGTATAGGGTGAGCAAAAACAATAGTTAATGTTAAGGGTATCCTTGTAGTCCTTGGAAAGAAACAGAAATGTCCCAGTAAAACTGAGACATACGGTTCTTTCAGGATTTATAAAGCTACTTTAAAAAAAACAAACAAAAAAACCTCTTAGGAAATATTAACATTAAACTATAAAATTGTTTCTTTGCAGCTTTTTAGTGTTGTACTTAGGGTGATTTATAACTGACAGACCATCCTGCCTTTTGTTTGTTATGAAGAAATATTGCTGCATTGAGTTTGTACTTTGTCCCTTAAAGGAATATTGCTCCTCTACATTCAAATCATCTTTTTTTCCCACTGGAAAGTTGTACTGACAATATTAACTAGTTAGAACCCAGGATAAATTAATGTACTAAGACTAGGCTTTTCTTAAAATTCCAGCTGTATAAAGTGGAAAGAAACTTTTTTGTCTCATTGATTCAGTCGTGGCAATTGTGTCTTTACTAGCAAAAACAGTCTGATTTTTGCAGGTTATCAACTGAATGGAATTAGATTAAATGAAATACCTGTACCACAAACTGGTCTCATTTAGTGCTGTTTAACAGTAATTCCTGTAGAATTCCCCATTTCTAGTTTAATATGGTGCAAAATTTTATATAGTAGGCCTTTCTTTTTTGCTTTGGCTAACCTTACTCTGTTAATGCAAATATGACCTCTTTTAAACCCTAGCTATGAATTTCAATTAACACTATAAATATATAATCTTATTAAACATAACCTCCTCTTACCAAATCAGTAATCTACAGTATTCTTCCTCATTCTTTTTTCTTAAAATTCCATATGCACAAAAGTCTAGCTAAATAATAAAATAGAATCACTGCCCTCTTGGATTGTCAGTGTCATTGATGCTTATTGTCTTAAGTCACTAATGAGCACATTTTTATATTGCTTTTTTTGTATAGCATATTTGTTTTTCGTCAATTAACAATTAGTTTTTCCATGTTCTTTCTCATTCAGTAACTTCTAATCAAATAGTCCTAGAAGATATAGCAAGTTGTTAGACTTACATGGATAGATAAATATCAGCTTTCTTCGATATAGTACTAAAGGCACAGGTACCCTCTTGGACCCAGTTCAACAGTTGTACGTAAATTAGCGTGCATCAATATATTGGCTCAAAACAGGAACAGAGCTTTATAGACGTTTGTTTCCTTTTTGTATCTACGCAGTGTTATCCTTTTGGGAAAATCTCTCCAAGAGTGACCCTTTTGCCAGTCCAGCGAACTGTCAAATGTACTTCTTTATATTCTCCATCTTTTCCCTCCACCCCAATTTACAATCCTTCCAGAGCCATACAGAATGTTAAAATGTAATTCAGACAAACACTAGAGTGCTCTGCTGGGTATTTCAAAGCACCTCCTTAAATGTTTTGGAATTTTAGTATGTTTTTGCTGTTCGAGAGAACGGTTAGAAGTTGTATGTAAGATGCAGGACTACCTGGTTTTCAGTTACAGTGCTTAAAAGTGTTCAGTCTGGCAAATAACCCCATGATCTGCTTTTACTAATCTGGTGCTTTCTGGGCCACTCCCAGCTTTCTTGCAGTAGACTTTGAGACTGTGGATTCTTCTGTGGTTGCACAGATACGGTCACATTTTGCTATTGCATGCTGCTATAGGAAATGTTGTACCATTGGATCTGAAAATATTTTTTTCTCTCCCCCCTGCCCTCTTCCCATGCCAACAGACATGTTAGCAGCAGTGACAGATTGGGAAAACCCTACCGTGGTGTAAAACCGGTATTCAGCATTGGAGACGAAGAAGAATATGATACTGGTACAGTAGGAAACTCTATTCTTATTTGAAGTCCCCTTAATTTAGACACATACCATGACCTCTTTTCTATTTGACCGTCACAGGGTACCATTGTTGTCTATCAATAACTTCAAATTAAATATTTTCTATTTACAAAAATATTTTTAAATAATTGTTCTTACTATTGATCAGATTAGAGGGGCTTAATGACCAAGCAAGAACATGGCCCCATTGTGCTGGGCATTGTACAAACACAGAATAGTAGACAAACTCTACCCTGAAGAGTGGTTTTCCCCCCCTTCCCCTTTAACTGCCAACTCTGCAAATTCACCTTGGGGATCTGACAGTCAAACTGCATTCTCTTTTTCACTCATTGTTATAAAGGTCTTGCAAGCCCACATCTGTCATCACTTACACCCATGCAACCCTGTTAACCTCCACTGAGATTAAACACTTTGGCCTGCAGTACCTTTTATTACTGGTGATAATGAGCAAGAAGAAAAAAATCCAATTTGATTGTCAGATCCTAGGTTGTCTGCTTGGCTGGCAGTTAGGCTGTGTGTATACTGCTCTGCAGTTTGGACTAGGAGGGTATCAATAGCAGTGCACACCAGAGTGCTGCGCTGTAATTCCTCTGCGTGGACACTGCAGTCACAAACTAAAAGGTTTATAGTTCACATAAATGGCTGTTCAACCAGGACTACATGCTCCTTAGATGTGTACCGACTGTATCACTGATTGTCATTGAGTGCTGTAATCACATAGCTGCCATCAGGATGGGCCCAAGTTTTTCCACTGTCAGTTCAGTAAATTCTGTCAGTGTGTTCTTGTACCCCAGAAAAATCTCTTTCCACACTTATATTTGCAAACAACTTGTGAAAGTTTTCTGCCATTTCCATTTGAGGATGTGATGTTACCGACTAGGGTGTATACAATGGATATGATCAGGTAATTTAGGTCCACAATAAGGCTTTGTCTATAGTACTTATGTATCTTTTAATAAAATGTATTTAACAATGAGCTTTTTGGATTTTTTTAAATTTAACATTCTTTTTTAAAACAAATACTGCAGTAAGAGAAAAACCAACATTGCACAAATATATTGTGCAAGTGCAGAAGAACAAAACAAGTGAAACTATTTTCAGTGCAGTTACACTGGATTTACAATGGTGTAATTGAGAGCAGAATTTGTCCCATGGCTTCTAACTTCAATGTCCCTTCTTAAAAAATTACCTTTTTAGATGTGGATGTGCATAGCTACAACTCTAAATTGCCTTGAAGTAAATATTCTAAGTAGAGCATGCAAAAATAGCTTTGAAAAAGGAGTAATTAAAAGAATGGGGGTGAGAACGCAAATGTGGATGCAAGATGGTTGGATTTAGTAGGTAATGGTCTCCTTGCACTTTTGTGGTTTACACCAAACATACTGTTTGGAATTCTTCAGTGTTCTAATTGGGATATGAAACTTAATTATTTTTATTTTTAATAAGCAATAACATTGTAAACATTGAAGAGTTGTCAGATGTTCTGTCTGTGTAAAAGTCAAATTTTCCTCTTCCATATAGATGAAATTGATAGTTCCTCAATGTCGGATGATGACCGAAAAGAGGTAGTCAACATCCACACATGGATAAATAAACCAGATGTGAAGCATCATTTCCCCTGTAATGAAGTGAAAGAAAATGGACACATGTTTCCTAGGTACTAAAGTACTGTCTATTCTTAAGAGTATGAAAAGCTATATGAAAAAGCTAGTGGTGGTGTTAAATTATGTCTGGATATTGTCTATAATGAACAATAAGTGTCTGAGCCACTAAGTAACTAAGAACTGTAGTATTTATTATTTGTATTGTCACAGTGCCTAGGAGCCCTAGTCATGATGCTAGGTGCTGTACAAATATGCTCCTTGACTATTTCTACAGCATGTGTACAGAATTTTACTGCTATGATTACAATAGAAAGAATAGTACTAACTCCTTTGCAAAACAAGTTGTTTCAGAAAATACTCTCAATAAGTTTGGGTTTATTTTCAGCATCGGGGCCCCAAACCTCCAAGTGTGGCTGCACTCTGTCCTTGTCAATATCCATGCAAGAATGTATTGCAGAAGCACTTCTACCTCTAAATCAGGACACAATTGCAGTGACCTTTTTATCTGGTCATTAGGAGGTACTGGAGCATGATGCATAGTGCATCTTCCCTTAGCTGACCCAAAGAGTATGACTGTAGGGACCTAACAAACTTGGGCTGTAGTGTCCTTTGCTCAAAACACTAAATTGCTTAAAGTTGTGTTTTGCTCTTATTTAGAGAGACAGACAGAAAACTATTTTATATGTTTATTAAAAAGAATCTGATGGAAGATAAAACTCTAGAATTTGACCAACAATTTGACCAGAGACTGCAGTCAATGTTTCACTGTTGCATTTTATCATAGTTCCAAAGAACTATACATTTAAATCACTGGAAAAGCTCATCCAGGAAAAAAACCAACACGCTTTTCTAAAATTTTTACGTAGGATGATAAAGCCCGAAAGCTGCAAATACTTATGCATGTATGTAGGATGCAAGATCAGGACCTGTGAGTTGGCTCCATGTTAGCTATTAGTTCCTAAGAGACTGTGCAGTGTCAGTGTTCATTGACAAACTATATGGTTTTGCCATGTGCTATTGTTTGACTTCAGAAGTGCTTGCATTTCAGTTCTGAGAGAAGTTTGTAAAGTGTTTAGGAATTCTGAATTAAATACTTTGCATAAATATAAAACTGTTGGAATTTGAAAACTGTGTATTAGCTAGCTCATAGTCTGAGTTATCTTTAATATTAAACTTTCTGTATCTTTGACCCTTACTCCATTTGTTGGTAAATTCTTTCTCTTTTTAAAGTCATCTCTTAGTAACTGCAACACACATGTACTGTTTGAGGGAGATTCCATCACGAAGGGGATTGGCTTACATACAGTCTCGTCAGGCCCTAAACTCTGTAGTTAAAATTACATCCAAGAAGAAACACCCAGAACTAATCACCTTTAAATATGGAAACAGCAGTACTTCGGGCATAGAAATTTTGGCAGTTGAAAGGTAAGAATGTTTCTCAAATACGAACTGAACACAAAACAAAGGGCCTCATCCTGCAAGGTAGAGTGTGCCACTACTTCCTTTGATATCAGTGGATATCAGAGGCACTTGGCACTTCCAGTATCCGGCCCAAAGCTAACACTTTGTTTTTAATAGCTGTAATGTCCTGACATGAATCAGGATACACAGCAGATCTGCAGTGTCTCTCAAGGAATATTGAGTTGGTGGATTTTAGAAAAAATAAAAAGTAATTATTGTAGCCTGATGGGTCTAATAATTTGTAAGATCAGTCATGTAGAGAAATAGGTCTCCTTCTCACCCGTACCTCTGTATAAATGCCTGTGAAATAGTTTTTAAGTTAGCTTTTTATTTTTGAGATAACTCCTTTTGGTAATCATTTTACTGGAAAGTGTCCTCTTAGTAATGGGTCCATGTAAGAGGTTATATGCAAGTTTCTATCCTGCTACAAGACCCCCAAATGTATCATCTGGAAAGGCACCAGACATTCTTCATCACTAAGATTTTGATGTTGGTTTATCATTTTGGGAGAGGGCAGGGAGAGGATAGCCTCCAAAGCAAGAGAAGTATTTTGGGCTTGCTTCTTTTTTTCACTACAATGTATATTTTCTCTTAGATCTCTCTGTGTGTGTGTGAAACTCCAGTATTTAAAAGCATTAAGGTGAAGCAATTTTTTTGTTTTAATAAAGAAGGCTCATGATTAACAAACAGACATTACCTGGTGATGTAAATAATGGATTCCAGATTTCTTGAACGTCTGATTTTCCCAACCATAAAGAGTCTGATCCAAAGTCTATTGACTTCAGTGGACTTGGGATCAGACCCAAAATAATTGTCTTCAGAATAAAATTAACCTAAGGCTATCTGTAAAGTCTGTGTTCTACAAGACATGCATTTGAGAGTTATAAATATATTTTAAAAACTGGTCCCTAAGGGATTGGACAGCTGAGAATTAAGTAATATGATATAGAGCCTTTAACCTGAAGATTGCTGGTGAAAATCTATGCTATATCAATTCTTATACTGGACTCATCACTTTAGTACAAAGCGCCTTCCAATTGTGCATTAAGTAACTTGACTAACATATGTCACAGGTTGGTTGTTCTCTCATCCTCTCCCTGGGAGAGAAGCATGTGCAGTGAAGCATCTTGTTTTGGAAGGTTTTTTTTTACCTAGATCAGTAGTGACTAAAAGTTACTATCATCTGATGCTTGTTTGGGTGTCCTGTGTGAAATGCGTTTTGTGGTATTGGTCCAGTTCCCAGCAGTAAGTTGTCCATACCACAAAAAACGCCACCACACATGGCACTAATTCACTACTTCATTGGCAGCTTCCATATAGTGAGCAAGAACTGAATGGTAAGCATGGAAAATGAACTATTCTCTTGTCCATAGAAATCTCTCCAGATTAGGATTGGTATGCATTGATGGAGTAATGTATGGAGAAATCTTGCCCTGCTGTTGCCCATTCTGTACCTTTCTATGAATAAATCAAGGTCTTCAGTCTCCAGGGTTCTCAACCGAATACTTTTCATCAGCATTGAATTCACATGAAGAAAATTTTCTTTTATTCCAACTACGAAGGATATTACTATTTACCCAATAGTTTTACATTTTAAAAGGGGATTTTTCCCAAATCTTACTGAGACTAAGCTAGAGGATGAATTTAGACATCAGTTTTTATGAGTGGCATGGAAAGTTGGCACAGTGTATTAATGATGGTCCTTTCTCTTTTAAAGGTATTTGATTCCAAATGCAGGTGATGCTACCAAAGCCATAAAACAACAGATAATGAAAGTTCTGGACGCGTTGGAGAACTAATAACAAAAAACTTTTAAGATAATGGTTTAAAAAGAAACGAGGCAACCAAGATACTGTATGTGGACACAAAATGACTGCTTTCCAACTGAATACTAACCTAAGAGAGCATCTCTGTTTGCTGATGGGAATGTCTGAGTAGCAGGCTTAAAATAGGGTAAATTATTAATTTCTCAGCAGGATTTCAATTATTTTTTGTTTAACAATTTTGTTTTTTTCCAAAGGTTGTTTATTATAAAGGTCAGGTTTTTTAAAAGCAGCTTTAATGTAGCAGTTCAGCTGTGTAGACCTATATGAAGGGATTGCAGCTCTTTCAGGTATGGAAAAATAGTTGAAGTGTCGTAAGTAAACTTGAGAATTAGAAGTCAAAAATGTCTAAAGCCTAATGCCTGTAAATTTGATTTTGCCTACTGGTAGTATCAAGTATTGTTATCAGTCCTTAGGTTTGTAAACAGAAGAGACAAAAGCTCAGTAATACAACTTACTCCTCTCAAAATGATTGGAACCCAATTCAATCAATCTTCAACTCCAGGTGATTGAAAAATGCAAACCATACTGTGGAGGGGGAAAAAATTTGTTTTTTTTTTTTTTTTTTTTTAAACCTAGTATACACTATCAGGTAAAATAATTTGAATGGTTAAATGACTGTTTTTAAATACTAGACTGAACTGTATACAATTAGAAAAATTTACCACAGGGTTATGATTTTGTAATTATGCAAATTAAATGTTTCCTGGGTTGAGGCAGTGTTACTATTGTAGTACAAATGCGTGAGTGCTTTTGAGCAAATGAAATTGGAATTCATGCTTCACAGGACATATATTACCAGGTGAAAGTGAGTTGTCTTCCTCCATCAAAAGTGAAATATCTAATAAAATATATTCTTTGGTCTGTCATTTCAAAGCCCTTCAGTTCAGCACAGATGGATTTGAACTAACTTGAAGCTGTGTTCTGCAACAAGACTAATGCACGCAAATAAAGCAAAGTGGTCAAAGCACTGAATATCTGTGATAACTATTTGTTACTTTCAAGGCCATATGGATTTTTCCTTTGAATAAGATTTTAAATTCCTTAATGCCAGAGAACTG
The DNA here is from genome assembly GCF_028017835.1 of Emys orbicularis. NCBI lineage: Eukaryota > Metazoa > Chordata > Testudines > Emydidae > Emys > Emys orbicularis. The sequence continues at coordinate 167,219,901 of NC_088683.1, forward strand.
ACAGTTATTCTAGCAGCTTTCAGATTTGATCTAAAATAGCTTTCACTAATCTGCAGCTTTGAGATTTGATCTAAATTTGGTTCTCAAGTTAGCAAACCAATCCTGGAATGCCCTTATGGCCATGGAATAGTTTCTGTGCATGCTGATGCTGAAATTAGCAAAAACTTTGGAATGATGATTATGGGAATCAGCTCTACTGTGTGGAAACCACTTAGTATTTACAATTAATAAAATGTAAAATTGATGTATCATAAGGAAATAAATGAAACTGACCTTTATAAAAATCAGCTATTTTAAGTTATTTTAGTAGGAATCAAGCTAAGGCACCTTAATTCTGGAACAAATTCCCTTTTTTTAAATATCTGAATAAACACCAATAGAACTTGAACTATTGAAAGTATTTGCATGAAATTGCACCTGGCCCAATGCTCCTGTATTTATAGTTCTGCCCTGCAGCTGTTGTATTACATTCCCCCCTTCCTATCCTCTGAAGAGCCTCTGACTCTGTGTCGTCTACAGCAATGAGATTTTTTTTCATAATGTTAATGTAAAGATGTTTGTGTTACTGTTTATAACTACAATTGTAAATAAACCAGTACAATTTGAACATAACTTGTTCTAACAGAAGGCATTTAATTTTGCACTGTTTGATTTCTGTTGGCCTAACTATAGTTTTTCTAAAAGTAACTTTTTTTTTAATGGGGGGGGGGAATACTTAAAGTGAGAAAAGTAGTTGGCTACAGTTCACAGGCAGCTGGTATGAATTTTTTTTAAAGTACTTATGTTTGCTTTTCATTTTGAAACACTTTCATAGGTCAAATGAAATATAACAGTAGAAAATAGACAACGCTTCATTTTGTCAATAATATACTTACAAATATATGGTTCACCTATCATTAAAATTCATTGTTAATTTTATTGGCTGACCATGATTAACATTGCAGGGATCAGAGCTTATATTTTGAACTTTGCTGTTTATAAATGAACAAATGGTAGAATAATTCAAAAGCTGATTACAAAGCATTCCTAATTCTGTCATATTTGTTATGAAAAATATTGACAGCATATTAATATATAACAATTTTTGCTCACTATTAGTGGGAGGAGGGAAAAATAATTTTGCATTACATTACTGATTTGGGAAGTCAGGGTATAATTGTTTCACAAGTAGCTGAAGTATTTAATATCTTGAAGAATCCAGCTATTCACAGTGAAAATTACATTCTATTTTCAAATAATAATTAGCCATGCTTATCTCAAACATAGGAGGAAGGTAATATATACTGCTTCGTTATCAGCAATATACGTCCTTTTAGCTAACTGGTACAGTAACTCTGCATTAAAACTTACTTTTATCTCTGTAGGTTAAACATCACCAATATTATGGAATTCATAATTTATGCCACCAAAAGGGATGATAAACTAACTATTTCTGAGATAATTCATAGGTTACTTGCAGGCCTCTTATCCTACAGAATTATATAAGACAGTCTATGAAAAACATTTTCAGTATTTTTTTTTTTTTTTTGTATTTCACAATGTAATTATCCACAATTGGAGGAGGAGACTTTTTGCAATTCATATTACTAACCTGCATTTTTTTTTTTTTATATGAAGTAGCTACACAGCAGTTTTTTGCTAAACAACTAATCCTATTACAGTGTAGAGTGTAGTATAAATAGGAAGGATATATTAAAAGATTCAGAATGTTACCTATTTATCTTCCCCCTCTATCTTTCTCGTATTTCTTTTTATTATTCACTAGAAGCTTGCAGAGTCCTGAATTACTAGAAAAGATGTTTGTGTGTTGCCCTCAGTGTTTCTGAATGTAAAATGGAAGCTGCTACCTCCATTTTTGAGGAATTCTTTCTCTATTTCATTTAACTCTCTTTGGATAATGGTCTAAGGTCTCCAGCCCAATCCTAAATGTCTACACTGCAGTTAAACAGCCTCTTATCCCAAGCCCCATGAGCCAGAGTCAACTGACACGGGCCAGCTGTGGGATTTTAGTTGTAGAATAGACATTGTAAGCACATGTTTACCATTTCTTAATTAATAAACCAATGGGACTAATATATGTAAACTGAAGCATGTGCATAAGTATTTGCAGGATTGGGGCCTTTATTGCTAATTTTTATTTCTAATGTCTTATCTGTGGAGATAATACCTTCTTAATTGCATTATCCTCTTTAGATTTAATACGTTATTTCCTGCTCTTTCAGTTTAGCTTCTGATATGAGCAAATACCATTCCAGGACTGTAACCTGCTCCTCAACAGTATTGATTTTTACCAACTATGATTTTAAACTTTATTTTCCGAAGTACTGAGACACACATGTAACTTACCTGGTTTAGTATAGAGATTCTATTAAATTGCATAGAGAATTTGCCCTTTAAAAATATACCTTCTATGTACCACTAACTTGTGCTGTTGGGGAAAACAGTACCCAAAAAACAGCCTTCAAGCCTTGTGAGTTCAACTTTTAAAAGACTATTTTCAGTTTTTTCTGGCATTGCAATATTACAAAACTATAACTTCCATAACTTACATATTTTGGATCTATATATTTGACTATTTTTAGTGTTTTTCTAGGAGTCTTCCTAACAGGTGAGTTTCTCATGCCACCAAGCCTCCCACTTCCCTTTGCTGAGGCTGTCTCTCCAATATTTCTACTTCAAGCTCTTCAAGTCTGAGCTGTGGCACCATCTCTTTTTCATACCGGGTTGTCAACTTTGCTGAATTATGGGGTGCTTTTGTGGGCTGAATAAATGTCATTAGGATGAAAATCAAACATCTTTTCCATTTACACCATGTCTAGGTTAGCAGGAGTTAAAGGCATGTTTGTACTTTAACATACTGCACCATACATGCCCCTTGTTCAAATGCATCTTTAGTAGGTTTGTAGTTTTTAGAGAAAGTGATAAGCACGAGAGTTAAGTAAATCCTTATTCATGCAAAATAACTGTAGTGCGTCTAAATATCTAAACAAGGGTGTTGCATACTTCTTAGTTGGTGTAGGCCAAGCTTATTGCTCAGAACAGTGCTCCATGTATCCCTAATAGTTCATTAAATAAATGGTAGGTAGCAGACACCACCCTTTTAACTGTTTGCTATAACTGGAACCTTGACTGAAATTATCCAGATGGAAGAAACACTTCTAAAAAATATTAAGAATAGGAAATATGGAAATGAAGGTGCAAGGGTATGAGTCATGCAAAGTGTAGAGCTCTGAGTGTTAAGGTCAACCAAAAGTAATCTAGTTGGCAGTCTGTAGAACCAAATCATTCGAAAACTATATTTAGGGGTTTCAGAGTAGCAGCCCTGTTAGTCTGTATCCGCAAAAAGAACAGGAGTACCTGTGGCACCTTAGAGACTAACAAATTTATTAGAGCATAAGCTTTCGTGGGCTACAACCCACTTCTTCGGATGCATATATATTTAGGGGAAGTCCTCCTCTGTAAAGGAAGAATGGGATATGGTGATGTTTATGGATAACCTGTTCACTAGAACCTGGCTATATAAGACCTGATCTCCAGTGAATAAGCCTTAAGCATTCCATGATGGGTACCTGGAGCTGCAAACGTAAAGTCACAGTACACACAGACTATCACAGCAGAGAGCTAAGAGCCCAAATTCACACCTACCATGTGTGAAGTGACTTTGGCCTGAGTTGTTTTCTCAGATCCTCATCTGCCTGATTGGTGTATTTTAAACACAAAGAGCAAGTAAATCAAGGAGTTTAATAGTTTGGGTGCACATTTGTTTAATTACATTAAAATAAACTGAAAGTCAAACTGTATTATATAAGAAAATAGCATTTTAAGCTTTCCATTCTCTTAAGTATCAGAGATGGTCAGAGATGGTCATATGGACTCCGTTGTGGTAGCCAGTGCTGTTTCCTCAGTTTTCCCGTGCTTGGCTCTACCATAGCAGTGCTATGAGGGTCTGAACTAATCTCTCTCTGCCTTAAAGTCCCAAATGGCCGGGGACAGTTCTCTACAATCGGGCTGGAACGTTTCAAATTGCTTGTTACTCTACAGTGCCTCTTCTATGGCTACTTCCCATGTGGTCGATTTCATGAAGGTGGGAGAGGGCAGGAGATCCAGGCTGGGTGCAGGCTAAGGGTGTGAAGAAGGTCAATGTGCTGGGGGAGAGCATATTGCTGTTGTCCTTGCCCTCACGGAAGGATGTGCCTGCGCTCACAGGGGCCGTGCCGTGCCCTGCCCTGCACTAATTCCCCAGCCCCATGAGGCGCACAGAACACGACAGCCTCACACCCCTCTTCTTTGCCCGCAACTCCTCCCCTCCAGAGCAGAGCACGTGGCTGCCCTCAACAGAACTACAACTCCCAGCAGGCCCATGTGCGGTCGCTGCCATTGCGCATGAGCCCTGCCCTCCTCCCGTGGGTCTATCAGCTGAGGCCGCGTTAGCCTGGGGCGAGATGCTGCCGGCGCGAGGAGCCATGGCCAGTGAGTGACTCTGCCTCGTGTGGCATGGGGGCGGACTGTGCCGCACCTGAGTGCGCGTGCGCGGGGAGAGGGGTCTCCTAGAGCAGCTCCCACCCCGGAGGTGTACGGGGGGGCTTACAGCGTGTGCCTGTAATATCTGGTTCCCTTCCCCCCACGCCCCAGGGGGCTGGGCTGCCTCTGGGAGGGGGAATACGTGTAAATCTGCCTGCTGCCCCCCAACCTCCTTCCCCCCCATGGGGCTCCTGGCTTCCTGCTCCCCCACAGCACCTCCCCCCTCTGCCTGCTGCCCCCCAACCTCCTTCCCCCCCATGGGGCTCCTGGCTTCCTGCTCCCCCACAGCACCTCCCCCCTCTGCCTGCTGCCCCCCAACCTACTTCCCCCCCATGGGGCTCCTGGCTTCCTGCTCCCCCACAGCACCTCCCCCCTCTGCCTGCTGCCCCCCAACCTACTTCCCCGCCATGGGGCTCCTGGCTTCTTGCTCCCCCACAGCACCTCCCCCCTCTGCCTGCTGTCCCCCAACCTCCTTCCCCCCCATGGGGTTCCTGGCTTCCTGCTTCCCCACAGCACCTCCCCCCTCTGCCTGCTGCCCCCCAACCTCCTTCCCCCCCATGGGGCTCCTGGCTTCTTGCTCCCCCACAGCACCTCCCCCCTCTGCCTGCTGCCCCCAACCTCCTTCCCTGCCATGGGGCTCCTGGCTTCCTGCTCCCCCACAGCACCTCCCCCTCCCCCCCCGCCTGCTGCCCCCAACCTCCTTTCTCCCCCTCCCGCCCGCCATGGGGCTCCTGGTTTCCTACTCCCCCTCTGTCTCTCAGCCTGCCGTCTTTGGTACTTTTTCCTCTCCTCTTCCCTGGTAGACCACAGTCAGCTCCGTGGTGGGAAGGGGAAAGACGGTCTGTGAGTCTATAGTCTACCTGAGTCTCATTGTGTTCTCTTCCTTTCACACCAAGTTCTTATACTTTACTTTCAGTTGTATGGGATGTTGGATGCTGCCAAAGGCAGGATCCCGAACTAGATCGTCTGATAATCTGACCAGGTGTGTTAGATGTTGATCATTTTAAGCCTTCAAACCATTTCACAGACTGTTAAACTAAGGTTTGTGAAATACTAAAGGCACACAGGATTAAGCAGGCTTGTGCATTCTGCACTTAGCAACAGAGCGGTAGAAGGTTATTGGGCTATATATTGGTAGTTCTGAACATGACATGTTTTCAAAGACTTGATCTCAAATTTGTTTAGCTTCTGATCTTTCAAAAAGCTCAAGGATGCTTTGTAGTGATGCAAAGCTGAAGCAGTGTTGGCTTTTGCTGCTCAGCTGAGCAATCTGCGTGCCTGGAGACCTGAATCCATCCCTAATGATTTCTTGCAGTGTATTTTCTGTAAATGCCAGGACATACTAAAAGCAGACCTAGAAAATTAATATAATTCTCTGTTCTTCTATTAGCTTTCCATCTAAAGATCTTAGTATGCTTAAGAACATTAATTTATGAAGTCTCATAACTCTTAGTGACGTGGGTAAGCTTTATTATCCCCATTTCACAAACTGAGAAACTGAGGGCACAGAGAGGTTAACTCAAGTGACTTGTCCAATGTTTCACAGTTTGGCATTTAAACACCATGCCAGGCTATTCAATTTCTGCACTGTGCGCACTCTCTCTTGCGCGCTCTTGCTCTCTCTGTTGTTCTGTCTGAATAATTGAGATTATGTTCAGGTATAAAGTCTGTTTTTATTTCAGTGAGCAAATTTTCTAAAATTGTTCTCTGAATGTTCAAAGGAAGGGAGAGGAGTTTAGAACACCACAAATTCTTGCCATTGTTAAACATACTCTGAGATCGGATGCTTTCATGTCTGTTTAAAATTTCAGTGAAGTTTTATTTACTCAGTAAACCAAATATTAAAACAGTCTCCAGTGTGAACTGTGGCATAGTGAGGATTTTATCATTTGCTTGACCTTTAGCACTTATGAGCTTGGCTACTAATGGGTGACTAAAGGTGGAAGAAGGTCTTTGACTGAAGGTATGTTACATTACAAGCAGCACAGCTGCAGTTATGCCATGATAGCATAGACACTTTCTGCAATGACAGGGTTTTTCTTTTGCTGTAGTAAATCCACCCCCTCAAGAAGTGGTAGTGAGGTCAATGGAAGAATTCTTCCGTTGACCTAAGGGTGGGTATGTCTATACTACAAGCGCGTCAGCGGCAGCACTGCCTGAGCTCTGCCACTGTAGCATAGACACTTACTATAGCAACAAAAGAGGTTTTTCCATCGCTGTAGCAAATCCCCTTCTCCAAGAGACAGCAATTAGGTCAATGGAAGAATTCTTTGGTCAGCCTAGCTGCATCTACAGCAGTGGTTTGTTCGACCTAAGATTTAGTTGGGGATTGGTCTTGTTTTGAGCAGGGGGTTGGACTAGATGACCTCCTGAGGTCCCTTCCAACCCTGATATTCTATGATTCTAAGTAAGGCCATGTCTACACTTACAAGCTTACAGCAGTACCAATATAGCTGTGCCGTGGTAAGAGCGCTTATGTAGCCATGTTATGCCGATGAGAGAGAGCTCTCCCATCGACAAGACATAACACCAGCTCAACGAGAGTGTCTCCCCCCGACATGGCGCTGTGCACACAAGCGCTTATGCTGGCAAAACTTATGTCACTCCATAAGCGCTTGTGTAGACATGGCCTATGTGGCGCAGGGGCCAGAGTGTTTTAGCTAGGTCAACCTAAGTTTTAGGTGTAGACCAGGCCAGTATTTATACCAGGGCTTAGATCAGCTTAACTGTGTCTTTCAGGGGTGTGAATTTTTCGCGTTTCTGAGCAATGTAGCTAGGGTGACCTAAGTTTTAGGTGTAGACCAGGCCTGACTCTTCTTAGCCCAGTCCTCTCTTCTCTGGGACCAGTTTTTGCTCTGTCTCTCACCTTTGTGAAGTGAGGTTTATCATTGCTCTTTCCTGACCCTGTACTTATCTCCCACTATGGAGGGGGTTGGGGACATTCTTCCTCTATGGAGGGGGTATTTTTCTTCTCCTGGTTCTGGTCTGTTTCCTTGCAATGTTTGTGGGCATTTTTATTGTCGGTAGGCTGGACAAACGTTTTTCTGACGCCTGGGTTGTTCTGACACTCAAGCTAATGGTGGAAGGAATTCTAAAGGAAGCTCTGCATAACACGTGATTAAGGACTGTCTTTGCGGAGTGTCTGCTGGACTAGAAAAAAGCACAGTAAATAAAGTCCATATAGTTCAGAGGACTCTGCCCAGGTATCATCTAGTAGAAGTTCAAACAAGCACAGTTCTGCTTGCCCACTACACAGACTAACATTGCTGTGTAACTCCTGGGGCAATCTTCTGTCCTGATAGGGGTATAACTGAATTGTAACTGTGTTATCTTTACTGTTAGATATGTTTTTGCATTAATTTTGCCAGGGATGAAAGGGGGAAAGAGCCATTAATTTTGTGTAAGACTTTGTGTTTAGCCCAAAATAATGGTTCACTATCACTGTCCTGTGGTATGCAATGCCAGTTTAGCTGATGTGTTCCCAAAGGGTAATCCTTAGGCAGAGAAGGTAGGAGGTAGGTTGAGGGGGAAGAAGCAGACTCAGAAGAGACCAATGGTTGTGAAATGGATAGAAAAGACAAGAAAAACACCATTAGGATTGGTATCTGACCCAGGGCCGGCTCCAGGCACCAGCTGAGCAAGCTGGTGCTTGGGGCGGCAGCTTGTAGGAGGCGGCATTCCGCCCAATCCTCGGGCGGCACGGCCGCTTTTTTGTTGTTGTTGTTTGTTCCGCTCCGGTCGCCCTGTAGGGGACAGCGGCGTGGAGGACGGGAGCGCCCTGCAGCAAGCCCGGCAGAGCAGCCCACATCCTTCCCTCCCAGCCCACCGGAGCGGTGTGGAGCCCTCCCGGCAGGGGGCATGGCGGGAGGGGCCGCGTGGCAGCACCCCGCTGAAGCCCTGGCCGCCCCCCTTCTCTCTCTCCCCCTGCTCCCTCCCCCTCCCCCCGCTAGCCAGGGCACATCTGCAGGGCAGGGAGTCCCCCTGCACCCTGGCTCCGGCCGCGCCACAGGTTTTTTTTTTTTTTTTGCTTTGCTGTTCTGGCCGCCGCGGTTTTTTGTTTGTTTGTTTTTTTTTTGCTTGGGGCGGCCAGAAAGCCAGAGCCGGCCCTGATCTGACCACTGTTAAACTGAAATAGACAAGGCAGGTGAGGTAATATCTTTTATTGGACCAACTTCTATTGGTGAGAGAGACAAGCTTTCAGACTCCACTGAGCTTTTCTTCAGGTCTGGGAAATGTACTCAGTGTGTCAGAGCTAAATACAAGGTGGAACAGATTGTTACGCATAAGGAGTTAACACATGTTGCAAGAAACAATTGCCCACTTCATTTTGAATGATTTATTGCGATATGTGTAACTTTCCTGTACCTGAAGAAGAGCTCTGTGGAGCTTGAAAGCTTGTCTCTTTCACCAGCAGAAGTTGGTCCAATAAAAGATATTTCCTCACCCACCTTGTCTCTCTCATCCTGGGACTGAAACAGCTATAGCATTTTTGGACTCATGCACTTAAAAGCTCCCCATTCCTTATACAGGATTTTGCTTGAGAACTTGAGGGTGGTCCAGTGTTTAGTGGGTTTCTTTCCTACAGGTCTGTCCACTTTGAATTAGCATTTGAGTTTATGGTTGTTAAACTGACAGAAGTCTTGGTGCTGTACAGCTCCTACCTATTGGAAGAGCTGGCTATCACTCACATGCATGTACTCCTCTTGATACAGTGGTTCTCCAGAGGCAGCTGCAGGATCCTCCCCACACTTATTTGGAAGTGGTCTGTATAGTAATTAAGTACATCAGGATAGGTGCAAATTTTATTATTCAACTCCTTTTAAAAAGCTCTAATTTAGAAGTGTTTTAGCAAAGCTGCATTGACTAATTATTTGTCTTCTCTGTCTTTAGACTTCCGTCTAGCGCTAATCCAACTTCATGTATCTGCTGTCAAATCAGATAATCTGAACAAAGCTTGTGGATTGATAAGAAAAGCAGCAGCACAAGGAGCAAAAGTTGTGGCTCTGCCTGTGAGTATTGACCAAATCTCTTCAAACTACTATGCCCCACACACCCACAGAAACCTTTTTTCTTGGGCCAACCCTGCACCCAGCTACTTTGCTATGGGGTGTGAAAAATCCGCCCCCTTGAGCGACGTAGTTAAGGTGACCTAATCCCCAGTGTAGACAGAAGGATTCTCCCATCATTGTAGCTGCAGCCTCTTGGGGAGATGGATTAACTTCAGCAATAGGAGAACCCCTCCTGTCACTGTAGTGTCCACACTTAAGCACTACAGTGGTGCAGCTGCAGCGGTTTAAGTGTAAACATAGCCTTGTATTGGTCAAGTACTAATTTCTGTCTCATTCCAGGTATGCTAAGGTACTCTGACATAATAGAGTTAAATAATAATGAGCCTTGTTAAGTGTTAATGTCACATGTAAGAAACTTAAGCGTACAACGAGAGTTGGCTGAAACTAGCAGGTCTTCTTTACATGGGGCCAGATTCTGATCTCTGTTAAACTGATTTAAATCCAGAGTAACTCCATTAACTTAAATCAATTTACTATGGATGGATAATGGTGTAGTCAAGATGAGAACCTGGACCTTTTTGTCCTTTTTCTTTTCTGTTTTTCTTTTTGTCACTCTGCTACTTCTGCTGGTGCAGCAGCAGAGAGGTAAGGTGATTCTCCAACAGAAGAATATTTCTACACCGGTGGGAGAACATGGGATTCCCATGATTCTGTGTCACATTCCCTTTTGCTCCTCTCTCCAAATGCACGCTCAGAATGAAGAAGTAAAACCAAATGGATTCAGATCTTTCCTGTGGCTCCTTAGTTGCAGAATTTCCTGGCCCTTTGGCAGGCCAATGCTCAGGCCACTGAGCTATCCCTCCCTCCCAAAGGTTGATTTTCTTTTTTGATGGTTTGGGTTCTATAATTTCCGCATCAGCATGTTGCTCTTTTAAGACATCTGAAAACATTCTCCACACCTCGTCCCCCTCAGATTTTGGGTGGCACTTCAGATACTTAAACCTTGGGTTGAGTGCTATATCTATGCTTAGAAATCTCACATTGGAACCTTCTTTGCTTTTTGTCAAATCTGCTGTGAAAGTGTTCTTAAAAGGAACATGTGCTGGGTCATCATCCGAGACTCCTATAACATGAAATACATGGCAGAATGTGGGTAAAACAGAACAGGAGACGTACAATTCTCCCCCATGGAGTTCAGTCACAAATTTAATTAACACATTATTTTTTTAACGAGCATCATCAGCATGGAAGCATGTCCTCTGGAGTGGTGGCCGAAGAATGAAGGGGCATATGAATGTTTAGCATATCTGGCACGTGGATGCCTTGCGACGCTGGCTACAAAACAGGTGAACGTCTGTTCTCGCTGTCAGGTGGCATTGTGGATAGGAGGCGGTCAGCAGTATCTCCCATCAGTATGGGCAGATTTGTTTGTCTTAGCGATTGGCTGAACAAGAAGTAGAACTGAGTGGACTTGTGGGCTCTGAAGTTTTGCATTGTTTTGCTTTTGAGTGCAGTTATGTAACCAGAAAAAATCTACATTTGTAGGTTGCACTTTCACGGTGGAGGGATTGCACTACAGTACTTGTATGAGGTGAATTGAAAAATACTATTTCTTTTATCATTTTTACAGTGCAAATATTTGTAATCAAAAATAATAGTATGGGGTGAGCGCTGTGCACTTTGTGTTCTGTGTTGTAATAGAGATCAGTGTATTTGAAGATGTGGAAAGAATCCAAAAATATTTAATAAATTTCAGTTGGTATCCTATTGATTCAATTGGTATCCAATGTGATTAATCGCGATTAAATTTTTTTATCACAGTAAATTTTTTTGAGTTAATCGCGTGAGTTAACTGCAATTAATCGACAGCCCTATATAATTATACTTGTTATTAGTATAATTCATATAAGATAGTGTTATAGTACAGATAATCTATATAGTTATTAAGGTTGGGTCCATTGTTGTATGGTGGAACCGCAGAAGAAAAAGAAGCCGGGCTTTAAGTTGTGCGCTTTGTGTCGCACAGTTTTCCCGGTGTTGGACAGGCACGTGACATGTCTTAATAGGGTTGCCAGGTGTCCGGTTTTTGACCAGAACACCCGGTTGAAAAGGGACCCTAGCAGCTCCGGTCAGCACCGTTAAAAGTCCAGTTGGCACTGGACTGGCTGGCTCTCTACTTGGCTCCACGCGGCTTCTGGGAAGCAGCCAGCATGTCCCTCCAGTTCCTAGGTGTAGGGGGTAGCCACGGGGGCTCTGCACATTGCCCCTTCCCCGAGTGCCGGCTCCGCAGCTCCCATTGGCTGGAGCCCCCTCCTGCAAGCCCCTCATCCCTGACCCCAGCCGGGTGAAAATGAATGAATGAGTGAGGGTGGGGGAGAGCAAGCAACGAAGGGAGGGGAGAGGGAGTGAGCAGGGACGGGGCCTCGGGGTAGGAGCAAGGGTGTTCGGTTTTCTGCAGTTAAGACAGAGGGTTGCCAATGTTCTAAGTGTCTGAGTGAAGGACTCTTGTCCTTGGGTTGCTTCTTTGCTGCACTTTCACAGCCTGAGTTCATAAAGGTAGGTGGACCAGACTTCAGGTACTGTTGTTTTAAGGAACCTCTTGCTGCTAAACCCTCCAGTGGCCTCTTGGTTTAGTTGGGGATTGGTCCTGCTTTGAGCAGGGGGTTGGACTAGATGACCTCCTGAGGTCCCTTCCAACCCTGATATTCTATGATTCTATGATTCGTACAAAAAATGCCTTTTAAAACATGAGAGCTGTGTTTTTGCTCCCAGGAAGAATATACAGTTGAAAATAGGTTTTGAGATTTGCATCCAGCTAGTGAAATGTGTTCTGATCCAGATATTTCACCTTCCTATGCTTGAACTCTTTTTTTTTTCCTTATTGATCTAATGGCTCCTGATCTTTCTAATTTGTATCCTCTTACCCGTTCTTTTGTCTTCTTTTGTTCTTCACCTAAGGCCATGTCTATGTGTACAGCTGCGCCGCTGCAGCACGTCTGGTGAAGACGCTCGGTGCCGATGGGGGAGAGCTCTCCCGTCGGCATAAAAAAACCCATCTCTTTGAGCGGCAGAAGCTATGTCAGTAGGAGAAGCTCTCCCATTGACATAGCGCTGTTCACACGAGCCTTTATGTCAGTGTAACGTATGTTGCTCGGGGCATGATTTATTCACAGCTCTGATCGACATAAGTTATGCCGACATAGGCTGTAGTATGGATATAGCCTAAGTGACTGCACTTGCAGAGATGACTTTTCTAATGCATCTATGAGCTTTTTTCTCTTACAAGGCCTATTTGTTAATCCTCTGCTGTGCAATGCATGACTCAACAGTACAAAGTTCTTGGCAGAGTGGACTCTAAATCTAACTTTTTAATTATTGGGAGAGTAAGTGTTACAGGCAAATTTCCCTGTTCAGTTGTGCCAATGCAGCTCTCTCATAACAAATATGACCTTTGATTTTGCTGTTCTTGGCCTCCTACACTGAGATTACCAATTGTTTGCTAGTTATGCAAGTGTGCAAATGCCAAGAGCACCAGATGAATTTCTTTAAAATGAATGTGTAAGAGAGACTAGCTCTCTGTGGGCTTGTCTTCCTCTACAGCGCTGTAGCAGTGTAGCTACATTGGTGCAGCTGCACTGCTATAGCACTGTACGTGAAGATGCTACTACGTTGACGGGAGAGCATCTTCCATCGACGTAGTTAATCCACCTCCCCAAAAGGCAGTAGCTGTGTCGAGGGAAGAAGCTCTCCTGTCCACATACCGCTGTCTATATGCGGGGGTTAGGTCAGTATAACTATGTCGCTCAAGGGGGTGGATTTTTCACACTCCTGAACAACATAGTTATACCAGTATTAGATCTGTAGTGTAGATCTGGCCTTAATTGCTCATCAGTTGTCTGACAAGCTCAAAGCATTGTACAAATGTAATTGAATTAAGCCTCACAGTACCACTGGGAAGTAGGCAAGATGTATTATCCCCCCCCCCTTTTTTTTTCTTCACAGGTGGGGAAACTGGTACACAGAGAGCTGAAGGGACTGTCTCAGGTTCACATAGTAATTCTGTGCAGAGGTGGGCAGGGAACTGATGGCTGACTCCCAGTCTCTTGCTTACACAGCAAGACCACTTTCATCAGTCCTACACCCCTTCTAGTGGACTTTAGTGCTGTATTGGGCAAATAGTATTTAACAGATTGCTTTGGAAGGCCTAGAGGAAGGAAAAACACCTTAGAAAATAACTTGTGTTTGAAAATAACTCTTTAGAACATGGGCTATGCACAGCCACAGATTCCACAGTGCTGATGGGGTCTTCAACCATAACTTTTCAAACCAGCCATGGGGGGGACCAGATAGCTCAGCGTAACAGTAACAGGAGATGGATATTTCAACTCAAGGATGCTGATTCAAATTGTTACCAGATTGGTAAATAAGCAAAAATTGTTACCATCTGTTTGACCTTTGTTAAATGAGCTGGTGATATCTCTTCAGTTTCCAGTGCAAAATTGTTCACATTAAATGACTATCAGAGTTGGTGCCAATTGTTAGTCTTCCTCTGGCCTGTCTATTAGCTTATGAGTAACCTGATAGGTTCTCAGATATTATGTTGATGAGGGCCATTTAAGTACCTAGATAGAGAGGTTTCAAAGGCCACACCTTCCAGGGGTGCTTTCAGATTTTAATGTTGTTTCTTTGTTTTCCACTTCTAGGAATGCTTTAACTCTCCCTATGGTACTAAATATTTTGCTGAATATGCAGAGAAAATCCCTGGAGAATCCACACAGAAGCTCTCAGAAGTTGCAAAAGAGTGTGGCATCTACCTCATTGGAGGTAGCTTTTTTGTTAGTGTTTGTCTTCTGAGTTTAAATTCAGGTCTTAGTTTGGGAGCACCACAAGCATTGTTTGCTTATTTGTGTAGCTGGATCGTCACTATATGTAACTGTTGGAAATCTGTCTTCTCTTCCTAATAAAGGATCCATTCCAGAGGAGGATGCTGGGAAGTTGTATAACACATGTGCTGTTTTTGGACCGGATGGTGCTATGTTGGCTAAGCACAGAAAGGTGAGAAAAGATAGAGGCATTTAGTTATCAGTGGGTTTCTCTTGATGTGGCTGTGACTGATATGTGGCTGTGTTGTGCAGAAGTGATAGCAGTCTACATCTAGGTTTCTAATAGGAACCCACCATCCACAGATTTCAAAATTGAATCTGAGGAACAAAAGAAGTGGTAGTTATGAGAATATGTTGTGCTATAGTTTCGTCCTTATATATAATGTAGGATCTGAGGATCTAAAAGAACTTTAAAGGGGGGATGGGTAATATATTTGTTTTACAGATGAGGTAGGTGAGGGGCAGAAAGGTTAATTAGCTTGCCCAGTGTGCCATGACAAATCAGTGTTGGAACTGGGGTTCACACTGACGTCAATGGCAAAATTTCCATTGATTTCAGTTGGGTCAGGATTTTACCGTATGTCTCCTGCCTCTCGTTCCATTGCTCTATCTACAAACCCATGCTGTCACTATTTTTGCTGTTACTATAACTATTTGTTGTAAATACATTTTTGGATTAATTTAGCTTTTTTGTGTTCATAGAAGTTTGGATTTTTATGTTCTTCACTATTTGGTGAACAATTACAAAGAGTTTGTCAACAAATTTAATCTGCTGGGTTGTTCACAAGCTGTTTGCTTCCGCTCTCTGCTGTCTGTGGTGAGCGATGTGTCACCCAAGTCATACTTGTGTATTGTCTGCTCCCTGATTGGATGGTAGAAACTTTCTATACAGGACAATAGCAAATAATAGATCCCCTTGCTTGCACACAGACACCCCAGCTCCCATGAGAATACACGTGTTTGTCTGAAAAGCACCCGTTGACCAAACACTTGTGTGAAGAATATCGTTTTCTTATGAATAGTGAATAACAAGAGGCGCGCAAACATTGTCACACTGAACAGTAATTCAGAACCTGCTTGAATAAGGCTCTATTCAGCTAGGTCTAGTACTCAGCCGCTCACCTATTTTGTAACCCAATACAACATAACTGCTGTACTTGGGCTACCTTGTTAGATGATGTCACTTTAAAGTTATTTTCTTATCTTCATTATTTTTTTTGCAGGTGTTGGGAATGTTTGTACAGTTGGATTTGTACTGGGACATTATTTTTTAATTATTTAATATTAGTGTAGCATAGCACCAAGAGGCCCCCCTCAAGGTTGGACCACCCCCACTTTTGCTAGGTAGAGGCAGAGCCGGTCTAAGCTTTTTGGGGCAAAATTGCCAGTCCTGCAATCACTTGTGCATGTGACTAGTCAGAATGAGTTTGGTGGAACTTCTTGACTGTGGAAAGTCACTTGCCTGGGTAAGTTTTGCAGGATTGGGGTTAAGACCATGTTATCAGAAAGATAATTATCCTTCTCTTTGAACTAAGCTCTCAGATTTTACTTACAACTTCAACGTCAGGGTAATTTAAATGTCTTTTAATATGTACATATTCCTTTGGAAGGTAGCTCATATAATCTAGTCTAGTATAAATGAGTGAGGACAGAAACTAGTAAGGATAGTTAAATAGAGGAACAAGTTGCCTAGGGAGGTTATGGAATCCCCATCTTTGAAGATTTTTAAGAATAAGTTAGACATACACTTGTCAGGGATGGCCTAGGTCAGCGGTTCTCAAACTGTGGGTCGGGACCCCAAACTGGGTCCCAACCCCCTTTGAATGAGGTCACCAGGACTGGCTTAGACTTGCTGGGGTCCGGGGCTGAAGCCCGAGCCCCACTGCCCAGGGCCAAAGCTTGAGGGCTTCTGCCCTGGGTGGTGGGGCCTCAGGTTGCAGGCCCCCTGCCTGGGGCTGAAGCCCTTGAGCTTCAGCTTTGGCCCCCCTGTCTGGAGCGGTGGGGCTCAGACTTCCCTCCCCACCCGTGGCAGTGGGGCTCAGGTGGGCTCAGGCTTCGGTCTCCCCTCCTGGGGTCGTGTAGTAATTTTTGTTGTGAGAAGGGGGTCGTGGTGCAATGAAGTTTGAGAACCCCTGGCCTAGGTATAATTAATCCTGCCTCAGCATGGAGGGATGGACTAGATGGCCTGTTGATGTCCCTTCTAGCCCTCCATTTCTATGATGAACAGAGTATATAAAATCCTACTGCTATTTCTGAATGACTCTTTTCATGAACAAGTTAGAGAGCCCCAATAGGAGTTCTTGATTATTCGTTATGTCTTTAGCTAGTTTTACATAGTTTCTATTACTGCATCACACCGAAGACTTTTCATTTTATCTAGTAAGCAGTATAAAAAATGGGCATATGGATTAACTGGTGCACATTATTTAAAAGGCACAACTATTCTTTCAAATAGTTTAGGAAACTTATACACAAATCCGGGACAGGCTTTTGAGTTAAAAAATCTTGCCACAGTCCCAAAATACTAATTACATCTAAAAGAATATTTGATTGTGATTCTGATAAGGCACTGGTCTAGGATAATAAAATAGGTCAGAGCAGTGGTTCTCAACCAGGGATACGTGTACCCCTGCAGGTATGCAGAGGTCTTCCAGGGGATACTTCAACTCCTCTAGATATTTGCCTAGTTTTACAACAGGCTACATAAAAAGCACTAGCGAAGTCGGTACCAACTAAAATTTCATGCAATGACTTGTTTATACTGCTCTATATACTATATGCTGAAATGTAAGTACAATATTTATATTCCAATTTATTTATTTTATAATTATATGGTAAACATGAGAAAATAAGCAATTTTTCAGTAATAGAGTGCTATGACGCTTTTGTAAGCAAGTAGATTTTAAGGGAGGTGAAGCTTGGGGGTACACAAGAGAAATCAGAATCCTGAAAGGAGTACAGTAGTCTGGAAAGTTTGAGAGCCACTGGGCTAGAGGATCCATAAGTTTAACATAGGCTCATACACAGTAGGGAGAAATCCTTGTTAATATCATTGTGCTGAATAATTTGTAAGGAGTGTCTTGCGTTATTTTTGAAACAGATTCATTTATTTGACATTAACGTTCCTGGGAAAATCCGGTTCCAGGAGTCAGAAACTCTGAGCCCAGGGGACAGTTTCTCCATGTTTGATACTCGTGAGTATAAGAGAATCAGTTATCTTTCTAATGGGCCCTAATAAAATGACAGCAACCACCATCTTGACATTGTTTTTTCCACAGTAGTAGTAGTAGTTATGTCAAAGCGTGCTATGCATTTGACAAACAGAGGAAGTTAGAGAGTGCATTTTTCAAAAGCACCAAAGTCCTGTTATCAAGTGAAGGAGCCTATCTCATTGGGAGTCAATGGCTCCTAAATCTCCCAGACACTTATTGAAAAGTTTACCCATAGTCAAATCTATGATTTAAAAAGACAAAGACAGAGGGTGGTGGAAAGAGATGCAACATCCAAACAAAATGATCTGGGCAGCGATAGACATGTATCATGTTGGTT
This sequence comes from Emys orbicularis, assembly GCF_028017835.1. Taxonomy (NCBI): domain Eukaryota; kingdom Metazoa; phylum Chordata; order Testudines; family Emydidae; genus Emys; species Emys orbicularis. The sequence goes on from NC_088683.1 coordinate 167,237,863, forward strand.
CCATTCATTAAAGATGATGGTTGTAAGTTTGTATAACTAGAAGTCTTATACTTTAGTCAAACAAAAGGGTGAATTCTATTTTTGTAGGGCCTGGTTTGGAGTGTTGCACGTCCCATGATCTGTATTTATAAATAGCAGTGGTATCTCACAGGAGTGATGTTGGTTTTGTGGAGCCCTGGCTTTGCTCTTGTGGTTTGGAGTTCTGGTTCCATAATTCCCAGCTGCCTGTTCACAGATGGTGCCTAGGCTGCTGTAAGATTTCCTCTCCAACTAGAATGGAAAGAATGGGAAAAGCAATTACTGAAGCAGCTTTTTTGTGAGGGTTCAGTATTCCCATAGCACATACCTGCAGTTCACAAAATTCGTTTGAACAATGGACTCATTTTATTTAGGTCATTTATATGAGGCTCATTACACCCAAAAGTTGGCTTGGAAAAGAATAAACAAAGTGTTGAACTAGACCTGACAAATTATATCCTATGAGGATGGCATGGTAGTGGAGATTTCAAATTTTCGGCTAACCATAGCAGAATGTCCCATGTGATTTGTTTTATATCCACTCCCAAGATGACTTGCTCCCTTAAGTGACGCTTGCACTTGCTATAATCCCCACCAAAATTACCGTGTCCCATTAACTGAGCTCTCTCCAAATTATCTAATATCCCTTGGGCTGTGGTCATCTCCTTCTTGCAACAAGATGGTTGTGTATGGGAGAAATCTCTTAGCAACAACTGTGTTGTTATCTCAGTGCATGTAGTTTGTAGTTTTTCTTTCCCATCTGTGTGCTTCATTGAGAAGTTGATCAGTAATTTTTGAGAAGATACCTATAAAACCAGACAAAGACATAACATGACAAGCTTTTAGAGGATATAGCTGCGTGATAAGGCAGTTGTGACAGGGACCTCTTTCTACTCCATAAAATAACTAACAATATCCACATTTAAAAAAAGAAAATTCTCAGACTGGTGCACTTTCCTGGGTAACACTAGCTGAAATTCACTGCAGGTACAGTGGTTGCAGAGAAGAAAGCACATGTCTAAAATCAGTGCTTGTTTCTTGTGGTGGAAAGTATTGTACAAGAGCTTTCACGATTGGTGGCTGGAGACCTGAGATTCCCTTCCTGCATTCAGCATGACAGTGACTTCTGCTTTGTGTCTCTTCTGTTTTGGGAACAGCATACTGTAAAGTGGGACTGGGGATCTGCTATGACATCCGATTTGCTGAGCTTGCTCAAATCTACACACAGAAAGGTGAGGATGTGTTGCTAAATAAACTTGTCCAGACTTTGTACAACGGGGACTTGCCATTAATTGAGAGGTGACCCATCCATACAGAACTGCTTCAGAAAATGTGCTTCTTGCTTTTCAATCCACAGCTGCATACATGTGGTCAGACCCCATGATTATCCACAAACTGCATAGATAGCATCAGGAATAGAGCTCATGAGCTTCTGGTCCAAAAATACAGCTATCTGCTTGGCTAGTCAAAGGAGCAGCGCCTCTCATTGAGACAGTAGGGAGGTGCTGGTCCTACATGACTAGATCAGAATATCAAAGACTGATGCATGCACCTGTTCCTGTGAGCCAGTGCACGAAAGTATTCCCTGTGGTTTACTTGGTATAAGTGCGTATACATACCCTTTGTGGAGGTTCTGCATATTCTAACCAGTTATGGATACTGATGTCTTTTTAAGTAAATACATTCAAAGGAACTTCCTCTCCTCCCCTCCCCTCCCTCTCCCCCCCGGCCCTTAATCCCAGCCACGCAGTTTTTTCCCCCGGCTGTGTGCCAGGATTGATTCCCAGGCACTCAGCTACTGGGGAGGATGGAAAGTTCCTGGCTTAGGGGAAGCAGGGCAAATCAGGACTCTTAGGGGGAATTGGTCCTGCTTTACCTCCCCACATGCTGCAAACCACCCTCCAAAAGCCAGATTGGGGGAAGGGGAGTGAAAGGACTGCATGACTCATGACATAAAAGGGATGATGCAGATCTTCATAGCCTCTCTTCCCTTCCTTGCATGCTTTGATGAGCAGTGAAATAGTTAATAACGTTGCCATTTTAAAATGTCAGTATTGGGTTTCAGAATCATCGACCCGTTGAGATAAATCAGGCAGTTCATGTCTCCCGGCTGTCGCTTTAGGCTGTCTGCAGAGTCCAAGCATCTGATAATATTTGCTGCACAATGTGAAGGTTTTCTTCACAACCATAAGGGAAAGAGACTTGCTCCTCTTTAAGGGAGAGCTTAGATTCTGGAGCACAAGATGGCAGCTGTGACAGAAAGATACCAGTTCACTGAGTCACAGTGAACTGGACCAATTCCTCCCTGGCCTGTCTTTTGAAAGGGGTGTGGAGGAAACAGGTCACATGAAGAGGTGACTATAAAGAGGAATAGTCCTGGATCTTGAGGTTGCCAGGGAGGGGAGGCACTGAGTTAGTTGAGAGGGCCCCATACAGGAAATCTGAAGATGACTATATTCTATTCTTGGAGGAAGGCACATCTGTTATAATATCTGGGGAGTGCTCCCAGAGGATGACAGACAGCAAGTCTGCTGCCAGGCAGCTATGAAGAGCCAATACCCCCTACACTTCCCCACCGTCACATGGCTTGTCCTGTCCTTATTTAGACTCATGCAACTTACAAACTTTAGACAATGTAGAAGTTAAAGGCCAGTGACCTACAAAGCCACCACGCTCTTTGACACAACTTACCTGATTGACTGTGTGTATTTCAGCAGTGCAGGGATACTGCAGCTCTGAACTGCGATAACCATGCTTCCCCCATGACAACTTCTTTTGTTATCTTATAATACCGAGACATTCTTTTTTAACCAAGGTTGCCAGCTGCTAGTGTATCCAGGGGCTTTTAATATGACAACTGGACCAGCCCACTGGGAACTGCTGCAAAGAGGACGGTAAGGACTAAGTAACAGCCTTTCCCTCCTCCTCCTGAAAGGGATTTTAGCTTGTTGAACTGACTCAGAATTTTGTTTTTAAACTGGGCTTTGGTGTCAGGATAGAAAGAATCATGTAACTCCCTTATATCTTATAGGCCATACACAGCACCAAATAATTCCCACCATCAATAGGAAAACTCTAATACTTCAGTCATGATATAAACACCTTTGTGCCAATCTCTCAGATACCAAGCTCTGAGAAAGCACTTTTCATCTGTACACCTCCGAGTGCTTTATACAGAGAGGTAACACAGATGGGGAAGCTTGAGGCACTGAGAGGGAGAAGGGGGTTCATTCTAAGAGTTGCTCGCTGTGATTTTTCCCAAGAACTTGCTGAGTCAGTGAAAGTCAAGAATAGAACCTGTATCTCCTGAATCCCAGCACTGCTTAGTCACTTAGTTGGCATGTTGGCTCCTCTATTACTGTCTAGATCCTGAAATGTAGGCAGTGGTTGGGATTCAGACTGAGTGTGATTCAACCAGCCATCCCTATTGAGCAAAGGACTTAAATTGGCATTAATGGGAGCTTAAATGCTTTGGACCATTAAATCTGGTCCACTTGGCATATAGAGATTCCTCCTTTCCTGAGTCTCTGGATTTTTGCCTTGCTGACCTTCACATTATTTATGGTTTTGGCTATTTTGAATCTCCTAAAATGCAGCAAGATGGAAAATCCAGATCACCTCTTTGGCATAATTTTTCCTTCCCTTCTGTTTATTGTTTTTCTCAAATGCAGCTAATCTGCAGTGTACAAAGATGTGGACAGTAATTTTTTTCTTGTCCTTCTTTGAATGCAGAGCGGTTGATAACCAAGTCTACGTGGCTACTGCATCTCCTGCTAGGGATGAGAAAGCGTCTTACGTTGCCTGGGGACACAGCACTGTAGTAAACCCATGGTAAATGGAGAAGAATAACTGAATTTTTCTGCTAACCAAACTTTAAGGGACACTGTCACGCTTCTGTCTGAAAATGTTTCTACCTACTCTTAAAAGTATCACCTAAAATTCCTTTAACTGAAAATGAGAGACAGTTCTCTACTCTATTTTTACAATTAACTTTATGCATCTGACAGCACCTTATGTATAGCCACTTTGCTCTTTGTGCGGGTTTTTCACATAGCAAAAAGGAACAGAGAACTTTAGATAAAATGTGATTGTAAAAACACAGAAATTGTCTGAATAATTCAGAGGTAGGTGTAGCAACTGGGATTACTTGACCACTTAAAAAAAAATTAGGGTGGATTTCAAGTTGTTTTAGTGCCCAGCTAAGGAAATCTCCTTTCATTAGCTTAGTTCCTTAAGCTAATACCCAGCAAAATTGTAAAATAGCCATTAAAGGGGGATAGTAAGAATATTTAACTTCCTGTGGGCTTGTGCATCCCCTTTCTAACAAAGGGAAAATGTAACTTGGCTGTCAGTGAAAGTGCAACAAAAAGACTAAAAAAATAAAATTACTGCTCGGTAGAAATATTTTAAAGCTTAAGGGAAGCAAACCTTTTACTGCAATGAGATCATGGCTGCTTGGACCAAACAAACTGGGTTTGGGTGAATGATCAATATCCAAATAACAAATAAGTTTAAAGTTTTCCTCTGAATATAACTGGAGCTGCAGTTGGCACTCTGAAAGCTTTTTACCTGGATTAAAAACTAATCCCAGTGTATTGAACTCTGCATCATCAACTCTCTAACTAGCTTGATATTTTTAATTTTGTTTAAAGATCAGAGATAAAGATCCAGTTAAAAAACAATTGAGTATATACCATAGTCTTGGGAAGGATAAAACAATATATTCAAGTTGAGTATCTCATCACATTCCACAAGATATCTACTCATTTACGTGACACTTACCAGAATTATCTGTATAAGAGAGAGTATTAAAAACCAAACCACCATTCAGAAAAGTCAGTGTATTATGTGGTTAATTCCAAAGCTGAATCACCTTGGAAGTTGTCTGCTAGAAACTCCTTAACTAGAACTTTACAAGGCTTTGGCATCATAATCGAAGAATAAAACGAACTTGATCTTTGAGACAGAATTAGCAGGGCATAGACCAGATAGGTCAGAGTGTATTCCATAAGCAGCAGTCATTTTCATCCATGAGCCTGAGTAGCTTTGGATAAATCAGGAAAAATATGTAACCAAGAACCTTTCTAGGCAATAATTACCTTTTTTCTTCCAAATAATTAACTCCATTCATGTTACTCATCAGCTAGAAAACTACATTCTAAGTTCTCGTGTAAAGCTCAAACCTGTTTATCTTATTGTTGGTGCCTTAGCCCTTTCACTTAGCAAATAGTAATGCCATTGCAGCGAACAGCAGAGATGGTGAAAAAGAAGTGTGTAGGCTCAATAATGTTTGTTTGTTAATCCTGACTTTAAAATAGACCCCTCTATGCCTGCCTGGTTCCTTGCAATAACACACGAGTAGAATCTGAGATGGGAAGGACTTACTAGCTAGTCAACCCCCAGCATGTGCAGTATGCTGGAGAATATCTGATGCTAAACTGATCCTACAGATAAACTTTGCCTGTGCAGCAAAGACATTTTTTTCTCCATATAAAGTACTTTTAGATTTATAGATTCAATGCTGGTTTGTCTACAGAGGATCACTTCTTAACGAGCTATGTACAGCCGTATATCTACTAGAGAACTTGAACCTTTGAAATGTGAACTCTTTTTTACTTCAAGTTGAAGTGGTGCAACGCAGTCATGCTAGCCGTCCTGGTTTGGTGCAGTACTCGCACGCATCCATCCACTTCACTCTGTTGCAATAGTGTGTTCTTCTAAGTACCTATCCTGCAGCTCCTTAAAGTGGTGGATTGTGGGAGATTGCTTAGGGTATTGTGCCATGTCCAGGAGGCTTCTGGGAGAGGGAGATCAAAAACCTGCTGTCTGCTCTGTCACTGTAATGGTGCAGAATGACACAGTGAGGAATGCAGGAGTGCTGAGACCTACTCAGGGCAAGTGTTAATCATCAAAGTGCTGATACAATTATGGAGGGGAATCTAATGAGGTGTAATCTTCATAAAGCAGTGCCATTCCAGAATGACTTCCAATGTGTGTATTATGCTTGCTGATTTTTAAAAAAATCTTCTGATTCAGTTTCTCAATCTTATTATTTAGATTCATTTTACACCTTTCTTAGTTAAAACCAAGTGCCCGTGGTGTGCTAGAATCGGAAAGTGCTGTACGGTATGGGAAACGTTCTACTTTTCAGGCTCCCTCAGTCCCAAGAGAACTCGTGGGTGTGACCGTGACCTTGTCGCTTAGATTAACTCTTAGATTGTATACTAGCGGGGGCAGGGACCATCTTTTTGTTCTCAGTTTGTACAACACCCAGCACAATGGGGTCTGGGTCCCCGGCGGGCTCCTAGGTGCCCCTGCAGTACAAATAATAAATAAATATTGTTTCATTTTGCAGGGGGGAAGTCATAGCCAAAGCTGGCACTGAGGAAACCGTTATCTACACAGATATAGGTAAGCCAGTCCCCACCAAAAAAAGAGGAAAAGAGAAACTGGAGTCCATGAGGCTAAACCACAGGTCCCCAAACTATGGGGTGCGCCCCCCTAGGGGGCACTGAGGGGGCCTGGGCCAGCCGCCACAGGGGGCAGGGAGGGAGTGCCACCTTGCTCAGCTCCTGGCCCTGGCTGCCGACCCTGCACCCAGGATCCCAGCCTCAGCCCCCTTACTCCTGTCTGCGTCCCCCTCTCAGAGCATGGCCCCACAGAATGCAGGGTGGGTGTGTGGACATGAGGTAAAAAGTTTGGGGACCACTGGACTAAGCAGACCAAAACCCTCTGTAAGCTGGGCATCCTTGGGCTCATCTGACCATGTGCACTTAGATGTGGTATGTTCAAGTTTTATTTTCCTGTTTTTAAACATTCTAGTGAAAGGTGCGAGCCTCATGGCCAGCCCTCAGCTTCAGAAGCTGAAGGCTTCTAGTCATTCACAGAAACCAGTATAACACGGGTAGCAGCAATGCCAGACCCTGCAGATCTGCCACACCGACCTGGAAGGCTCTCCTCTAGGGGCATAGGGAGTTCAGTCTCCATGAGCCATTCAGTCCTTAGCCTCTCTGCCGAGACCGCCACCTATGGTGCCTAGCCTTCTCTGTGCCTGCCGGGGGGACAGCTCCACAACTTGACAGGCAATATAAGCACTCCCCACTAGGCCTAATTAGGCCCTGCTATCTCTCTACAAGTTGGGGATAGGCACCTTCAGGCCCTCTGACTGTCTCCCTGGAGCGTCCAGCCCTATTCCACTGGACACTCGCAGTATTCAGCTTCGCTACTTCCAAAGAAGCAGTGTACCCCAACTTATCAGTTACGCCTCCGCTCACCGCTCTGCTTAACACACAGCACTTGTGTTTATAGTGAAAACAAGTAAAAGTTTATTTAATGAAGTATAGTGTGGAGCACTGCGATTCAAGTGGCAACAAGTTAGATAGGGTTACCATACGTCCGGATTTTCCGGGACATGTCCGGCTTTTTGGGACTCAAATCCCCGTCTGGGGGGAAATCCCAAAAAGCCGAACATGTCCGGGAAAATCCGGCGCCGCTGGGTGCTGGGCCGGGGGCTGGCCCGGGGCCGGGCTGGGCCCGGCGGTGCTGGGCTGGGGGCCGGGCCGGCGGTGCGGGGCCGGGGCTGCTGGGCCGGGGGCCGGGCCGGCGGTGCGGGGCCGGGGCTGCTGGGCCGGGGGCCGGGCCGGCGGTGCGGGGCCGGGGCTGCTGGGCCGGGGGCCGGGCCGGCGGTGCGGGGCCGGGGCTGCTGGGCCGGGGTCCGGGGCCGGCGGTGCTGGGCCAGGGGCTGGCCCGGGGGCCGGGCTGGGCCGGCGGCCGGGCTGGGCCGGCGGTGCTGGGCCGGCGGTGCTGGGGCGGGGGCCGCGGCCGGCGGTGCTGGGGCGGGGGCCGGGGGTGCTGGGCCGGGGGTGCTGGGGCGGGGGCCGGGGCTGCGCTGGGCCACGGGCTGGGGCCGGGGGTGCTGGCCTGGGGGTGCTCGGCCGGGGGCTGGCCCGGGGCTGGCACCCCAGGGCCCGAGCCGAGCCAGGCTGCAGACGCTGGGGCCGGGGCCGGCCGCCGGAGGGGGCCAGACTGGGCCGCGCCTCCTCCCCCCACTCCACCCCCCCCGGCTTACCTGCTGCCTGCTTCAGGCTTCCCACGAATCAAATGTTCGCGGGAAGCAGGGGAGGGGGCGGAGTTGGGGCAGGGACTTTGGGGAAGGGGTGGAGTTGGGGGCTTTTGGACACTCAAAATATGGTAACCCTAAAGTTAGAAGTATTGGAAACAAATGGCTGCAGAGAAAATCCTAACAGATTCTAGAACCTAGACTTACTTAACTGGAGACTTTCCTGTCTTCTTCGAGAGAGCAAAGTTCACCCAAAGTCCTTCCAGCATTTTACAGACTGGGTTGGTTGTGATCTTCCATTCGTGATACAAATCACACTGTCCGTCTGCCGCCTCGGTGAAGGATCCAGCATGTCTGTTTGCATCCCAGACATATCAGAACAATCCATTGCCCTTACTGGTAAACTGGATCTCCCTCCTCCCCCCCAACCTATTTTGTAAATTTCCTCCCTTGAACATTTCACAGTCTCTTGATTAGCATTTGGCTCAGTATGCAAACAGGCATCCACTGTGAGACTTGTGTTGCTCAATACATACTTGACCAGCAAGAGGAACAAGCATCCATTACCCCTTGCTTGAAAGGAACCTGTCCTAGATATGTCACCGCCTGGTTACCTGCCTTCCGAATGTAATTTTTAATATAGACACAACTCCTTAAGTATTATCTGTCCATGCCTTTTGCAATGATTATGATGGCTACTGGCTCTGAGTGGAAACCTCACGGGCCATTTTTTAGTGAATTATGCTGCATATATCTGACCCCGGGGACCTCTGTGAAACTCTCTGCATCCTGTGCCGTCTGCCAGTTGGCACCAAGAGATTTTTGGGTCACAGCGTCACTTGTGGCGATAGTTTTTTGTGATCTAACCATTGACCAGCCACAGAAATGCACAGGCCCAGATTAGTCAAACCCATTCAGACAAGTTCCTCTTCACATGACTTGTACAAGTCAGATCACGTACATATCTCCTGCCCTGCATAAGCATCAGGCTCTGTCTTCATGCATGCAAGTCAGGTACACACAAATGCATGCAGGTTTGAAAATCTCACAAATCTTTTTTCAGTTCCTCCAGCTCTGTACAGTCTCTTTCTCGTGGATCTTTGCATACAAAGTGGTGCACATGCTTTTTTCCAAGCATCAGCTGGAGTTTGTCTAAACTATTTAACTTTTCACTTTTTACAGACCTGAAGAAGCTTGCAGAAGTCCGCCAGCAAATCTCCATTCATACTCAAAAGCGCTCAGATCTTTACAGCGTAGAGGCAAAGAGAGAATGAGGCTTCATGCATACAGCTCCATGCTCTTCAAAACTCAGATCAAGAGCCGCTCTTTTGACATTTGCTTGTGTCATCAGACAGAACAAGACAGTAAAATAATCATTTTCACAAGCTACTGCTGACCTTGCATCCAATACCATACAGTTAAGCAAAAAAAGCACATGCTGGTATAATTCTGAAATGAACCCTAAGTGAAGCTGAACAGAGGTGGCTTGTGAGCTGGCTTTTATCTCCTTTCATACTTTAGCTATTTCATGGCACTTTACAAAGCCATGAGTTAACTGCTGGGGCAGAGTTTTGCCTGCAGCTTTTGAACACTGAACCTTGTCTAGCTGAGGAGGAATGCTGGCCAGGACCCTGCACTTTCTGAAAAGTGCCATGAGACTTTTAGTTTCTACCCAAACAATTATTGAAGGTTTAGTATCTCGACTGTATTGGATAGAGTGAGTCCTGCTGTGAGGCTTGAACCCACTGCCGGGTGGTCCAGAGGTACGGCTAACACCGCCCCACTGACATATACCGAAGTTATATTTTCTGTATGCAATGATGTAAAATCGAAGGTGTTTCTACTGTGCCTGTCATATCTAGGCATCAAATTAATGACGACTTTTCTTCTCCTTCCTTTCTGCCCTGTGCATCCCAGCCCGGGCATAGAGGATGCATTCCTACTCCCATTTGCTGCTCCTTGCAGTTCTCTAGCACTTGCCTCTGTCTTCCTGCCTCAGGTTCCCTCTGGAGCCTATTGCTGTCAGCCCTTAACTGGCTGCAGAGGAGGGGGAGCTGGGCGAAGGCTGCCATTTTATGCAGGATCCTTGCAACTGTGTTCAGCATCAGTATCTACCATGTTAATTTTTACACTGTTCTTTATATTAAACACACTATTATTCTTAGTCTGGTGCTTGTGTTCAATGCAACAAGAGGAGCCGGTGTGGATTCTTCTGCAAGCTATAACCTAGTGGTGGTGGTGGTACAGGTGGTTCTTTTGACAGGCTATAAGGAAATCCAGTTAAACAAGACTGATTTGAGATGGCTCCTGGAATATTTTATCACCTTACAATGTACAAATAAAGCACCAATCACTGGCCCTAATAGAGGGTGTGATCCTGCTTCCCCTCTGAGTGTGAAATTCCCTCTCTCATGGGGGGGTGGGGGATTGCATGATTGGGAGTGTTTTAAATTGCAGATAATTAAAGCAAAACTACTATGTAAACAAGTGTCAGGGTAGCAATTCTGGAAAAGATAGATAGTGGAAAATCTGTAATAACTCCCCTGAAGAATGTGGGATACCAAGGCTGAGAAAGGAGGCCATCACACACATTCCCCCTTATATTTGCTTTGGTCTCCCTGACTTCTGGAGTTCTCTGGACAATCTAGACCCATTCCCTTTTCACTTTAGTAGCTACTTCTCAAGTTTGTAAGGAGCCCAAACTTTTTTATGTAAAAGTTTTTTTAAATGTAATAGATCAGTAGTTTGTCACCATTAGCTCATCTAACAAGCTACTCTTCCTCTTCACTGCTGTAAACATTGAACTCGCTCTTAGCATTTACACAAGTCATTCAGTTTAATTTCTAATTGAGCCTGAGTTAGTTTTGTAACTAAAGCCAGACTCCAGTCAGTGTAAACATACTAAAAGTGAGGGGCCAAATTCTGCCCTGTGATACCAAGGAATAGCTAGACTATCTGCAATGGAATAATTCCAGCTCTAGAGTAGTGCTAGAAAGGTTTGAGACCATTCTGTCTTGCATGTAGAGTATAAGCTAACTACGGTACAATTCCTGGCTTTGGCAGCTGGTGCTGCAACTTCAGTGATGTGGAATTCCTTTGTCAGGACTCTTATGTGCACAGACTGTACAGTACTACCTAACGTGGCGTTTTCTAATCGTTAATTATGCCTCCTGCTATTTGGAACTGAATAATTTGCAAGCAGAAGAGGTGGTTGGAAAGGTACCTTCTGCTGAGGAGCTTTTGGAAACAGGCCTATTGCTGGAATTTGTTTTCTAAAGGAGGAAAAAAATTACTACTCTTCAGCAATGTGGGCCTATGTTTGAGACACACTGAGCACCTGCAGCTCCCACTGAAGACTACTGAACAGGTGTTTGCTGTACTAGCCATCTGGGTAGAGATGAGGCTTACTAGCTGTAGAGGATCCTTCATTTCTTCACTGTTCCCCTCAGTGAAATGAGTGACAAATTTTGGTAACATGCTTCATCATGACAAACTGGCAATTTAAGTGGCTAAAATACCTTTGCAATAAAACAATGTCTTTTCTGCTACCAACTCTGAGCCTAAGAGACATTGTTTTCCAATGTCCAGGGTTTACAGTAGCCTCTCTCTCAAAAAAAAGCACCATAACAGTAGCTGCACTTTACAAGGCCCTTCTAATAGCAATCACAGCAGCTCGCTTCTCAAATACAAAAAGAGAGTAGTTTCAGCACCTTGTTTTCATTAAGTATACACACTGCATAAGAATTCCCCAAACCAGACTATAAGATGAAATGAAGATTTATTAGTTGAAAAATATAAAAGATTTAGCAAACAATGTACCATTTTGAGTCTAGTTTAATATAAATTTCTGCAAGGAGCCATCCCCCACACCTCCGCTGTCTGCCACCCTCAGCATGATGAAAACCCAGGTCAGCATATATGACTTATAAAACACATCAGCCATTTGTTTCATTTTTAAACTAGTGTCTCATAGAAGGAAAAGGTTTTTGGGGTTTTTTTGCTTCCTGTGCAGCAGAATGTAAATTAAAGTTTATTTTTCACGTTTGGAGGATTTAAAAAAAAAAAAAAAAGCAGGATTCTACATCGCCCGATTCTTAGTTTTGCAAATGTAAAGTGCAATCTACATCTGGTGGTAGGATGAAGAGAAAATTCACATCTAGGTAGGGACAATTTTCCTAGCGATCCAAACTGGAATAACATTTCTCAGTTTGACAGAGGTCACAAAATGGTCATAGCTCAGGCTCACATATAGCACTGTTATGAGCAGGTGACAACCTTCTTACATCAGCTCGTGATGTGGCTCATTGATATCCTTTTGAAGTCAATGTGGGGGTATTTTTGTTTTTTCACACAATCAAAAAAAAAAACAACCTTCCCACACCGTTCTTACACTATTTAATAGTTAAAGCAGTCACTAATATTTTCTGTGCTGATGAAAGACATACTTTATTAAGATGCTGTATTATATATATGCATCAGAATTCTATAAATATAGAAAACCACCAGCACTGCACCAGTATCAGCATATTCCCCAAAGGTCAGCTGCCAGGAAAAAGTAGTTTTAGGAATGACAGAAGGCAGGAAAGCTGGTATGAGCACTGTTGGGAGGTCTGGGCCGAGCTATCCCTACTGATTCAGCTGCTCTCACTCACCAGTCCAATAGACTATACAGACCAGTTGTTGAATAGTTACAATTTAGTTTTGGAAGCCTGCCTTAGTTTTTCATCTTTGGAATCTGGGTTCAAATCCTGATGATTTAAGTCACAAATGAAGCATGATCTCTTCCTAATCTCCATTTATGCACCTTGTGAACTATTTGGCATGCTTCTCTAAGACTCTTTGTGCAAGAACTAGAATAGCAGGGATTTTACAAGATCAGGATTAAGCTACATGGCAGAAACATGTGGGGAAGCTGCTTCTCACAGTACCTGGTGCACCAAGTCTGCATTGAGGTCTGCAGAATCAGTAGCTCACTTTCCCTAGATTATGTTTTTAAATAAACTATGGAAAACATAGGAATTTTTAAAAGCTGGTTTACATTCCTGGCTTTAAGGCAATTCTTAATGGTCATCCCTACAGCATGCTATTACTGGGATTCTGAGCAGAAAGTGCACAGTGAAGGGATGTGACGGCATACATGTAAGTGGAATGCAGACTGCTCAGTTTCCTCACTACAGATTGGATGGCCTTTCCTCATGTTAAGTTCTTAACATTGTGCCTGAGCAAATGACAGGAGTCACAAGTTGGGTTGTTTATTCACCCCCCTCTTTTTTGGAGGAGAAATGGGGAGAAGACAAAAGGGAGTTTTGAATATTCATGTTAGAATCAGTTCCTCCTAGATTCACAGAAACCTTGTTTACACAAACCACAATTCTAGATTTGTACAACTTCCACTTAGCAGGTAAGTAATTTTCCACCAAAACCTGGCCTTATTATGTAAGAGAGAGAGATTTGAATGTAATATTTATTTGGTGACTTTACAGGTGATAAGTCATTTACAAAAAAAAATTACAGACAAATGCATCTTTCAGTGCAGTTTCAACTATCTGAAGAGCAGGCAACAGTCCGTGATGTGGAATGCTAGTATTAGGCAGCACATGCTTTTTTTCCCCTTAATCTTTTGGAGGAAGAGAAGGAGGAGGAAAAATAACTGTCCGTTGTAGATAAGGCCATGCAAATAAAAACCCTGCTGGAGAACAGGATACGGTCACGTTGATGAGTAGTTTCTGAGGATTTGGCATGTTTTTGTTTCCGATTAATAGAAATACAGATTGAAAATTTCATAAGCAGCCCAGTGCTCTTCTTTAATGCCATGTCCTTTGACACTGCGTGTGTCTTCAACCATCTTTCATTCCACACCAATACCACTGGTTCAGAAGCAAATGACTTCCTGAATCGTGTAAATGGAAGGATTAAGCAAGTATGTCTCCAGGTCCTCCTCCACCCCATTATTCAGAGCAATTGCTGGGAGGGAAGGGGAAAGACAGGGAGGCTGAGGTAAAAAAAATACAGCTTGCCCCCATTAGATGCCAGAGCTAACAGTTAGTTTTGCACTTGCTTAGCTCATTCCTTTAAGTGACATAGATTAGAAAGTCACCATAGATTTGCATATATTTTGGGGGTGGAGATAAGACCCAAAACTAAAGGTATGAAATTTGATGAGATGCAAGATAAACGTCTGCAAGATATTAAGAGCTCCCTACATCCCATGAAGCTAGTGGGAGGCAATCCTGGACTGACTTTGGTTCCAAAGAGTAATGAGCAGCATCTACAGTCCCCTTTACAATTTCTAGCCATAGGAAGACTTCGTTTATACTAGTGTTTTAAGAAAAAGTCAATCAGAAAGAACGTGCTGTTCACTGAACAATTGTGTTATTTGTACAGAATATTTGTCATTTTAGCAAATATGGGCTCTAAGTAACAAGAAAATTAAGATTCCAAATCCATTATTGGGCAGTTCAGACAGCTTTGTTCATTTTCTCATCCAACCCTCTCATGGGTATTTACAAACACTTGGCTAGAACAAGGATGTATGCATTTCTTGAGTTGAAATTTAAACACCATATTATCTGTTACATCTAGGCCAAAAGTCTAAACTGTCCCAAGTTTGAACTCAGACGCGACCGTACCTTGGCAGTTCCAGTCTCAGCAGAACATTCAGTTTCTTGAAAAATTCTCAGAAGCACGGGGAGACTTTTTAACAATTTCCACTGGCATTAGAGTGAGGACAACTGTAGAAGGAAAGGGCATTTTCCTTTTCAGCATAACCTACGCTTTATGTGGAAAGCTTTTTTAAATAGCTCTCAAATATAGTACACAAGTGCATTTTGGGGAGAGGGAAAGGACTACCAAAGTAACCTCTTCATAGCTGCCACAGGACTATTTCTAAGTAGTTATGCAGAGGGTGGAAGAGGTTGTAAGGGAAGATTGTGCATGCTTGGATGTATTTACAGGGTTTGTCTTCACATCTATTGGCTTTTAAAAAATCCCTACAATTAAATAGTTTTGTAAATTAAGTTTTGTTTTTGCAAAACTAAAGTCAACCCATAGAAATTAATTGCATATAAAAGAAACCTATTTTACAGCACCATTAACAACTATAAAATCAACAGGAAAACATGCTGTAAAATTCTATTTTGATAAAGCAAAAATCGACCACATCATCATCATCACCCAAAAATTAAAGTTTTTATTTGCATGGCCAAAATATCCTTTGTTCCCTTGCAACTTTGTTTTATTTCCCTTAACAGCTGGTAAGGTTTCCACTGCATAGGGAACAAGTCGCAGCACAGCATACTTCCTTCAACAGCCACTCCCACAACACCTAAACATTTAACAGATGTAACAAATGACAACACCACAAACGGGAAAAAACTAAGTTCCACCATTCAACATCGTTTGCAACAGTGTCTTCAAGGCTAGGTTGAAGTGGGCAACTTTACTTTTAAAAGGTTATTCTCTCCCTCCCCCCCATTGTTTCTTTACAATGTTGGCGGTTTCAGTCCATATTTCTTTGCAACTTCTGTCTGGGCATAGGCAGCATCACAGAGTGAGTAGAGGTGGGCCATCTCCATTTCAGATTTGGCCAGGTTAATAGCTTTGTTGAACATTTCAATGGCTTTATCCAGATTGCCTCTGAAATAAACCAGATCATCAAATTAAGACACTAAGTAACATTTTACATTTCTATAGAACCTTTATTCCCAGAGAGTTTACCAACCCATAGGCATTGCAACCAGTGAAATGCAGCAGCAAGTTTGGTAACCAAAGGCAACACAGGGGAGGGAAGCACTTGTCTTACAGGTCATGTTTTGAAGTTTTCAGACAAAAACCTTCCATGATTGATGCAAGACAGCACAGATTTAACTAGCTTTGTTATTACTCAACTACATCATCTGGAGGAACAGCTTTCAGTGGACTCTATGACATGCCAAAAAGGGGGAAGTTTAGAGATGACACAGGCAACATGGGGATGCCAGGGAGAAGTTTTCAATCCGTGTTCTTGAGGAAATGGGCTCTATCGCCCATAAAAGCAAATGTATTGATCTTGTAATGAAGTAGCCTAGTAGTGGCCTTCTAGTCAAGATGGCAGCTCAAGTAATGCAGATTAATTATTCTGAACAAAACTGCTCACAAATTATTCCCTGCAAAAAAATACAACGGTCTGTTTTTTTGATGCCAGGTACATCGTGGACTTCATCAGAATCTACACTACCCAAAATACTTACTCCAACATGCTATTCTTTTGTCTTTACCAAGTCAGTTTGTGAAATTGGAAGAATTGCAAAAGGGGATACAAACTCAAATAGCTGGAGGAAGGGATAACAGGTAAAATACAGTAAGAGGTCCTAGCCAGTTGCCAGCTAACTATCCTTGTCCATGCTACAAGCAAAACTGTTTCACATTTTCCCAGCATAATGAATTTTCACAGGTGTAATACTAGTTGTTATAGATCACTTTCTATCAGTAGATCTCAAAGTACTACAAAGGAGGTCAGTATCATCATCCCCATTTTACAGATGGGGAAACTGAGGCACAGCCAGCCAGTGTGACTTGCCAATGTCACCCAGCAGGCCAATAGATCAGCTGGGACTAGAACATAGATCTCCTGACTCTCAAAGTGCCCTTACCACTAAGACACACTGATTCTTAGACAAGGCTTAAAAGGGAAGACAGAAAAAAACAGGGCAGAGGATGAGACTGATAGGCTTGGTCAGAGGGGAGACAAGGATTC
This sequence comes from Emys orbicularis, assembly GCF_028017835.1. Classification (NCBI taxonomy): domain Eukaryota; kingdom Metazoa; phylum Chordata; order Testudines; family Emydidae; genus Emys; species Emys orbicularis. The sequence continues at coordinate 167,254,674 of NC_088683.1, forward strand.
TTTCCTGAAACTCAACCAAAGTGGTCCCATGAGTATCTGGCTTAGCTGCCAAGTTTATGAGTAGATATTCTGCAAGTGGTTTCAATCTGATTGTTCAGTTTTTAGTTAGAGTATTTTGGAAATTTCATGCAAATAGTCCCAGAGAGGTGAAACAACCCTCAACCTCTAAGAAGAGTTAGTCGGGGCCAGGGTGTCTGGAGCCTAGTCTGCTCAAACTCCTTGGGGAAAAGGGCATGGATTAAGGAGTCCTCTCCCATCAAGAGATATTACTTGCAGATCTGTGGTTTAACAGAAACACAGGGAATGCCTATTAGTCATGGATGTGAAATGAGTTTAAAGAGCAAAAAGGGCCATGTAGATGGGTATTTAGTTCACTAATCAGAACAGTCTTTTTTACTTTTCATAGGCTTAGGTGTGGATTTTTTGAAGGTCATACCAAGGGGTGTGGAGAGGTTATTTTTAAGAAACAACTTTCATCACCACATTACTACACCCTAATTGACACAATCCTATCACCTGAACTTCAGCTGATCTAGCTGCCCACCAAAAATTGTATAAAAGATGGCCCTTGTATTAACTTGCTCCTCCCACACTCGGCATGTAAGTGTTAAACGCTGAATCATGACTGGAAAGCAATTCCTTGAATCCAGTGTGTGAAACCTGCACTATGCCAATTACAGAAAAGAGGTTACTCCAGACACTATTCTTATCTCATTAGCACAAACTCCTGGTGAACTGGGGGAGTTTATGGGGCCACTAGATGGTGAAATGTCAGGGAGAAGGGAGGATTTTCCCCAAACGTTACACTAGGCAAGTCAGGACTCCTGGGTCCTGCCCCACAGCTTCCCATTGTTCAGAGCTACTCTCCAATACAAAGAAGTTTTCAAGAGTGGTGGAGAAACCTACTGGATTACTATAATTCCAAAGGTAACTTGACAGCTTTAGTCTCTGCAAATGAAAGTGTTATATTTTAAAAAGTTACCTTTGCACTTCAATCGTTCCCATAGTTTCATATGCAAAATCACATTTGTTATCAATTTCGATGGCCTTGCCTATGAGCTCCAAGCCTTTGTCTAGATCCTGTTTCCACTGAAGTTGAAGTAAACTGCAAAAAGACACAATTACAGACCAGACTTATTTCTATATATTCCATACATAGTCCTGCCTATCTTGGGGAAAGTGAATATCTCATATAAAAAACATAGTTAAGTTCCTTATGCAGGGTGGGTAATAATTTTCACTTCATATATGAAATGAAGACACTTTCAAAAGTCATTTAAATAACAGACTGTCAGCAGTTTAAGGACAACAAAGAGAAATTATCTCCTCTTCATGTGTATATAACTCTTTCCATTAGGAGGATCAACCACAAATTGTTTTTGTCGACATGAAAATTTGGAGTATAAAGCTCCAATTTAGAATGGTTATTGACTGCGTAAAGAAGTTTTAAGATTTGTAAACTAACATCCTTACACTGATATCAAGTAGATGTGCCTTTTGGAATGCATGTTAATGGAAAACATACTGAAATTTCAGTTCGATTTACATTTTAGTTGAAAAAAAGCAAATTATAATACTATTTTTCTAACTTTGAAATTACTCAAGTATTTTCAGGGGAAGAGCTATTAGTCTTGGGTTGAACTTTTAAGGCAAATATACGTAATCAGGCGATGAGGCCTGAAAACAGTGACTTATTCAGAAATGAAAACAGTCCCTTAATTGTAACAGAGACAATAGTGACTCAATAATACATACCCTTTATGAACATATGTAGTAGCATTGTCTGGCTCAAGGTCAATACATTTATCGTACATTTCATCAGCCTTACCAAATTGCTGCTGATCTGTTAATGCCTGCATGAGAAGAGATACTTTAAAAAAAAATGAATAACCAACACACAGAGCGAATCTAGAACTACTTAACACTGTGTCGGTGCCATTCGCTCCCAACTTGGATGTCTCATTACAGGTATGGGCAGGCAAATGCACAAGTTAATCACCATTGTTAATTTCCAAAAAATCACTATTTATGGTCTTTTGGTTCATCAGCCCTTTCAGAAACATGCTGTAGAGCTTTAACTGCACAGATTGGTGATCACAATGGGCGTAATGGCAGGTCCACAATGACCTGTTCTAATTATACTGCGTGTGAGGAACAATAAACCACTGAGCACGAGTCTCAGGTTGTGAGCTATACACCATCCTTAAGAATTCTTGTCTTCAGTAATTTCTGCTGCTGAAAACACACAAACATAATAGGCACTGTATTCTGGACCCCACCGGCATTACCCATCTGAAGTCAGAGTACCAGTGAATGCATTCAGATAACTTAAAGCCAACTGACTATTCATTCCAGTCATACTTTCTTACAATGGAAACCACATAAACAAGTGTACTTAACACAACTGTGCCAAATTCTATTTGCTTAGGGCACATTGTTTTTATATGAGTAAAATAGAATTAGTTTATAACAGAGTTAAGATCAAACACACCTGAGCATAGAGCGCATAACCTTCAGCACACCTTGGAAATATTTTAATGACATCCTCAAAGCCTTTCATAGCTGCTTGAACTTGTAAAGGATTATTTCCAGTATAGGCTTGGCGATACTATTAAAGAACAGAGTAAAAACATAAGAAAACAAAATAAGTAGCCAGGACAGGAAATCAGCCTCCTGAAAGAGAGAGAGAGTTAAATGAAATCTAATACCATTACAAAAAATTACACAAAGTGGTACGCGTGCCTACATTTTGCTAAGTCAGTGTCTGTAGGAGTTGGCCACACTTCCAACCATCCAGTGGCATGGACCTTGCGTAAGATGGGGAGGCATGGTAGTCACCAGCAGCCTCCCTCCCTCCCTCCAGAAGGTTTGGATCCCTTCCTACTCCCAATATGCCAGCTCTCCCCTTCAAAGTCTCTAATATGGGTGGAATATCCACTTGCTTGAAATAGATACTTTCCCTTTCTAGAAGACTGTCTTGTTTTTTCCAGTTGCATTAGTAAAGAACAGCTGTATTTGATGTGATTAATGAGAAAAAAATTGTATTGCTTTATTACGGGATGTTAATAAATGGCTACTTTTAAAAATATTGATATAATAAGATATGAGGTACTTGCCCAAATACAGAAAAATTGATAAGAATTGGCCAAATGAACAAATACTCCCAGGCTGACTAAAAAGTTTTCTGTATTAGTTCTTGAATTAGATGTCAAAGGATTGCAAGATATATTGATGCATGATTTTTCAATTCATTTAAAATGAAAATAGGAAACCAAAACATCAAAATAAACCTGGACAAGTTCAGTTAAAACAGCAAAAACACAGACACAAAAATTATAGGACAGCACTTACCAATGCAAAACATTTCTGTGCTTGTGCCAAGGCAGAATCTGGTCGTAATCGAATACATTCATCAAAGTCTTCCACCGCCTCTTCAACTTGGTCAAGAAGGATTTTCAGCTAAAGAGAGAGAATAAATCCTAATTCTGCGTTTAATCTGTGTTTTATATGCTTAAACAGGATTTCTATGTTGTACTAGTTAGTGATATGAAGAGGTTTTTTTGTTCAGTCTTACAACTGTAGCGTAAACTCTACATGATCTTCAGGAAAGTCCCTGGCACTGAATGTACCGAACAGCTGTCAAAGAATTGAACTTTGGCTTCATTCACAATTGTTCAAATATAAGCATACAGCCTATAGGTCTGCACCTCCTTTTTCTGATTTCTGATGCTGGTTATCTGCATTAATCCTTTGGCACAGATTTTGTGGGTTTTCATGTTACACATGCTCTCTGCTTTGTTTTCCAAAGCCACTTGACTTTGCTTCATTTGATACTAATGGATTATCTGGAGGTTAACAATATAATCTTAGTTCTCTAAACTTGTGTTTTAAAATATCTTCTAGCACAAAATTAACCAAGTTCAAATTCTTCCTTTTCATTCGCCAGGCATTTATTTTATGTTTCCTAAGTTAAGTTATGCAGAAGTTTCATTCCTCTCATAAGTAATAAAGAGCTGGGTTTCTTGTTTAGCATGATCAAGGTAAGCAATGCTAAATTATTTCAACAGTTCAGATCCACATTCTGTATTAAACAAACAAAATGCGATCTAACTCGTGAACAGAACCATTTAGTCTTAGTGAGTTTTGCCTATGTAGTTAACTATTACCATATACGTATGCACTTATTCCCTTCTATTTCTAGTGGATTTAATGTTATGGTGTAAGCTTATTGTCAGAATTCACAGTTTTTGCCATGCACTATATCAAGTGTGTATAACAATTTATTAATCTTTGTTCTGTATTTTTCCTTTAGTTCAAGCTAATCAAATATTTAAACTTAAAAAATTAGGTAAAACTCTGCGCAATACAGCTCTTACCTGTCCTCTGTGGTGGTAAACATCTGCATTCTGAGGATCAATATCAGCAGCCATGTTAAAATCTTGAGTGGACAGCATAGGCTGTTGCTGCTGCATATACATACTACCTCGTTTGATCAGGGCATTAGCACGGAGCTATAAAAAAGTTCAAACATTTTTATTTTTAAATATTAGATGTTGGTCTTAAGATTTTTAGTTACAATAATGTTAACGGACAACTTTTCATTTCATTGGTCACTCCCATGACAAAACATAAATTTGTTTTTCATTCATTCTAAGCAGTAGTAAATTGTGCTACATAAAGTTTAAAAGCATTAATACAATTACGTGCAAGGGTTATTTCATACCAAGTCAACCCATGCTTCCTCCTTGACTTAATTTACTTCTTTGGCCTGGTCTACACTACGCCTTTAATTCGGATTTAGTGGCTTTAATTCGAATTAACTCTGGAACCGTCCACACAACGAAGCCATTTAATTCGAATTAAAGAGCCCTTTAATTCGATTTCTGTACTCCTCCTCGACGAGAGGAGTAGCGTCAAAATCGGTATTGTTAATCCGAATTAAGGTTAGTGTGGCCGCAATTCGATGTTATTGGCAATTAGATGTTATTGGCTACCCACAATGCAACGCTCTGGAAATCGATGCTACTACGGTAGCTTGGACGCACACCACCGAATTAATGGTGCCTAGTGTGGCCGAATACATTCAAATTTATAAAATCGGTTTCCTAAATTCGAATTATATAAATTCGGATTAATCCTGTAGTGTAGACATACCCTTTCTGATATATGTCTTGTAAGTGTAAGGGACATATCTACCAAAAACAGCAGCCATTTTCATAGCAGTTTAGTGTGCAAAAACCAATTGAGCTACTGTCTTACTTATGAATTAAGTTGTTCACACCTAACAAGTACCTTACCTTACTGACTTCAAATCCTATCTGTTCTCTAATTTTTATCATTCAGCCCAGGCAAACCCTTCTTGTTTCTTCTTTATTTTCTAAATGGAGATTCTGTCCCTTAGTCATTCTGCATAGGATATTAGGGATTTACCAATCTGAGCTTACTATTCTAAGGTCACTTTTTTTCTTCTCATATGTAAACGGGTCGACAATTAGGAGGTGATTTAAAAATCATGTCAATTATTTTTCTGTATTTATATTTTAATGTCTCCTACAGTTTACAAAGAAACTAAGATAACCACCAATACAGATAAGATGTAGCAGTGAACATGATCCCATGATCTGCTTTTAGTTAGAGAGAGCCCAACACGACCATTTCATAAGTTATTCCACCTGTGGTATGAACACATGGTAGACATGTGAAGAAAAAGACCTTTCCATACTACTGTAAAGCTAATTGATACTTAGCTTTCTTGGGTAATGTCTACACTCCACACCACTGGCAGTGGCAAGTAGTGTACCTGGAGCTACAGGCTGCAGTGAAAAGCAAGCTGCATCCATATGTGGCAGTGTGTAGCTACAGGTCAGTGAAAGGTTCTGGCAGAGGGGAGGCAATGGGGAAAGCTTCAGCAGCTCTCCACTGCCAGAGCCTTTCATTGCAGTAGGGAAGGGCTCCAGCAACGGGGAGCATGCAGAGCCTTTCTCCGCTGCCAGAGTCTTTACCTGCAGTGGGGAAGAGATTCAGCAGCAGGACAATACACTGCTAAAAGTAGCAGTGCAGACGGGGAGGCCCGGCTTGGGCGAGTAGAGAGCTGTGTAAGAGTATGTAGTCTGGTATATCCCCACACCCTTCAGCCGTGTCTTTACTCTACTTGCCTAAGCCAGGCCTCACCTTGAACACTGCTGTTTATACCTGTGCTTGGAAGGCTACCTGAATATTAATCTACAAGCTGCCGAAAAAAGCGTGCAGTGTAGACATACTCTTAAGCATGCCAATCACATTGCAATGAAAATATCCACCCACTGATAATAAGCACACTAGGAATAATTAGGCAAAGTGGTGAAAAAAAGTAGGGCTGTCAAACGATTAAAAAAATTAATCGCAATTCATTGCACGATTTAAAATATTAATAGCGATGAATCGTGCTGTTAAACAATAACAGAATACCATTTATTTAAATATTTTTGGATGTTTTCCACATTTTCAAATGTATTGATTTCAATTACAACACAGAATACAAAGTGCACAGTGCTCATTTTGTATTTATTTTTTATTACAAATATTTGCACTGTAAAAAACAAAAAAACAAAACATTTTCAATTCCCCTCATACAAGTACTGTAGTGCAATCTCTTTATCATGAAAGCTGAACTTAACAAGTGTATAATTATTCACAAAAAATAACTGTATTCAAAATTAAAACAATGTAAAATTTTAGAGCCTACAAGTCCACTCAGTCCTACTTCTTGTTCAGCCAATCGCTCAGACAAACAAGTTTGTTTACATGTGGAGGAGATAATGCTGCCCGCTTCTTGTTTACAATGAAAGTGAGAACAGGTGTTTGCACAGCACTGTTGTAGCTGGCGTTGCAAGGTATTTACGTGTCAGGTGAGCTAAAGATTCATATGTCCCTTCATGCTTCAACCACCATTCCAGGAGACATGCGTCCATACTGACGATGGGTTCTACTCAATAACTATCCAAAGCAGTGCAGACCAACGCATGTTCATTTTCATCATCTGAGTCAGATGCCACCAGCAGAAGGCTGATTTTCTTTTTTAGTGGTTTGGATTCTGTAGTTTCCGCATGGGACTGTTGCTCTTTTAAGACTTCTGAAAGCATGCTCCACACCTCGTCCCTCTCAGATTTTGGAAGGAACTTCAGATTCTTAAACCTTGGGTCGAGTACTGCAGCTATCTTTAGAAATCTCACATTGGTATCTTCTTTGCGTTTTGTCAAATCTGCAGTGAAAGTGTTCTTAAAACGAACAACATTTGATGGGTCATCATCTGAGACTGTTATAACATGAAATATATGGCAGAATGTGGTAAAACACAGAGCAGGAGACATACAACTCTCCCCCAAGGAGTCCAGTCACAAATGTAATTAACACATTTTTTAACGAGGGTCATCAGCAAGGAAGCATGTCCTCTAGAACGGTGGCTGAAGTATGAAGGGGCATATGAATGTTTAGCATATCTGGCACGTAAATACCTTGCAATGCCGGCTACAAAAGTGCCATGCGAACGCCTGTTCTCACTTTCAGGTGTCACTGTAAATAAGAAGCGTGTACCATTATCTCCCATAAATGTACACAAACTTGTTTGTCTTAGCGATTGGCTGAGAAAGAAGTAGAACTGAGTCGATTTGTAGGCTCGAAAGTTTTACACCGTTTTGTTTCTGAGTGCAGTTATATAACCAAAAAAAAAAATCTACATTTATAAGTTGCACTTTCACAATAAAGAGGTTGCACTACAGTATTTCTCTGAGGTGAATTGAAAAATACTATTTCTTTTGTTTATCATGTTTACAGTGCAAATATTTGTAATCAAAAATAATAATATAAAGTGAGCATTGTACACTTTATATTGTGTTGTAATTGAAATCAATATATTTGAAAATGTAGGAAAACAGCCAAAAATATTTAATAAATTTCAATTGGTATTCTATTGTTTAACAGTGCAATTAAAACTACGATTAATCGCAATTAATTTTTTAATCATGATTAATTTTTGGAGTTAATCGCATGAGTTAACTGCGTTTAATCGACAGCCCTAGAAAAAAGCTAAACATCTTCCATTAAATTGCCAGGGAATTTGAAAATATTGAACTGTTTTGCAAGCATTCACACTTTTTCTGTAGAATCCATGCAAAGTAAAATCTGACTGTTTTAAGATTTCTTACCTTTACATTAGCATCTTCCATACTGATGACCTGATCTAGATCAGGTTTGGCAGCATTTGCATTGCCAATAAGCAGATAGAAAGTGGCTCGCAGCAGCAAAGCTTCTGCCATATATTTGCCTTTAACGTCAATTTCTTTTGTGCTCTCGCTGATGATTTTATCATAGTTTTCTTCTTCCATATACTGCTTTGCCTTTAAATATCCAGAGCTGCAAATTAAGTGTAGAACAGTTAAAATACATAAAAAAAAATTTCAATGTGAATGTTTCACTAGGAATTCAGATTTCTTGATCACAATAGATAGCAAGTTTGCTACACTATCACTTCTAACAATTAGAGATATTGGCACCGCGAGTAAAGTTACAAACATGCTTAAAAGGTTTCCTGGATGAGGGCCATTGTAAACAAATTAGTTTGGAGGAAAATGCGCAAGTTACATCTGTGGGGGAAAGAGAATCCATTCCAGCCCTCAAAATCCACTTCTTTCGAAATGATAAGTTTGGCAGGGGATGATCTTTGGTCAAGGAACAACTGTCCTTAAACTAGGACTCTGTTTGGCCCTAGTGCTATTATGAAGTCTTCTGCTTACGTCATCAGGGCAATCATAACCTCTGCCTGAAACCGGGGAGAGTAGGCAGGGGATATAGATCAGGAAATAAAATATTAACAGTAGTGCTTTTTAACTTTAACATTTTTATAACCTCAGCTAAATTAACACATCAATTTTTATATTTTGAAGAGGATTTGGTGGAAAAAATCATACTTTAAACAGTGGTGTCTGCTCAACTGTGTGCCTTTGAATCAAAACATTTTCACAGAAGTAAAAAAAATCCATTAACTAGTTTCCCCCAACTTGCTCTAGGAAGCTCATAATGCTGCTTGCAATAGTTTCCTTATTGAGGGTGAAGACGTGATCCAACAATAACTCTAATGCAAAACAGTAAAGTACGCAAGCACCCCTCATTACATTCAATATGCAAAATAGGAGTACTTAGCATTTGTTTTTCTTGGTAAACAAGCATTTCATTTAGGTACATTTTAGATATTACCATTCTGAACAATATCAAATGGTGTTTATTAACTTGTTAAAAACTTTAGGTTTTTCGGCCTCCACTGTTTTAGTTCAAAGCTGCTGCTGCTATGAAAGGTGCTAGTTTGTACAGCACACTCTTCCCCATCTCCTCCCCCCAGCATTATTACAGACAGCACCAAAGGAAGGAAGGGAAACGCTCCTCCAATCCAGAGTCTCCCTTCCTCCAACAGCATTGTTGCAGCTATCCACTTCCTCCCATCCACCAAACCTTACTGCAGCTCTGTTGATGTTCAGTGTCCCTTCTCACTGAACCAGCTACCCACACCATTACTGCTGTTCCCTACGCAAATAAAATGCTAAGAGAGCTAGTATTTAGGGGGGAGTCAAAGCTACTCTAAGTCTGGAACTAATATGTCAGATCTAATAAAAATTTCATTTTTCTTTTAAAAAGTTCCTATTTTGTAGGTACATTTATTATTATAAAATTTCCTACCCTGACACTACATTATATAATGTATATAATATACATATAAAATAAAACAGTGCAGAGTTTCTGAGGCTGCGACAAGTTTTACCAACAATCCCCATACTCACTTTTCTTTAACTTCTGAGGCCTCCCCTTCCTTGTCCTTATCTTCATCAGATTTCTCACCCTTAAGCAGAGTTTGGGAGATTATGTCATCTGTGAAAGAGCTGAAGTAAGATTTGATGAACTGTGGAGAGGGCATCAAAGGTTCACGGTTCTGAAATGGGACAGAAAATGTAACGTTCATGTATTAAATACTGAGATCAGGTGGTAAATGAAGATGTGGATGGGTTTTACTAGTGAAAAAAATCCATTCTTGACTATTCCATTCCTTTTGAGGGTGAAAGAATATATTTTTGCACTGAGTATTTCTTGTGAGCCTGGATCAGTACTCACATACTATAACACTCTGCCTTAAAAAGGCAGACGCATTTTCCCATCAAAAGGGAAAATGAAAGCGAAGATTAAATGAAGGAAGAAACAGGATATTTTCTCATAAGGTAGGAAACGGGGAATCCCTTTAACCCTGCTTGCTCTTAACACATTTGGGTAGACATACATCTCCTCCTTGTCCCTCCCACAAGAGAAGTTTGTTGATCCCTATGATGGAGGCTCTCTCTTGCTAGAGAACATACTCAGCCTAGCGCTCTGCTCAGACGTAGCTCATTTTACCTTTGATCTGACAATTACCAGGGATGGGCTCCTCTGTATGGCAATACATAGTATCTTGTTCAAAGTGAGGGTAATACATAAGGGTTACAATTCATCCCTTCCTGATATAACAATTCCAATGCACTTGCCTTAATTTTCCAAGTCCTAATTAGCTTCCAAGGCCTGGTCTACACTACGACTTTAATTCGGATTTAGCTGCTTTAATTCGAATTAACGCTTGACCCGTCCACACAACGAAGCCTTTTAATTCGAATTAAAGAGCCCTTTAATTCGATTTCTGTACTCCTCCTCGACGAGAGGAGTAGCGTCAAAATCGGTATTGTTAATCCGAATTAAGGTTAGTGTGGCCGCAATTCGATGTTATTGGCAATTAGATGTTATTGGCTACCCACAATGCAACGCTCTGGAAATCGATGCTACTACGGTAGCTTGGACGCACACCACCGAATTAATGGTGCCTAGTGTGGCCGAATACATTCGAATTTATAAAATCGGTTTCCTAAATTCGAATTATATAAATTCGGATTAATCCTGTAGTGTAGACATACCCCAAGATAGCTTTGTCCATTTCAGACAGCTCTGAACTAAGCCTGATAACCCTGTTCAAGATTATTCACTTACACATTATTTATTATCTTGGCTTCCCAGTCACAGAAACTCTTGGAAAATCTGAACCTTTAACCAAAATAAATTGTAGACATGTGTCTTTCATCCAGTGTTCAACACTGAAACACACCACAAAATATGCAATCTGACTTAGATGTGTCTTCACTCCTCTACCTAGGCCCTCTACCCCATCTCCCAGACTCCCTTGCTCCTGGCTACAGGCATGGTTCCACAATCACAGTTTGTACACCTCTACCTCGATATAACGCTGTCCTCGGGAGCCAAAAACTCTTACCGCCTTATACGTGAAACCACGTTATATCGAACTTGCTTTGATCCGCCGGAGTGCGCAGCCCCGCCCCCCGGAGCACTGCTTTACCGCGTTATATCCGAATTCGTGTTATATCAGGGTAGAGGTGTATCTAAACATCTCACAACCATTACTATAATAATGAATACGGTGATACTCACAATACCCTTCTGAGATATTACCACCCCCAATTTACAGATGGGGAAGAGAAGCCAAGAATAAGTGACAGACTAGCCCAAGGTCATGCAGGTAATCTGCGATAGATCTGAGAACCAATCCCAGATCTCGTGAGACAGAGTCCAGAACCTTAATAATAAAGCCATACTTCCTACTGCATCCCTTTTCCTCATGCTGCTCCATCTCAGTTTTTAAACAAACTATCATTTCTTTATACTTTATAACCAAAAACTCTTCCTTGACCCATCTCTTTCTGCTTATTTTGCCCTGGCAGCATGGAAAGATTTCAGTTTCTAACTTTCTATGTTTATTAAAAAAAATTAAAAAAAAAAAAAGAACGTGTACAAAACACCTTGCCAATGCCCTTTTACTTTTTAAGTCCATTATTACATCGAGAACAGAACAATTGATCACAACCACTCTTCATCTTTCCAATTACCGTTGACTGCCTTGCCTAACTTGACAAGCACCATAATTAAACTGATAGCCTGCCATCTAACTGCACATTTGGTTGATAGAACAGCAGCAGAGAAATAGCCTTTGGTGACACTTACTGACAGCCCCTAAAGTAGTTCCCATTATACCTTAATTCTATTAAAGCCCCGATTAAGACTGCACACCAGCTTAGTCAGGGGTGTCGCCTGTGCATAATGATAAATTAGGCTGAATTGTACGGGTTACTGTCTGAGATGAAACCAAACTGTTTTGCTCAAATCCACAATGTGTAAAACGATGTATTCTAGAAGTTAAAAAGCATCCATTCCCCCTTTCTTACAGGTTGTTGTTTTTTTGTTTTTTTAATAAAAGGTGGTAACAGAGCTCAGTGGAGAACAGCATCAGTAAAACAGCAGCTCAGGATGACAGAGTGCTTATCTCAATTTTAGTATTTTAGTTGGTTAAAACAGTAGCTAATTAATAATCATTGACAAAGAATCTGAACCATCATCAGTGCTTTTGTAATTCAAGCAATGTATCAGATGGAAGCAGAACCTTTAAATTTGTATTACAGTCATACCTTATATTTCTCTTTGGCCTTTTCTTTTCCAAGGAGTTTAAGAACTTTATCAGCTAACAACATGCTTTGCTGGTTTTGGAAACCTTCTAAAATACAGACCGCAGTGACATCTGGGAAAAACAACACAAAGGCAGGATTGTTAGTAATTACAAATGCAGTGGTCTTTAAAGTGCTACACAAACAGCTATCGTAATGAGTCATTACCAAGGAAACAAAATCACCCATTCGCAGGCTGAAAGTCTTCACATGAAGTTTGCTACGTTCTCCAGAATATCAAGTTGTTTTTAAAAGACATGAGGCTACGTCTCCTTGTTGCAAAGAACTTTAATGAAGATGGATGTAAGTAATTTTGTTGTATCTACAGCCAAACAGTCTCAAACCAATATATCTAGAGGTCTGAACTTCCATTGTTTGTATGAACACTTTGAAACTTATCTGGGAAAGTAATCCGCTATGTTCACAGAAACAAGCGCTAACATGGAATTCCTGTTTGGTGACTAGGTCTCTTATTGCTCTCTAAGATCTCTAATTTTCTACGTTTTCAAGTTCCTATCCTTTCCTGCCCTGTATCCTGCACCTTCCCATCTGATCAGTGTTCTTTACAAGCTCCAACTCAAACTGCACAGCCTTCATCTATGCCTGGGGAAGAGGGCAAGTTTAAAAGGAAATCCCACCACTGTGCTACCTCCTTGCTAGTGTTAAGTCCACGTTGTATCCACTTCCATCCATGCATGATACTTCCTCAACACTAAGGGTAGTGTGACAAAAGAATCATTGTTCTAATGCTGCCCTGCAGACAGGTTAATACACCTGCATGGACCCATACAGTCACAAGGACTAACTGGACATAAAATTATCTTTTCCCACAGTTCCTCAAGAGATGGGAGATAAATTGAGGTGACAATTTTTTTTTAAAAAACCCTCAATATATGCATGCAATACTGACCAGGTTTTCCCATATTACTATACTTCTACTCAAGTGCTCCCTCACTTTTTTTTTTTTTTTGGGGGGGGGGGGAACAGTGAAATATTGGAAAGATGCCTACCACAAACCAGCACAAGTCTGGAATATCATTCCCATTGACTCAGCACTCAAGGTTATTAATTTGCAATGAATAGGACTTCTATTTCCAATGTAGGGGTCAATTTGACTCCTGTAGTAAAAACCAAGCTTTCCATCCTTGCCTTTCTCAGGGCTTGTCTATACTATTGTGTAAGTCGACCTAAGTTACGCTACTCCAGTTACATGTCTACACTGCGCTGCGCTCTCCTGTCAACTTCCCTTACTCTTCTCGTAGTGGTACGTTACCAGAGTCAATCAGAGAGCGCTCTGCAATCAATTTAGCAGGGAAGATGCACTAAATCGACACCTGCTGCATCGACTGCCACAGCGCCAATCTACTGGTAACTGTAGACCGGGCCTCACTGTAGTTTCTGTAATCCTGCATGGTTACAAGGAAAGCGTCCTCTACTAACCCATTATTTTTATAGTTATTCCTAAGTAATAGAAAGGCATCTCGCTCAGTAAAGAAAGCAACAAACAACTAAAGGTCCTTTTTTCCTCAGCTTAAGGAGCCTCTAATGAAACCAACTGATGATTTCCTTTCTACACCCACCAAGTAATTTATAGCATTGTTTTTCATCCCCAATTTGGGGATGAACATCAGTATGATTGAGAACAATTTCATTTTTCATGAACACACATCAGTAGGAATGAAGTGCAGACGTGACCTAAGCAATTGTGTTAAAGGGACAACTTGAAATATTGTCAATTAGTGAAAAGATAGTTTCAGGAAATACATTTCAACAGACTTGCCAACTTACATTGTGGTTTGATTAAATGGCATGGAGGAAGACAATTAACACTGTATTCTCACTTAAAAGATGATAGCAGACTTGCCCCTCATTTGAAACTGAAGACAATTTGAAACTCTGCTTAGAGTGAGGTGGGAGTTCTGGAAAATGCTCATAACACCATCCAGTATGGAAGGGCGACTCCACTTGCCAAATAAACTTATACAAAGGGCACTTGCTGCAATTACTTATACAACTTTATATATGCAAGCATATTTTCAGTAATATATCAAAGAGGTGAGTGCAAATACAGTCCTTTCAGAGGGATACAGGGATAAGCAAAGATACAAAATCAACAGCAATATGTAATAGTTGTCTGCTAGATTCAGGGTGAATGTGTACAGTTAACCTTCTCCTCCTCCAATGTCTTAAACATTCCCCCAGTAGGAAGGGTTGGGTTCTCAATAAGGTTTTGAGGCAGAGATCTTGAATGAAAAACAAACTTTCCTATCTTCCTTTTCTTGTGATCTTAGTTGTTCTAGGTAATGGTAGACTAAGAGTTTTGTTTTTGTTGGTGTCCCTTTGAACACCAGACCACAGGATTTAAGTGAATTTAATAGCTATTTTTGGGATGTTTTCCCCACCATTATAATGCACTTCTCTCCCGCCCCCCAAAAAGAATATAGGTTTCTAAACTAATTCTGCTCCTCCAGAACGGACAGGAAGGAACATTTTTTTGTTAGGGCATGAAATTAGAATGACTAACATCTTAATTAACAGTGTATTTTCCCTTATTTAGCTGAATCTTTCTTTAAAGCATAGGGTGTTTACTGAAACATGAGCATAACAAACAGCTGCAGTAAGACCAACTAATTTCTCAGATCTAAACCAATTAATTGCTCATAGATTGAAAGATGCACCTAAGGATAGAGAAATTTAACTGAAGAAAAAAAATTACATATAGTAGCTTTGAATTAATAGTTTTAAAGGAGTTACTGTGTATTCCACCACATATCATGTGCTTCAAAGTTTCATTCTCTTAAATATTAACTTAACTTCATTTCAAGTACATACACAGAAAAGTACCCACCTTCTAAACATTCCTTCTTATTATCTAGTTTCTCATACGCCTTTGCACGTCTGAAGAGAGCTTTCACATATTTAGGATTAAGCTCAACTGCCTTTGTGCAATCTTGTGCCACTTCTTTCCATTTTTGCTGCAGGTATAAAAACAGCCTAGTTAAAAAGGTACTACTCATTCAAAGGGCATTATAATAATAGCTAATTTCTCTCAATTTCAGAGCCCCAGCCAAGTGATTATAGCTGTAATTCTTATGACACTGGTTCCTCCTCCTGGTTTCCAGCTATTTCTGCATGTTTTTCAATTAGTCACGTAGGATCAGAAGCTGTGGGAGCCACTAATAGAAGAGGACAAAGGATATGGGAAAGGAATTTCCAGGGAACCAGGCAGTTAGGCAGCACATGTAGGAGAAGACAATGAAATGGCAGGAAAGCCTGTGCAAAGGAGCAGAGGACTAGAACACAGGGACACAACAGATGGGAAGGAAAGATGAAATCATGAGCAAAAGCATACCATGAGATTAACTTTTTGAAGGAGTTACTTCATAGGGATGTTATGCAATAGCACACAGGAGTAGAGGTGGTCCTCAAGAATCTCTATTAAAGTGTGGTCTATGCTATAAAAAATGAGAACCCCCAAATGAGATCTCATTCTTTACCACATGTAAAATCAGTATTAAACCAACACTGGTGCTTTAAAATAATCAGAAAAGAGGAAACTCACCCATAACCAGTCACTGGGGTACATAAAAGTCTTTCTCAAATGAAACTGCTTTATAATTACAGTCTCAAACAAGTGGTGTTAAGAAAAAAAAACATATTTATTCCTTCTCTAGCTTTCACACCAAACTCATTCAGTTTTCAATGTGAGACTTTTGTAACTGCCAGAGCCCAAGTCTCTATCTGGTACTTTAAAATACAAAGCTGACATCCACATACAGAAGGCCAGTTTTTAAGCAGCAGGACTAGTGTTTGTCTTCTTCTCCCAAGGCCTATAAAACAGACTAGAGCAAGTCAATAGAAATTAACTTTTAATTAGATCTTGAGTATTTGGGGTCGGGAAGGAATTTCCCCTCAGACTGGCTAAGACCCTAGATTTGTTGTTTTTTGGTTGGTTTTTTGTGTGTCTTCCTCTGCAGCATGCGGCACGAGTCACTTGCTGGTTTAAACTAAAGTAAATGGTGGATTCTCTTTAACTTGAAGTCTTTAAATCATGATTTGAGAACTTCAGTATCTCAGACAGAGGTTATGGGTCTATTACGGGGGGGGGGGGGGGAGGGGTGTGAGGTTCTGTGGCCTGCAATGTGCAGGAGGTCAGATTAGATGATCACAGTGGTCCCTTCTGGCCTTAAAGTCTATGAGTCGGGGGCTAGTGAATATTGAGGATACAGGTGATGGGATTCTGCTTTCTACATGCAAGAAGGAAGGCAGCACTATTCTGGCATGTGCTGGAGTTGGGGAGGCCAGAGGAAGAAGACATAGCACTTTTTGGAGTACAAACACATTTTAAAGTTCAAGCTTCATACCAGTTGTTCATATGCAGCAGCTCTGTTCTGGTAGAAAGTAGAAAGGTCAATGTTTTTCTCAGGGGGGCATAAACTGATGGCCTCTGTGTAGCACTGAATGGCTTGCTCATATTTTCCTGCTTTAAAATACTTGTTGCCTTTGTTCTTTGCTGCTTGGGCTCTATCAAGAGGGCTCTGAAAAGGAAAAAAAAAACAGTGACTGGTCTGCCACACTTCGCCCGCAATGTACAAATAAGAAGAGCTACAGAGTGAGTAATAAATAAATGTGGGGGGCTGACTCCCAATTGTGTCTCTGAACATCCTTCTTTGTGGTTTTCAGGCAGGACATAACGCAGCTATCTTTTGCAAGTACATAAGATGGCAGAACAGCTTCTAAATGGACTTCCTGACACACCAACAGCCAGCATGTTTCTTCTTTATAAAGCTAGGCAGGTTTTTTTTGGGGGGGGGGGAGGGAGAGAAGGGGTTTAGGCCACATGACTTATGAGCTACAAAAAACAAGGAGACTGGTTTGTAAAAGCTATTTCTGTAGTTTAAATGATAGCATCAATGTGAAAAAATAGAACAGCCTCAAAACAGCTCAAGAAGGAAATCTGTCCCTTACTAAAGTGCATACATGTCATTCACCTGTGCTGAATTAGTGCTGTGTGAAACACATGTTGACAAATAATATGCTGTGAAAAGTCCTATTGATCAGGAGAAGCAAAACCTGTTTAGGAAAGCAAAGTTTAATCGCTTTATACACCAGGCAAGCTGTTAACCTCTTGAGAGCTTTAAGTGACCTGTTCATCTAACCTCAGGCTGAAAATGAGAACTGGCCTACCACCCTCTGTTGTTTACGGCAGAAGAAAGAGAGATGGCCTTCCCAAGATGGCCTGCTTCCTTACTATATTCCGCCTCTGGCTCTGCTCTGCCTGTTGAATCACACACATTTTGAGAGAACGCCACATGGCCAATTAGGTATGTGATCTCTCCAAAATACAGAATAAGGTGCCCCTGCCATTCCATGTTCATAAGGAGCCTGAGGTGGAGGCCAGTCTTTGTTTTCAGTCTCAGATCACATATGCCAGATAGAAACCAGCCCAGAATTTGTTACAGTTAAAAGGACAGTATCAACAACCCATACTGCTGACTTTCCCCTCCTACTACTGTTGTTACAATTAATACTTAGATCTGGTCTACACTTAAATTTA
Organism: Emys orbicularis; assembly: GCF_028017835.1. Classification (NCBI taxonomy): domain Eukaryota; kingdom Metazoa; phylum Chordata; order Testudines; family Emydidae; genus Emys; species Emys orbicularis. The sequence continues at coordinate 167,272,788 of NC_088683.1, forward strand.
GGTTGACAGTTACAGCATTCAGGGGTGCTGAATTGACAATTGAAAATTGACAACCCTGAGCACCTAGCTAGGCCAACCTAGCCCCTGGAGTAGATACAGCTAGGTTGTTGTTTCTGTCAACCTAACTACTGTTGCATGTGGCGGTGGAGTTCCTACAACAGCAGAAAAATCTCTTCCGTTGCTATATTCTGTGTCAACCCTAAAGGGTTACAGCAGCTTAGCTATGCCGCTGTAGCACACACAGTGTAGACATGGCCTTAGACAACTTTAATAGGCTAAAATGAAAAACATCTTTCATTTTAATGCATGGGCAACAGTCTAAGCTAGTCAGTTCCCCTTGTTGTTTGTGTGCATCTTTCACAATATGAAAATATTTTTAGTAATGGAAAAAAATATTTGTAAAACTGCAAAAATGGGCATGGAGACCTTGGGGCAACTGTAGCACCTGATGCTACTCTAAACTTTTTTTAAATTGACTATATCTCAAACTGATAGAGCACAATGATTAATAAGTGAAATCAAAAACATAGGTTAAGACATAAAGACTATCACAATTTATTTATTTAAAACCTATCCTTTTGGCTAGATATATGAGGTTTGAGATCCTTTGACAAGTCACCTTAATTTACCTTCATACTGCAAGGAAGAGAACTTTGAATTTCCTGATTTTGTTTGTGAAAGGAGGATTTACGTCTCAGCATAACCCTGTTTCGATGTACCTTTGTAAATATTTAATTATAGGCACATGCATACACGTAAGCATGTTTCTGCTAGAGTAAAAAAAATAGTTCTCTCTCATCATATCAAAATGATCACGTTTGATTAGTTTGAAAGTTAAACTGAACCTCAGACTAATCTTTTACTGATATATAAGTGTGAACTTCCTTTCAGATGCAACTCCCACTAACTGTTTTTAGGTTTTACCACTGTTCAAACGGACAGGCATAGAAAAATATTACTGTAAGTACACAGAAAACTTAAGAAAGTAACAAAAACAGAACAATGTCATTCATTTAGTCTCTGTAGAGATCATCATTTATCTTAGACCCATTAACAACGTGCAGAACACTTCTGTATTGATTTCTAATTAAGTCTCTCCAATTGCCTTGATATATTTGATAGGTTATAAAGAAAAAGTGTGCAGTTCCACAGAAGATTTCCCCCCCCCCATGAGTTATTCCCAGTAAAACACTTTGTGCAATCACTTTGACAACCTTCCCATTCTGCATGGCTTATATTTTATTAAAATTACATTCAAAAGATAATACCAATCTATTTTTACACTTGAAAATAAAGAGTAGACCACTGTCTTCAAACTCTTTGGCGACAGTAGACATATAATACATTGGACTAAACAGTCATTTGGCCTGCACTCTGTAAAATGCCAGTGTTATATCTCTTGATCCCAAATAATGACTTGTCTGATGTTTTACATTGGCAGGGATTCCTAAATTACTGTTTGAAAAAGTAGGACTCCAGTTTCTTCATAATTATAGAAGAAATTATTTGAGGTAATACAGAATTGTGACAGCACCCGTTACAAAGTTTTATTTCCATAGGTTTCAGAGTAGCAGCCGTGTTAGTCTGTATCCGCAAAAAGAACAGGAGTACTTGTGGCACCTTAGAGACTAACAAATTTATTTGAGCATAAGCTTTTGGGATGTAGCCCACGAAAGCTTACGCTCAAATAAATTTGTTAGTCTCTAAGGTGCCACAAGTACTCCTGTTCTATTTCCATAGGGTTTATAACTCCCATAAAAATTGACTCTGGACAATTTCTTCTACAATACAAATAGTAGAAGTGTCCAAAATACCCCTTTGTACTACTATTACAAATTGTGATAGGAATTGTTTTGTAAATTTTAACCATAAAATCTATTGTACACTTTTGGAAAGTGCTTTTGGGAAACTAAAGAGAAATATTAAAAATTTCACTTTATTCTGCATGCAGTCCTCCCTGACACACACACGCCCCAAAAACTCAAAAGGTTATAGAGATTAAGTCTATAAAAATGGGTAAACAGAACTACTAGGACAAAAGCCTACTTTAAGAGCAGCTTTACATTTGTCTACTGAGTTTACTACTTTATAACAAAGTATACAGAAGCTAAATTGTTACAAGTTAATATTTGAAACATTTGCCAACAAGTGCATATTTTAATGAATTATGTGCATATACTACCGGAAGGATAGCTTACACATTAATAGTATCTCATCCCAAAATCCTTCATATGCTATGTCCATGGCTGGTAGTATTGCCTATAATAATCCTACCTAACTCATATAGTGCTTTTGATCAGTAAATCTTAAAGTGCTTTAACAAATGAAGTCAGTATTATTACTCCCATTTTACAGATAGAGAAACTGAGGCACTGGGAGATGAAATGACTTGCTCTAGGTTATCCAACAGGCCAGTGGCTAAGCTGGAAACAGAACCCAAGTCTCCCAAGTCCCAGTCCAGTGCTCTAGCTACCAGGATACACTGCCTTCCTATTCAGGTTGCCCATTTCCTATTATAAAAACCCTGTTTTCATTTGCTTATAATTATCTATTTTACATTCCAGATGTCTGCTTCAGGATTAATTTATGAAATTTCAGCCGAAACAGTTCAGCCACCTGATTTGACTGTAGAAGGGACTCGAGGCAGACCATGGGGAAAAGAGAGGACTAGATTGGGACATGGCATATGGTGAGCCTGGGACTTCAGAGTGGAAGGAGACTGGGAACTAAAGGGAGATGGGGAGGCTGAAACTGGTTGAACAAGGAGACTAGGATGAGGAGCTGTGGGGAGGAGAGAGACTTGGACTGGCTGTACAAGGAGACTGAGATGGGAAACCTGAGGAGAGGAGGCTGGGACTGGGTCGGCAAGAAGAATAGGACTAGGAATTCAGAAGTAAAATCAGTAGTGCCAGAAGAGACAATTTTGCTTCTCAGAAATGTGAACCGGCCCACATGGGTGTTAACGCTGAAACTTAAAGAAGTCAATTAAAATGATTGGCAAAATAGTTAATGCTGACATTTAAGTACATGCAGCAAATATAATAAACAGACATGACAACAAACAACATATGCACTTAAAGCTGGGATAAAATCTATCAGGAATGTACTCCATATAGGAAGCCAAAACAGGGTCTATTTAAACAAAAAATTACTCTGAGGACCTGTTTTAAAATTTTAACAACTCAAATTGTGACACAGATTTACTTGAAAATTAATTCTTTACTCATAAACTAAGTGCAGTAAGTTGGATACATTGTTATTTACATGTGGCAAAGATTTTTATTCTGTGCTTTATGTGCAAATCTTAACACAACCTTAACTATGGAACAGCTAAGCAGCCTTTATAACAAGACTAAATGACGTTCATAATCCATGTACTACCAATATATGTTATAGAAAGATCCAGGGTTTGTACCATGCCATAAACTTTTTTGCAGTAATTTGCAGGAGAACGGGGGAAACAGATGTAAAATACCAAAATTCAAAACTTTAAGTGCATTCACAGCTTCTTGAAACATCTTTAAAGGGTGTTCTTTCATTTTGGTAAATAACCACCTTCCTTGCATGAAGAACTAGATATTTCAAAGATCTGATTTTTGCAGAGTGTAATGTAGGGTTTTGTTGTTGTTTAAACAGTTTATCTAATTCTTTTTATTTTTAGTTTTTATTTGATTTACTTGTCCATGGATAGGTTTAGCAGAGCACATATAAGCTGCCAGAGAACCACCAGTGATCTGTGCTATTACACTCCCACTGATGAATAACTTTATGGAACACAATAATTTACTTCTCTACGTTTAAACACAAAGAAACACCAGAAAGATTAGTTTTACAGTTGCTTCTTACTACTAAGCCTTCCTCTCCCCTCCCCCAACCCAATTAGCATTATGATCAGCTTTTCTAGAGGTCTCTACAAACCTAAAGCAAAAAATAGTTACACTGTCTGAATATGAAAAGGCAGTACATAGGTAAAATACTTACTGGGTACTAATAGTAATACAAAGGAAAGATTCTTGAGCCAAGCACTGGCATCACAGCATGGCACCCCCTTCACAACAAAAAAATTGAGGAGGGTTGTTTGAACTGTAGGATTATTTTCAACACACTGACAGAGTGCAGACTAGGGATGTAAAAGGTTAAACGGTTAGCATTAGGTTTACTGTTAACCAGACCTTAACTGTTAACCCCAGTGGCCAGCCGGCCGGAGCAACCCCGGCCGTGTTGGCTCGTCCAGCCAGAAAGACCCCAGCCGCGGTGGGCTGGACGGACTGGAGTTACTATTGGTTCAACAGAAGGACTGAATCTAGAATGAAGCTGTTCTGATGCAACAAAATAATTTAACTATTTCAACATGTTATGGTCCAAATATGCACCAAATCAAAGCAATCTTGAACTTTGTGACCAATTATGTTACTGATTAATCTGCATCCCAATTTACCACAGATTCTAAAAGAGAAATAATGACAACTGCAATAGTACACGGAACTCCTTATGTATGAGCCTTACCTAGCTGATCTTCAAAGTAACGTGTCTGAGGAGAAACGGGAACTGCCAAGCAGCAGGGAAGACTAAGCCTGGTCTATGCTAGGAAATTAAGTTGGTATAACTAGGTCGCTCAGGGGTGTGAAAAATCCTCCTGTCAACCAGCTACTGCCTCTCAGGAAGGTGGTTTGCCTACGCCGACGGGAGAACCCGTCCTGTCTGTGTAGGTAGCGTCTTCACTGAAGCACTACTATGGTGCAGCTGCAGTTTTAAGTGTAGACAAGCCCTAAAAAGGCTTGTCCTGTAGTCAAAAGAGTATTAAGCTTAAATAAGGGTATGTCAACACTTAAACCGCTGCAGCTGCACTGCTGTAGCACTTTAGTGTAGACTCTACCTATTCTGACGAGAGGGATTCTCTCGTCGGTGAAGGTACTCCACCTCCCTGAGAGGCGGTAGCTAGGTTGACTGAAGAATTCTTCCATTGACCTAGCACTGTCTATGCCAGAGGTCACCATAGCTATGTCTCTCAGGAGTGTGGATTTTTCACACCCCTGAGAGCTGTACCTAGGCCAATTTAAGTCCCAGTTTAGACCTGCCCTAAAACAGGGCAGACACCAGGCCCTTGTAAAGGGGTTTACAAGCAAGTGAGATGGCACTTCAGAAAATAAGTGGGTTTTCAAATGAACAAAAAAGCAATATAAAAGAATGCAACACGCAAGAATGTATGAGATCTATATCAGTGGTTCTCAAGATGCAGAGGTAGTACATGAACTCATATAGATATCTGCCTAGTTTTACAACAGGCTACAGAAAAAGCACTAGTGAAGTCAGTACAAACTAAAATTTCATACAGACAATGACTTGTTTATACTGCTCTATATACTATAAACTGAAATGAGTGTGCAATTTTTTATTCCAATTGATTTATTTTATAATTATATGGTAAAAAAATGAGAAAATAAGCAATTTCTCACTAATAGTGTGCTGTGACACTTTTCTATTTTTATGTCTGATTTTGTAAGCAAGTAGTTTTTAAGTAAGGTGAAATTTAGGGAACGCAAGACAAATCAGACTCTTGAAAGGGGTACAGTAGTCTGGACAGGTTGAGAACCACTGATCTAGATTGCACATAAAGTTACACAACAAGCTTCTGCCACCCATAAACATACATTGCCCATTTCGACTGTATAAATATAGTACAGATTCTAATTTGTACATTTGGGATTAAATCTGGACTGATTTCAAAGACAAATCCATGATACAAGAACAAGGCATTACAGCAGTGGTTCTCAAACTTTTGTACTTGTGACCCCTTTCACATAGCAAGCCTCTGAGCGTGACCCCCCTAATAAATTAAAAACACTTTATATATTTAACACCTATAAATGTTGGAGGCAAAGTGGGATTTGGGGTGGAGGCTGACAGCTCGTGAACCCCCCATTTAATAACCTCCCAATCCCCTGAGGGGTCCCGACCCCCAGTTTGAGACCCCCTGCATTACAATAATTCCAATAATCATTAATTTTTCAGTGAAATTAAAGGCCTGTACATTGAAAGCTTTTTAAAAGATTATGCTACCTCAAATGGGTGATAGTCAACCTGTACAATTCAATGCTGCAAGAAGCTAGTGAGTAAAATACTGTGGTGGCTGCAGGTGAAAGTGATATTGTTAATTTTATGACAAAAATATGTATAGCTGTCAAGTTAAGTGTAGCAAAATCTTATGCTTCATAAGCTATTTTTCAGCAGGATCTCAGAAGAAATTCCAGAAAAGCAGCAGTACGGCCCAGTCTACTGCTGGCACCATGCTGTGTGTTGATGGACTATGCACGTACCTGGGTAGGGCAAATCTGATTAACATTGCTCTACCTCTTCTGCAAATTTACCAAATGGTTTCAGTTTTCAGAATCATTACTTTGCAAGGATACCCTTCAAGGAACTATGGATCATGTAGTTGATCCAAACATACATAAAAAAACTTGCACAGCTCTAGCAGTAAGAAATTTCTTTAGCAGAGGTAGCTGAAAAAAAGGTTGACATTCTAAAGAGAATCCAACGCTTGCAAATTGGGAGATGCTCAGTATTTTCATAGAATCATCATAGGGTTAGAAGGGACCGCAAGGATCATCTAGTCTAATCCCCATAATCCCCATGTTTTTCATACATAAAAGATTTAACTCCTACTTCAAGTAAAAGAGTCAACACAACAATAGCTGCAGAGCCATTGTAGGCCCTCCATATTAAGATGACAAGTGGATTTGAAAACAGTTTTAGACATCAACACTTGGATTCATGTTATCTGTGTTCATCATCAAGTGGGTTTGCCATTTAAAGTTTTGACATCTAAGACTTTAAATGACTAAATATATTTGTCAATTATATCATCAGATCAGTAATCAAAAGGATCTATGACAAACACTGCACCAAATGCATTTGTCAATTAGATTGACATTTCTGCTAAAGTGGTCAGCAGTGAAATAGCTGTCATTTAACTAAAATCTAAGAATGGGTTTAACCACCCATTGAGATGATAGGGCAACTCAAAAGTGTTTTTCCACTGTCTGCACACTTAGGAGAGCAATAGTGTCTTGGTTTGAACGTCTATATTTTAATTTTTTTTCATAACAACGAGTTAGAAATAGTTTATTTTTAAATGAAGGCTTAAGATCTACACTAGGGGAACTTTTATACTGATATAACTGCATCTACACTGGTACTTTTACCAGCATAACTATGTTGGAGAACACCCCACACTATCAACCAACATAGCTATCGTGGCAAAGCTTTCTAGTGCAAACCTTTTGTCAGATGCTGGAGAGTCCTTTTGATGATGAAAATACTCTACAACAGTCACAATGTAAACAAAAACAGTTATGGCTAATGTAAATAAATCAAAATTTAACACTAAGAAACTTACAAAGTAGTCCACATCTTACATTTTGCTATAATTTATAAGTCAATTTTCAAATGTAAAAATTCAGGAATTTGCTAGAGAAATAAAAAAAAGTGCAGTTTAAAAAAAGATCACAACCAATTCACTGATTTACTTGAAAATTCTCAATGTTTATTCTGCACATAGTCAACGTAAGTTTGGAGATCCTACCTACTCATGCATATAGATTTAATCTCTGCTTTGAATGCAAATCTCAATAACTGACTATAGATCAGATATGCTGGCTTCATATTTAAAGAAAATAAGATTTTGCTCCTGATCCTATGCTCATTTCTAGTCTATTCTACCCAGCACTTCAGAATAATATAAGTCCCCAAACTAGAGCCAACAGCTACAATTTCCCTTTGCATCTTAGTCTCAGAAACAATTTGCATGTACATATTTATTGTTTTAGAAACAAGATACATTTATGGAGCACTAATGTCTTTCCAGATCCAATTACTTGTAGATAATTCATACTGCATGATGGGATTCTCTCAATCACACTCATATTCCTTCTCAAAACTGATTTATCAGCACTGAGAAGCAGCCAAATTAGTGTTTCATAACAAGCCACTCAAAGGACCAAATAAATAAAGGAAACATGAATAACTAAACAAGCGAAGGAGTCCTGAAAACTAAAAGCTGACCATTTAAGTTAATAAACTAAACATGAACGCTAGCTGTACACTGATACTAGGTAACACTGCCAAGTTAAGGCAGGATGATGCAGACTAGCTATGTCTGTCTCAGAACCACTCACACTCCACCCCCATGGCAAGAACATAAAGGCCACCACACCAGACTGGACACAGCAGTCCACCCCCAAAATAAGGTGCCGATTCTCTTCTCGCACCAGTGTAAACCCACCGCTTTCAGCGTGTTACTCCGCACTGACATCAGCGGGAGCCCACACTTCAAATTCCTTCAGTATAAATTACAGTATAAAATCACTAAGGATTGTGAATAATCCACACCCCTGAGCAATGTAAATTATACCAACCTAAATGCCAGTGTGGACAGTGCTATGTCAGTGAGAGAGCTTCTCCCACCGACAAAACTACCGCCTCTCACAGAGGCAGGAATTACTGTGGCTACATCTACACTACAGCACTTACAGCAGCACAGCTGCCCGATTCAGCTGTGACGTTGTAGCATTTGTGGTGGAGATGCTCTAAGAGACGATGGGAGAGGGCTTAATAACTCCTGCCACTGCGATAGCTATAGTGCGGACTACACCAGCACTTAGGTCATGTAACGTAGGCCTTGTCTACACTACGGGGAGAGGGGAGATCGATCTAAGTTACCCAACTTCAGTTACATGAATAATGTAGCTGAAGTAGACGTACTTAGATCTACTTACCGTGGGGGTCCACATTACACGATGTTGACTAGGGGCGCTCTCCCGTCGACTCCCCTTGCACTTCTGGTGGAAAACAGGAGTCGAGGGGAGAGCGATTGGCGGTCGATTTAGCGGGTCTTGCTAAATCGACCGCCAATGCATCGGTAAGTGTGGACAAGGCCTTACATCACTCAGGGGTATGGATTATTCACACCCCCAAGCCATGTAAATTATACCGAAGTAACCTTTGGTGAAGACAAGGTCTAAACCGATGGGAGAGCTCTCTACCCTGCGCTCAGAGCCTCTTCACCTCAAGCGCTACTGCAAAGCTAAGTCGCTCCCCCACCCCGGGGGTAGGTGTCAGGCTGGGCTGGTACCGACAGACAAGCGGACTCGCCCATTCTCCCCCTCGGGCCACGCGCTTTGCTCTGCCGGGAAAAAAAAAAAAAAAAAAAACGAGCGTAAAAACCGGTCCCGGGAGCGTGACCAACTCCCAGGGCGGCTCCTCGCTCCGCCCCTGCCCCTGCCCGGGCTGCTCGGCGGAGCGCGGGACTCAGCGTGGGGTTGGGCGCCGCGGAACCCGGGGGGGGGGGGGGGGGGAAGAACCGGGGCTGCGACCCCGTCCCGGACCCGATGACCCGAGACACGCCCCCCCTCCGCGGCCGGGCCCCCCCGCCCCGCCCCCTCACCATCTCCTCGTGTCCGGGCCCGTCGGGCTGGCTGCCCCGGGGGGCGGCGGGGCCCGGGCTGGCCCTTCCCTCCGGCGTCTTCCTCTCGCTCGGCCCCTTCCCACGCGCCGGGCGCCGCCGCCGGACCCACAGGTAGAGCGCGCCGGCCCCGAGCAGCAGCGGCGCCCCCAGCGCCAGGGCCACCTGCCAGCGCGGCAGCCCCGAGCCGGAGCCGCCGCCACCTCCCCCCGCCGCAGCAGCGGCCTCCACGGGCTTCGAGGCGGCCATGATCCCCGCTCCGCTCGCAGCGCCAGCCGGGGGGGAGGGTGGAGGGAGCAGAGAGAGGGGTCACCGGAAACCCGCGGCATGCCGGGAAGAGGTCAGGGGGAAGCACTTCCATGCGCCGCGCGGCCGGGTTCGCCGCAGACAAGGGGCGGCGGCGCCACCTGCCGACGGAGCGGGGTACGTGCAGTGCCAGCCCCTTCCCCCAGGCTCAGACACAGACGCGTCGGCGCCACCTGCCGGCGGAGAGGGGTACGTGCAGTGGTTCCCCCCTAGGAGTTCAGCGCGTAGAGCAGGGAACGCTCTGCTTCTACTAGCATGAGTGCAGCCTACAGGGGAAGGCGGATCCTCCCCACCCCAGTTAATGCACCAGGCCAGGGTGAGGGCACAGGCTGCTGGGCATGGATGCTAATGCAGTGTGGCCAGCCCCAAGCGTTCAACAATCAGAGTCTGGCCCCCAAACTCAGGAGGTTTTCTTAAAAACAATGGGTGCTGTGCTGGGTCCCGTTTATTTGCCTTCTGTCTTTTGAGACTTTAGGGTTTGCATTTTCAAGCTACTCTGCGCAGCCCTGAGCACTAGAAATTTACTGGATTGTTGTTGTTTTTAAATGAAAGCAGAGGTTCTCCTGAAATCACAATGCTCCAGGAGCTGGGGCTTTCAGGCAAATCCCAAATATCACAAGATGTGTGATAAAATCACAAAAATTGGCAACCTTGTGCAATGAGACTTCAGTTGTATTGGGATAGATCCTGAAAGGTGGTGAGCCATTCCCGTAGAGGATGGAAACTGACTTTTTTCTTAAATAAAAGCTGTGATTCTCCTGTATTTATATAACATTATATAACTCAGAGGTTCAGCCCTAATTTACATCACTGGTGTGAGGTCCATCAGGGACCAGACACCATTGAAGAATCAGATGTCTGAGAGCTCTACTCTGCCATGCCCTCTCCCCAGCCCCAATTACAACCAGCCGTGCCACACCCCTCCTTCTTCTTATGGCTGGTCCATGGCTGACATAGGAGACAGTTCTGGCATCTCCACCAGCTTTACACTAGCAGATAGTTCCCTAGCTCATGAGGGAATTCTCCACTGGCTTTGCCAGCCATTTTATGGCAACTTTGCACTGTTTACCTAGCACAAAGATGTTTTAGCAAACTGGAGAAGCTGGCTCTCCAGTTTGTGCTGAGAGAAATCACTTACAAAAATTGTTCCTAGCTTTTCAGCAGCCCCTTCCTCAACTATTTCCCATCTCCAAACAACAGAAAGAGAAGGAAAATTAATCACTGCAGCTATTTTTTTGCATGGCACCTTCTGTGACATACTGTACGCCATGTTACCCCCTGTGCCCACCTATTCAACACTGTTATATGATTATGATATGTTTTGTACAAAAAATGCCTTGTGAGGTATCATTTGGAAAGTTATAATCTGTTGAGTGTTACTATCCTGTTGAAATGCATGTATCCTCTTTGTATATGTAGTTATGAGATTTTGCTATATATGTTGGTTACTGAAATAGGTTGAGAGTCTGGGAAATGCCCACAAATTAGCTCCTCAGAGATAACAAAAGAGTGACCAACATGCAGCCAGGTGTTAAGTGACCATCACCAGCTATTCTTGAGCAGGGGAGTTTAAACAAAGACAGTTGCTCGAGCATGTACACTATCAGGGCAGTCTAATCCCATGACACAGCATAGATTTTTCTAGCACCTGGAGAAAATGAGGGACAGTGATATCACCACGGGGCTGCTTTCTCCTCCCCCATCTCTACACCTGGAAGTAAGATTGTTTGGAAGACAAAGAGAAGTCTCTTTGAACTGGGTGGAAGGGATGGACCTAACTAGAAAGCTGTCTAGTTAATATGAACTGTGAACTGAAAACTGCCTGCAACATCCAGTAGGGTGAGAAAAACTGTTTGATTGAAATCTTGCTTAGCCTGATAAAGTTTAGGATTTAGAATGCATGTTTATTTTTTATTTCTTATGTAACCAAGTCTGACCTTTATGCCTACCACTGATAATCACTTAAAATCTATCTTCTTTAGTTAATAAACTTATTTTGAGGTTTAATATAAACTAGTGAGTTGGTTTAAAGCAGGGGTTCTCAAACTGGGGGTTGGGACCCCTGAGGGGGTTGTGAGGTTATTATGTGGGGGGTTGCGAGCTGTCAGCCTCCACCCCAAAGCCCGCTTTGCCTCCAGTATTTATAATGGTGTTAAATATATAAAAAGGTGTTTTCAATTTAAAAGGGGGTCGCACTAAAAGGCTTGCTGTGTGAAAGGGGTCACCAGTACAAAAGTTTGAGAATCAGTGGTTTAAAGTGCTTGGGGGATCTGCCCAGATTACAGAAGCTGGGGCATGTCCAGTACCCTTGAAGGAGTGGCAAACTAATAAATGGGCTTACATTGATCAAGAAGGTCTTGAGCTGTGTAAGATGCACATTTCTGGGGTTGGGGGAATTTGCTGGTGTCTCCCTATATACAGTTCATGTGGCTTGGGAGAGCCTTCCTGCAATTTAGCTGGGTGTGCCTCTGCATGCTGATGGCTGAGTGAACAGAGCCTGGAGGGGTTTGCAGTTCACTGGCATAGCAGTGTAAGAGACAGTCTGGGCAGGAGAATTAAAGGGGACACGGGTTTTACAGGCTGGATTGCACTCCGGGGCATGTCACACCTTCCCCTGAGAAAGGTGCCATTGGTGCTGCCATTGACTTGAAAGGAGCACTCACCTGAAAAGAAAAGTTTGCTGCTGATGCTGTTGATTCTGCATGTTCGATGAAAGAACTCAGTGGAGGGAGAAAAGGGGGTTTGATTGTTACTGCTTCTTTCTTGTCTAAAACATTCAATGGAGGAAGAAAAACCTTTGTGGTCGAGGAGCAGGAGGAAAAGGAGGAAGAAGCTTCCTTGTCTGGAGCTCTTAATGGAGGGAGGGGAGCAGATGCCATAGATGATAATGATGCTGGTGATTGCTTGCTTGACTCTCTCAGGGGTGGGAGATGACCATTGGTCATGGATGATGATGGTACTTGCCTGCTTGGAGGTCTGACTGGAGGGAGTGGAAAGTTTGCCATTGCTGCCTCCGCTTGCTCACCTGGAGCACTCACCTAAGGGCAAATAGGAAAGTTTGCTCTGTTATTATTTTTTGCTCAGCTGTACTAAGCATTTTGCACCCTGCAGGTAACTTGTTGGCTTTCTTTATAGGTGGGAGAGAAATGAGCTATTTAAAGAACTTTGATCATTATTCCAAATAAAAGTGCCAACGATTACAAAGATCAAAGAATGTTAAGATTGCAAAGTAAAACGCTTGAAAGTCAGGTGATACCAAAATGAAGGTTGCACATGCAACTGTTATTCTGCCCCCTTGTGCTGATGTGTTATGACACTTATCGACATGATCACCATGACAGGGTATTACCCCTCTCTGTTTTTTCCCTGACCAGGTTGCATTAACCATTGTTTCTTTTCTTCTCCATTCTTTTCTTTTCTACCAAAATGTTGGCCAACATACTCGTGCTCTGTCTTTCCCTTAGTGATTCTGTAGACAAGAAAACTGGCTGGACTCTCACTGAAAAGGAGTCCGTTCCCCTTTAGAAGCTGGCACTAAACACCTTGAACCAAGTATGCACTGGCATATAGCCATAAAAACAATATTAGTTGCCAATTCATGGTGTGCTTGAGCAGCACAGAATTCGCCCCTTACCTCCTCGCTCCCCAGTACACACAGAGAGATCCCTGTGGTAGGCAGAGAAGGATTTAGACTGATTTCTCCCTCCTCATAATGAGAAAAGCATATGCCTGAGACAGAGATGCCAAGGGTTGGCTGTCCTTAAGAGAGAGATTTACAGCCCCAAAGAGTGAGATTCAAGGCCAAAGAGTGAGACTTTCCAGGTGGTGTGTTAGGTCATTGCTTAAGACAGGGACTCTCATCTTTGGTCCTTGGTGACATCCAATAGTCCAGGTTTTTAATCCAACCAGCACTTAATAGTTTGTTTTAAAATGTACACTGCTTAATATTGCATATAAAACACTTAAATGTCCTAGTTCATATTAGTCTAGAGCACATGAGAATTCTATATGCAATGCAAACCAGTGGATTTTAATAAAAATAATGATTCGCTGGTTGGAGCAAAAACCTGGATGGTTGGAGATCTCTGAGGACCAGAATTAATAACCCCTGGTTTAGGAACAAAGTCAGTGGACAGAACAAGAGATATATTAAAAAATAAACTGTTTTTATATAAAATTAACAAAAAAGAAAACATTATTTTGCATATCACCTTGTCTTAGTGATCATCCATTTGGAAAACACTTTACAGTACAAATATTATTTGGTTTATATATTATTGCTCATATTATATTTATAGGAAACTAAAATAATCAGATTCCAAAATAAATTAATTAAAATAAAACATGACCAAACAATACATTAAATTAATGTAAAAATAAATAAAACAATTAAATTGAATTTAATTAATTTGAAGCTAACAAACCATAGAAAAATTCCACATTTCTTTTAATATCTAATTTGGTTTTGCGTTTTATTCATGTGCTTTGTTATATTGCATGTGGCCTCCTTTGCTATTTTATAATTTCTTTTGGTAGCTCAAACTTGAAACATGGCTCAGGATTTACTTGGATAATAGCTTTACTTGGATAATAGAGGACAGTATCCCATCTAGTTCAAGATTTGGTCTGAATGGTGTCTTATTCTTTTGAACAAGACTGAACACATTCCCCATTCCCGCATTTGAGTGGGGTAAAATTAAGCTGTCTAGCAACCCTGGACAGTAGTGGGAAATTGAGAAGACCACAAGTGTTTTTGACATTTCTAAGATATGTCCATACAGTGTCCATCCTGTATTGCACAGTAGTATTATCTGGGTCAGTCTGTAGTGCTGCCTCATCCCATACACCAGTGGTCTCCAACCTTTTAACGCACAAGATCACTTTTTGAATTTAAGATCAACTCAGGATCTACCCTGCCCCTTCCCTGAGGACCCGCCCCGCTCACTCCATTCCCCCCTCCCTCCGTCGCTCGCTCTCCCCCACCCTCACTCACTTTCACCGGGCTAGAGTAGGGAGTTGGGGTGTGGGAGGGGGTACAGCCTCTGGGCTGGGGCCGAGGGATTCAGAGTGTGGAAAGGGGCTCCGGGCTGAGCCTGGGGCAGGGGTGCGGGAGGGGTGCAGGCTCTGGGAAGGAGTTTAGGTGCAGGAAGGGGCTCCGGGCTGGGGCAGGGGATTGGGGTGCAGGAGGGGGTGAGGGGTGTTGGCTCTGGGAGGGAGTTTGGGTGCAGGAGGGGGCTCCGGGCTGGGGCAAGGGATTGGGTTGTGGGAGGAGGTGAGGGCTCTGGGAGACAGATGGGGGCAGGAGAGGGCTCCGGGCTGGGGGAGGGGATTGGAGTGCGGGAGGGGGTGAGGGATGTGGGCTCTGGAAGGGAGTTTGGTGCAGGAGGGGCTCCGGACTGGGGTGCAGGAGGGGGTGTGAGGTGTAGGCTCATGCCGGGAGACGCTTACCACAGGGAGCTCCTGGTCGGTGGTGCAGCGGGGCTATGACAGTCTTCCTGCCTGCCCTGGCCCCACGCCTCTCCCGGAAGCAGTCTGCATGTCTCTGCAGCCCCTGGGGGGGCGGAGGCCCCCACCCACCAGCACCAACTCTGCAGCTCCCATTGGCTGGGAACTGTGGCCAATGGGAGCTGAGGGGGTTGTGCTTGTGAGCATGGGCAGTGCGCGGAGACCTTCCCCTAGGGCCGCAAATGTGGAAACCTCCCCCTGGGGACCGCAAGCGCCACCCCCGCATTGGCCACAGTTCCTGGCCAATGGGAGTTTCGGAATCAGGACTCTCCCCCCACCCCCACCAGGCCACAGAGACATGCCGGCCGCTTCTGGGAGCAGCATGGGGCCAGAACAGGCAGGGAGCCTGCCATAGCCCCACTGCGCCGCTGGACTTTTAGCGGCCAGAGATCGCGATCGACTGGCAGAGGCTCCAGGATGAACCAGTTGATCGCAATCTACGAGTTGGTGATCACTGCCATACATGCTAAGGGATATCTGATTTCTGCAGCAACTGGTAATCAACAAACTCCTGTTACAACTTCTCTATCTCAGGTGGAGAGAGATTGAACATGTGCTGGTATCTGCCAACAAAGTGCTCAACCTATTTAGAAGTGCAGTTTTCCTTCATATCAAAGTTCAGAAATGCTGCCATCTTTAACATTTCATCATTCAAAGATAGCTTCTCCTGTGCATACTTGGCACAGGCATAGAATGCTCTGGCTGCACAAAAGAACTTCTGTTTTGCAATCAAGGCCGCCATTTCAGATTTTGGTGTGGGGGCACAACTTTAACTGTGATTCATGGGGCTACTTAGACACTTGAAAACTCTATATTTTTGGCAGATAACTTAGCAATTAGCAGACAGGAGCATTGTATCTAATTCCTATATACAAGAAAGAAAATTAAATAAATATTAGACCCGCTCAGCTCTAATACTAACATGTCCTGACATCTTGTGGTAAATCACTTAAGGGACACTGGTTAGGTTTAAAATTGTAATGTGTTTTCTTACTTTGTTACTAATTTTGCGGAGAGAGAGACCCCGTCAGGACTCCTGGGTTCTATCCCAGCTCTGGGTGGGGAGTGGGTTTTAGTGTAGTACAGTGGGGGGAGAAGATGCATCTAGGTTCTATATAAGAACATCAGAATGGCCATACTGGGTAAGACCAATGGTCCATCTAGCCCAGTATCCTTTCTTCCAACAGTGGCCAATACCAGGTGCTTCACAGGGAATGAACGGAACATGGTAATCATCAAGTGATTCATCCCCTGTTGCCCACTCCCAGCTTCTGGCAAACAGAGGCTAGGGACATGCAGAACATGGTGTTAGTTCCCTGCTCACCCTAGCTAATAGTCGTTGATAGACCTATCCTCCATGAACTTATCTAGTTCTTATTGGAACCCTGTTATAGTTTTGGCTTTCACAACATCCTCTGGCAAAGGGTCTCACAGGTTGACTGTGAAGAAATACTTTCTTTTGTTTGTTTTAAATCTGCTGCCTATTAATTTCATTGGGTGACCCCTAGCTCTTGTGTTATGTGAAGGAGTAAATAACACTTCCTTATTCACTTTCTCCACACCAGTCATGATTTTATAGATCTCTATCATATCCCCCCTTAGTCATCTCTTTTCCAAAGTTCCAGTCTTTTTAATCTCTCCTCATATGGAAGGTGTTAAATACCCTTAATAATTTCTGTTGCCCTTCTCTGTACCTTTTCCAAATCCAATATATCTTTTTTGAGCAGGGGCGACCAGATCTGCATGCAGTATTCAAGATGTGGGCGTACCATGGATTTATATAGAGGTAATATGATATTTTCTGTCTTATTATCTAACCCTTTCCAAATGATTCCCAACATTCTGTTAGCTGTTTTGACTGCTGCTGCACATTGAGCAGATGTTTTCAGAGAACTATCCACAATGACTCCAAGATCTCTTTCTTGACGTGTAACAGCTAATTTAGGCCCCATGATTTTGTATGTGTAGTTGGGTTCTGGAGTCCCAAGCTAGCAGGGAAAACAGGCTCAGAGGTAATTCCAGCATGTCAGGTGACAGTCCCAAGGGGGTCTCTGTGACCGAACCCGTCACAGTGCCCAGAACGGGTCCAAGTCCCGCTCCCACACACACATCTGCCTAAGGCTCTGGGAGCGAGTTTTGGTGCAGGAGGGGGTGCAGGCTCTGGGAGGAAGTTTGGGTACGGAAGGGATGCGGGCTCTGGGACAGAGTTTGGGTGCTGGGTGCAGGCTCTAGGCTGGGGCAGGGGGTTGGGGTGCAAGAGGGGGTTTGGGGTGCTGGGTGCGGGAGGGGGGTTGGGTGCTGGGTGCGGGCTCTGGGAGGGAGTTTGGATGCTGGGTGCGAGAGGGGGTTTGGGTGCTGGGTCCAGGCTCTGGGAAGGGGTTTGGGTGCAGGCTCTGGGAGGGAGTTTGGGTGCTGGGTGCAGGCTCAGCGCTGGGACAGGGAGTTGGGATGCGGGAGGGAGTGCAGGGCGTGGGGCTGGGCCAGGGATGAGGAGTTTGGGGTGCAGCAGACAGGCTGCCCAGGGGCTGGGGCCAGAGAGGAGGACTCCCCCCAGCCCTCTCCCCGCTGGAAGCAGCGAGCTCCCCCAGCCCTCCTGGCATGACACTCACCCAAGCCCCCCCCGGCTGCTACTCAGGAGGTCTAGCCAGGAAAAGCCCCTCCCCACCTCGGAGTCGACTCGGAGTTGCCTGCCAGGAGGGTGGCTGCCATGCGCCTACTCCCTTCCTCCCTCCGCAGGTGCAGCAGCCGTCTCAGCCTGCCCCCGGCACCGCTCCCTTGTATCCAGCAGCGGCCGGCGAGGGAGCGCAGCGCAGAGCTGCAGGGTGCAGCCACTTGCTGCTAGGGCAGGCATGGACACTCGGGGGAGGCACGCGGGTGGGCTTGGGGCCGCTCTGGGGGAGGCTCGAGAGGGCGGCAGGCGGGGACGGGGGAGAGACCTGGCCCTGAACATTGGTGGAGCCAGGCCCCCCGGGCCCTGAATTTGCTGGAGCCCGGGCACTATGGGCCCATATAACTCGCAAACCCCCCCTGCCTGAAAGCAAAACTTAAATCTCTTGAACCTTGCACAGCTATCATCAACAGACAAAAAGTAGCTTTTGAGAGCTGCATACTGCTGCAACAATCTGTTACTAACTATTTCCAGGCTAAGCTATTGACTATGAACATGCTTCAGACACTGTTTTCAACATCACAGAAGTGACAGAACTCCTCCAAGAATTACTTTCATTTTGTTCTTTTGTCAAAGGAATAGTAGAAATCAATACATTCATCTTTAACATCAAATTCTGACATTTTAGAAAACTGTGTAGCACCAGCACAGCGGTATTGTG
This sequence comes from Emys orbicularis, assembly GCF_028017835.1. NCBI lineage: Eukaryota > Metazoa > Chordata > Testudines > Emydidae > Emys > Emys orbicularis. The sequence goes on from NC_088683.1 coordinate 167,291,391, forward strand.
GATGATGTGGCATAGACATCCCATGAAATACACACATGCATTCTTACTTTAAAGCAGTGTTTTAATTGAATTATTCATACCCATGTTTACACTGGCATTGTCTACAGAAAACCCAACACAGTTATCCCATGGTATCTCATGCAATGTCATTCTCCCATCAATTTTGGAAAAGATTTCTTTTGCAGTGGCTGTATGAATGCCAGTAGTGAGGCATAAGTCAAGTAACTGTCTTGTCACAAGATGTTTCTGAATCTCTGTCAGTGAATTCATTTTTTCTAAGCTTGTGTCATATTAGAGCCATCAACAGAAAGAGAAAAGGCTTCAGTCTTTATTTGCCTCACAAGACACTTGGAAATAGGGAGTAGTGGCACCATTCAACATACATGTTGACTCGGTTCTTACAGATGCATAATATTGGGCGATCTGGCTATCAGAGAAGATATCTTTAAACAGGGGGCTCAGGTTGGCTGCAGTTGCAAAAGGAATATTGTGCTATGCAAGCAGAGTTGTAACTTTCATTTTTGCACATGTCACCTAGGGAAAAAACATTTCTATTTTGTACATAAACAAGGTGTAATAAATAAAAAATTGAATATTTTACCAAAGTTAAATATAAAAATGGGAAATTAATAGACAAAATACATCCAAACAGTATAACAGATTTTCACAAGCATATATGTTAATAATATGATACACATAGTGAGTGGATTTTTTATGTGATATAAGGATTGCAAGTTTGTGTCTGTGTAACATACAGTATTTTAATAATCCTGTTGCCTTGGATAAAGGCATCAGCTCAATGAATTAATGAATATTTAACCCTCATCAGGACACATTGAAAACTGTACAGAAAACCGAAAAACTAGGACTCAATAAAAATTAATTCATAAAAACAATCAAATCTTTCGGAAAGAACATTGCAAACAGAGTTTCTGACAAAGTACTAGGAATAAACTACTGTACTACCAAAAGAAACCCAGTCAGCAAGCAAATTACTTCTGGGGAACTCAAGTGCCCTGAAGAGGATTATTATGATTAATAATAACAAGAACAATAATGAATAATAAATTAAAATAATTAATAACAGCAAATGATAATTATTAAACATATTTGACTTACTTTATCAATGAGGGGATTCGCCACAGGTACAAAAGGAATTTGTGGTTGTGGAGACATTGCTCTGCTATTGTATTTCATTTTCCAGATGATGAGTTAAATCTTTTTCTCCTTGATGGCCACAGGACAGTTCTGGGGTGACACAGCGCACACTGGGACAATGAAGGGCCATGAATTTGTCCAGTATGGTTTAAAATTTGAACTGTATTTTGAGAACCTGAAAACTTTCGATTAAGTTCTGCTTGTTTTTTGAGTGAACTCATATTTTTTTGACCGTCAAGTATTCACACACACAACCCTGCCACTTCTCTGTATAGCCTCCTCTCCGTATAGAACAAAGGCCAGTAGTCTCCATGGTTACCACAGTACACAAGCTTGGAAAGCGGCTTTCCAAGCACTAAACCCTGTGCCTGAGGCCTCAGATGTGGTGTTGTCTCTTTCAGTGCCTGCGTAAAAATATTTTAAATCTTTATATATTTACTCAAAATGAGTGAGATAAGCTTAGGGATGGATGTGAGATTGAGATAGCATGCTAATGAATGAGACTTGACATGTCTGCTGAGAGATCCAAGTAGGCCAATAAATACGCTGATGATATAGCTCTTGAGTTTGAACGACTCAGACTAAAAGTCCAATTCAGGAGGTTTGAGGTAGTTTGATATTTTTTTCCAGTAACCCATAGGCCCCATCAATACTAGGCCAAAAGGCACCGCAGCCAACTCTTGGTGGCCATCACTCACACTTGCGATGCCTTTGGAAGGCTTTGCATCCACACAATGAACCAGTTTAGTCTATAACCCACATGTAGGTGGAAAGACACAGATGTTGCAAATACATTAAATCCTCTGTTCCTTCAAATTCTATCTCAAAATACAGCGCCGTGCCTTTCTATCTAAGGCCCCCATCACCAAAGTATCTGAGCACCTCTTTAATGTGTGAGGAGGGAAATGCAATTGTACAGACAGGGAAATGAGACACAGACAGGATGAGTAACTTGCCCAAGGTCACACAGGATGTCTGTGATGGAACAGTGAATCAAATCCAGGTCTCCCAAGTCCTAGGCTAATGCCCTAAGCAATGGACCATCTAGCCACTCTGACTCAGAGTCCCACAGTAGTTTCTGCCCCTATTTCCCCATTGGACAATTCCACACGGAGTCTCTAGGGCCTGATTCTCCATTGTCCTGCAACTTGTGCAGCCCTTTACACCAGTGCAAAGGGAGAAAATGCTACCAAATCAGAATGGTAGCTTGTGTTTTAAACCCACCTTGTGCTCAGTTTGAACTGCTGTAAATGACTACACAAGGCCCAGGCCAACACAGAATCAGGCCCACAGGGCCCAGCAATTGTTCTGCCCCATCTGGGGAGGCAGCTTTGGCCTTCAAACAGTTCTGTCGCCTCAGAGATCCTTGCAATTCCTTTGTTGGACTTTATTCCTATACACGCCTCTAGGACAAGGGCATCCCATGGCAGAGTTGCCTACAGCAAACATGTCCGCCAGCGACAAGGTACTCAGTATTTGAAGACAGCGTGCTACACTCTGAGTAGAGTAGAGGTAGAGTGAGACTGTGGTTTTGGGCCGATCTCTCCATAGAAGGAGAAACTCACCCCAGAGCAGAAGGACCGCACATGGTCCTTGCACCACTTGAGCCCTTGAGTAGGAGCCATTTAGAATGGAGGATGCAGTGCTACTGTTTGTGCTCAGTAGGCTCAGTCCCCGCTTGCCAGGAGCGCAGTGAACACGGGGACTGTGCTTGGCCCAGGGCTCAAGTGGGCAGGTTTATGCTCTTTGCGCCCTTGTCCTTCATTTCTTTGTGCACTGGAGCAGTGCTAGGCCCAGTCTAGCCTTGATTGTGGGAGATGAAGTGACCTTAGTGAAAGACAAGTGATCTGGCCTTAGACTCTAAGATTCTGTGAACCAATGTCACTCCATGTTGTCTGATGTTGCTCACCCACAATGGATGATAAAAAGATTTCTCGGGAGAGCCCTGCTTCCTGCCAGGCAGGGCATATCTTTTAATACTATCTGGAAGAACAGAGCCAAAAGTTATTTCATGAAGTCAATTAAGCCTCAATAAACAGCTGTGCCAGTTTCTGACCACTGTCAATATATCCATTCTCCTTCTCCAAATTACAAGCCTGTTTCATATCAGAGCATGCACCTTCCAGGCATGTTTTTGTGGGCAACTCTCCATTGTTATTGACAGTTGATGCACTCAGCAGCAATGAATATGAATTAGGACACACATTTTCCTTGCCACCCTCCAGGCTGTGTGACATTGGGCATCTCTGTAATGGAAAGATTAAAAGAAACCTCGTTTAAAATAGATTACTAAGGATTGGTTTATATATAAGCAGTGCCTAGGGCTGCATTGGGTTGGATTGGTTTTTTTGTTAATTTGGCAGGGAATGTTTGAAACTACAACCCCTTTGCCTCTTGTTGACAGATCAGTGTGGGACTATCTGCTTGGCAGTCGGCTCTAACGTACATCCGTCCTGTCTGGTTGGGCGCTCCCCCCAGTTTGGAGTGTCTGTACATGGAATATGAAGAGGATGATGACATTTCCTTTGCAAAATGGATGAGCAGTTTCTGGGGTCACAGCTTGATTGATGAGAATGAGAAAGAGGGTAGAGGCTACAGGAAACGCCAGACGCGAGCCTTTAGTGAAAGGAGAGCCTCCCTTCCAGTAAGAAGTGTGTGTGTGTGTGTGTTGCGGGGAAAGCCGGGATAAGTGCCTCATCAAGGGTCTGATCTTGAGATACTGTGGTGATAAGTGTGATACACATTACTGAGTAAATGCAATTCCTGTTGGCTGCATTGGGAGGTGTGGGTGCTCAGCATCTCTCAACATCAGGCGCCTAGTACCTTTATAATGAAAGAAAGAAAGTTAGCTCCATGCCAGAAAAACAATTAAGGTATCTCAACTGGATGAGCAAAATGTTTTCACTCCTTAAGAGTTTAAGCCATAGGGGAAGTTAGAAGGCGTATATGGGCTGTGCTCACAGCATAAGGGAATGGATGTGCTTTAATTACTTATTGAATGAGGATGTGTTCTGTAAAGGACAATGAAGGGAGAGTGAGAGGGGTTTAGGGTTATTCCCTGACAGGTTTGGTTCTGGAAGGAAGGATTAGGTTATCTCAGGTTTCAGAGGAGTAGCCGTGTTAGTCTGTATGAGCAAAAACAACAAGGAATCCTTGTGGCACCTTGGAGACTAACAAATTTATTTGGACATAAGCTTTCGTGGGCTAAAACCCACTTCACCAGATGCATAGAGGTATATATATTACAGCACATGAAAAGATGGGAAATGCCTTACCAAGTGGGGGGTCAGTGCTAACTAGGCCAATTCAATCAAGGTGGAAGTGGCCTATTCCCAACAGTTGACAAGAAGGGGTGAATATCAACAGAGGGAAAATTACTTTTTGTAGTGCTAACACAGCCAATTCAATCAGGGTGGATGTCGCCCATTCCCAACAGTTGACAAGAAGGTGTGAGTATCAACAGAGGGAAAATTACTTTTTGTAGTGACCCAGCCACTCCCAGTCTTTATTCAGGCCTAATTCCTAATTTGGTGTCAAGTTTGCAAATTAATTCCAGTTCTGCAGTTTCTAGTTGAAGTCTCTAAGGTGCCACAAGGATTCCTCGTTGTTTTTAGGTTATCTCAGATTCTGCTCCAGCTTTGGGGAGTGAGCTATTGTATAGATCCTTTGTTGTTTAAGAGTTATTTTTAATGTAACTTTTTACATAGAAATAAAATGACTAATTGTTAGAAAATGCATGACAGGAAGGCAGCCAAGGATTAAGCCCACGTGGAAGGAGTATTCCAGAAAGATTTCTGTCCAGGACCCCCTACTTCACTGCTTTTGCTTAGCCATCTCACGTTCTTCTTCTTGTAGGGACCAAACCTGCTCTCCTTGCTTGGGCAAAACTCCCACTGACTTCAGTGGGAGTCTTGCCTGAGTAAGGAGTGCAGAATTGCATTTACCAAAAAAAAAAAAAAAAAGACGGTAATCTCCTAAACCACTGCAGTATCGCTAGTGCGGGCTGACGCACCGTTTTATAAGGGTGAGCCAGCATAATTATGTGGTACACAAATCTGTAGTATAATTATGTAAAATGTGTTATCAATTTAAGACCCTGATCCTGCAAAGCCTTAAGCACCTGAGTAACTTTGCACACATGAACAGTCCCATTGACTTCAAAGAGACTACTCTCCTATGTAAAGTGATGTAGGTGCCTATGTCTTTGCAGGATCAGGGTCTAATTCTGTAACTATTCTGAATCAGACAAATCTGACCCTGCTGTCCTTGGCACCACCTGTCTGCATGCATAACTTCTCCTTGAGGTCAGACTAGATGATCATAATGGTACCTTCTGGTCTTAAAATCTATGAATCATTGAAATGAAAGATGCTATATATAACTAAGCTTACTATTGTATTGTGGAGATCCAGCTATTTTTGCAAGCAATTTTCTGCATTAACCCCATGTGGAGACTATATTACCTTGTTGAATTTAATCTACCCATGCTGAACCCTTGGTTCCTTTTCTCTGACATATATTATGCTGTGGGGTTTTTCATTGTTAGAATAGGTTTGCTTTTTTAAAAACACTCTACTTTGGTACTTGAGTCAAGTTCAGGAGACAGGTTGAAGCTGCAACCCAGATTCACCAGTTTTTGAACTGTCCAGTCAAGTTCATTCTTGGGGCAGATCCTGGGATGGATCTATGCTGAGTGACTTCTCCACCTTAGGGTGTGACCCAGAATGTATTTATATAGCCATAGGTTTAACACAACCTTTCCTAGTACATAAAAAAGTTCATCAGTTTTGCTGACTGTGGGTAATATCTCTCTCAGAACAGGTTTCAGAGTGGTAGCTGTGTTAGTCTGTATCAGCAAAAACAACGAGGCGTCCTTGTGGTTAGAGACTAACACATTTATTTGGGCATAGGAGTCACACATCATACTTAGAGTTAAGCGTGTGCTTAAGTACTTTGCTGAATAGAGATGGTTTCCTGAATCAGAGGTGCCTGGAGTATTTTCTAGATCCCTGTGCTTTTGCAGTAAAGAGAGGGAAGACGGGGGGGGGGGGGGGTTTCCCAGAGGCCACCATAACCAATCAATGAGAGTTTTGCTGTTAACTTCAATGGGACTAGGAGTTGCCACTTCTATTAGTGTCCTTGGATAAATTCATCTTACTTCAGTGGAGTTACACCAGGGATACATTTCACCTGTTTTGCTTCTCAGTCTCAGGACAATATATATTTATATATATATATATAATTTGAGACTAGAAATTTCTGACCTAGAAACCTGACCAATTTGCAATGAACAGGGTTGAAAAATGAAGCCTCTGATCTGTTTCTAAAAATGATCCAAACAGTGGCACTTGTAGTTTCTTAGAATCCTCTCCTTTAGCCATTTCATGCATTCACCGTGTGCCATAATCTTCCATGGCAGACCTGCCATTGCATGCACATGGTCACTTATGCAATGGGCAATACAAGATATCTATGTCTAGCCATGTATGGACAAAGATTTGTAAAACAACTCCCCCTGCTAACTGCTATAAGAAAATTAATAATAATTTTCACTTTTAATTTCAGGATCCTAGTATCATTTATAGACATTAATGAGATGAACCTCACAACATGTCTCTGATGTATTATTATCATTCCCATTTTGCAGTGAGGAAGTTGAGTCGTGGGATAAGAGGGAAGGTCCTCTCATGGATTGGTAACTGGTTATAAGATAGGAAACAAAGGGTAGGAATAAATGATCAGTTTTCATAATGGAGAGAGGTAAATAGTGGTGTCCCCCAGGGGTCTGTACTGGGACTATTCCTATTCAACATATTCATAAATGATCTGGAAAAAGGGGTAAACAGTGAGGTGGCAAAATTTGCAGATGATACAAAACTACTCAAGATAGTTAAGTCCCAGGCAGACTGCAAAGAGCTACAAAAGGATCTCTCAAAACTGGGTTACTGGGCAACAAAATGGTAGATGAAATTCAATGTTGATAAATGCAAAGTAATGCACATTGGAAAACATAATCCCAACTGTACAAATAAAATGATGGGGTCTAAATTAGCTGTTACCACTCAAGAAAGAGATCTTGGAGTCATTGTGGATAGTTCTCTGAAAACATCCACTCAATGTGCAGCGGCAGTCAAAAAAGCGAACAGAATGTTGGAATTATTAAGAAAGGGATAGATAATAAGACGGAAAATATCATATTGCCTCTATATAAATCCATGGTACACCCACATCTTGAATACTGCACTGCAGATGTGATCGCCACATCTCAAAAAAGATATATTGGAATTGGAAAAGTTTCAGAAAAGGGCAACAAAAATTATTAGGAGTATGGAACGGTTTCCGAATGAGGAGAGATTAATAAGACTGGGACTTTTCAGCTTGGAAAAGAGACAACTAAGGGGGAATATGATAGTGATCTATAAAATCATGAGTTGTGTGGAGAAAGTAAATAGGAAGTATTATTTACTCCTCATAGCACAAGAACTAGGGATCACCAAATGAAATTAATAGGCAACAGATTTAAAACAAGCAAAAAGAAGTATTTTTTCACACAATGCACAGTCAACCTGTGGAACTCCTTGCCAGAGGATGTTGTGAAGGCCAAGACTATAATAGGGTTCAAAAAAGATCTAGATAAGTTAATGGAGGATAGCTCCATCAATGGCTATTAGCCAGGATAGTCAGGGATGGTGTCCCTAGCCTCTGTTTGCCAGAAGCTGTGAATGAGAGACAGGGGATGGATCACTGGATGATTACCTGTTCTGTTCATTCCCGCTGGGGCACCTGGCATCGGCCACTGTTGGAAGACAGGATACTGGGCTAGATGGACCTTTGGTCTGACCCAGTATGGCCATTCTTATGTTCTTATGAGCACATAGGACTTAAGTATTCAGTGTCACTCAGTGGATCATTAGCAGATCTGGGAACAGAACTCAGGAATCCTGGCTCCCATGCCCTGCTCTAACTATTAGGCATTACTACCTAACTAAAATCTATGCTGCCACTCCTTCCCAAAAAATCTTAGTTGGATACCATGGCATACTCTTGCCTGTACGCATGAGACAGTGGTACACATGAGAACTGCCATCAGAAATTCTAGAGATCTGTTTCAAATCCTTTGATTGACTCAGTGACCACTGCAAACTTTAAATACAGTGGGTTATGATGCCTTGCTGAAGTTCCTGAAATCAGCAGCTGTGATCTTTTTTTACACATTTTACCATCATATATCATCCATCATTAAATATAATCCAGCTCAGGCCAAATTCTTTTTTGCCAAAGCATTTTATGCATGTGTGTCACATATGCAAAGAGAATTAGTCCCCTCAGTGCCAGACACAAATGAGACATGTGCCCTGTTCTGGGCATTTGAAAATTATAAAACTTTATCTCCTCAGGTTCTCTGAGTGGAAAACTGAGTTATGTGGAAGGCAGAAAAGGAAAGAGAGTTTATTTCTATATAAATATGTCCACTTTCCAGAAGACATTGCTACTCTCAGTGGTGAATTTGATAAGCAAGCGACATAAGTGCAAGGGTAGAAATCATAGAAATGTAGGGCTAGAAAGGACTTCAAGAGGTCATCTACTCCACCCCCCTCCACTAAGGCAGGACCAAGTAAATCTAGACCATCCCTGACCATACCCTATTCTTAAAATCCTCCAATGGTGAACACTCCACAACCTCCCTTAGAAGATTATTCCAGTACTTAACTATTATTATAGCTACACATTTTTTTCTAATATCTAACAAAACCTGCCTTGCTGCAGATTAAGCCAATTATTTCTTGACTTATCTTCAGTGGATCATCGTCTTTTTTATAACAGCCCTTAACATATTTGAAGATGTTATCAGGTGGGTCTTCTTTTCTCAAGGCTAAACATGTCCAGTTTTTTTAACATTTTCTTACAGGTCAGGTTTGCTGGGTTGCTGCTGTTGAAATTACTGACACTTTATCTATGGCAGTGGGTCTCAGCCTGCAGGCTGTGGGCCGCTTGCACCCCAGTCACCACACAATTGCGGCCCATATTACATCCTCAGGGCCACACAGGTAGTATATATAGTGTGTGGATGCGGCCCAAATAACACATAGAGAGCTACATATGCTGCCCACAATGGAAAATAGGCTGAGAACCACTGATCTATGGAGAAGCAAAACCAAGTCAGACTGAAGGTTTGCCTATCACCACCCTATTAAAGAAGACAAACCTGATTCTAGGCTCAAACCATTTTCAGGCACAGAATGCTTGGTTATGAGGTTCTTCAAAGGAAACAAAGAAATGGACAGATAGTTTTGGATTCTGAATGTCTGATGTGCTGGGGCCTACATGCTCCAAATCTACTGTGATTCTTGAATAGGCCCCAACAAACAATCAACAGTAACGTTGGTACAGTGAAGAGCAACTCTGTCTATGGGAGCTGAGGGAGCTTAACGCCTCAGAGCATGAATAGTTTTCTTCAATAGAAATACGTGGCTTATAAAAGGAAAAACATTTTATATTCTGGGCTATGCAGTCAGCATAAATCCTGCTTGTGATGGCTGGTGCTCACTGGAGGCATCACCTAGTGGATAGGTGGTCAGACCTTTAGTTGCCACATCTCTACTCTTTCCCCCAGACCACCTCCATGCCTGGTGTCAGTCTGTCTTCTCTTTGTTTGGGCTGGAATTGACCCTGGAGTCACAACAATATGATTATATAGATTGGTATTTAATATGGCCCTGCCTCAGTGATCTGCACCGAGGCCTACTCATCTTTAATGTGCATCTTTAATGTGGCCTATTCAATGATCTGCTCTGAGGCAGATACACATTTTTGAGGAAGACTTGTTCCTTAGCTGGAGCAATTGTCATGTCTAGAATGTGCTTTTCAGTCTGTCTTTTGCTTCAGACCTTGTTTTATAATTCCACATTGTGAATGCAAATTTTAAAAATGCGTTAATTAAAAAATAGAATACTTTCAAATACTACACAGAAAGAATGATAGAATATAATCCTGGATCTCAAAAGTCCTCCTGTTTTTGCCCAAATCTCCGAAGAATAGACTCTAAGAGATTTTTCCAGTAATCGATGCACACATTGACCCAGGAAATAGACTCAAAAGCTATAGTTTTGTTCAGTTTAACATAGTATGTTTACTTTCCCCCAAAACTTAATTGATTGCTTTGATGTACTTTTAAACCATAATACAATATGACTTAACAGTAAATACAGCCAAATCAACCTGTTTGAAACAGTTTATGCTTCAAAGTAAAAATAGTTTGACCAGAATCATTACAGCTTTTCTCAAAAGTGATTGTACTGGTGCTTACTGAAGGAAGTTATGTTTGGAAATGAGAACTGAGAGGATACAGTACAAGATGAATAGCCCTGAGACCAAGGTGGTTCCATCTGTAGTAAAAATGTGTGGAAAAGGTAAAGATTTGCAGAATTCTACTGCAAAAGTGGGATGTACAAGTTAACAATTATCAGGACATTAAGTCACAAGAAAAATCTATATAACAAGATTCCAAGAATGTCACTCAGTGTGTTGCTCTGAAACCTGTTATGTTTATCAAGTCAGTGTAAAATGATGGAAGCAGCTACTAGCATTTTTGTTCACAATATCACCAGGTTCAATCATCACCAGGATTCATGGTCTGTTAGCATCAAATTTTCAAGTTCTCAGCCATTTTGAGTTAACAAATTACACCCTTGTCGTGTACAGCTACAGTTAGGCATGAATCTATGACATGCCAAGAGTCTTAGACCATTGTGATATCAGAGGTAACTCAACCAATCGCCACCCTTCCTCTACAGTTAATTTGCATGCAACAGTTTCATTGGTTGTATGAGGGAGACTGCACAGATGGTGGATTACATGGTCCAAAAGCCACACCTGTGTGTCCAACTGCCATGCGCACAATCCAACACAAATCTATCTACACAACCTTCTGCCAGACACAAATCAATGCAATCATTCACACGACACAACCAGCATACACAGTAATTCCAAACACACATAGCCCCTCACTGCAGCACATACCCCTCATTTGCCACCTGCACAAATCTACACAACTTTCCCTGCACAGCAACATAATCAGCACACACAATAACCCCAAACAGCACTCTGAAGCCTAAAATGTGTTTTGGGTCAGTGTGAAGCTATGGAAAGAACTACACATGGTTGAGAATATCACCAGGTTCAATCATCACTGGGATTCACAGTCTGTTACTGTCCAATTTTTAAGTTCTCAGCCCTTTTGAGTTTGACACACTGACTTTACTAATTACACCTGGGCTGCAGCATGGGATTTTAATTACTGCCAGTGTGTAAATCGAAACAACCAATTAAAAAGTCAAAATCCATGTATATGGGACTGTCATATCTTGATGAAAAATGCATAGGTCTGTCTTGCTTCAAATATGGCAGTATCTGGGCCGGCACAAATGTAAATGTCAGTGAGATTATTTATTTATTTATTTATTTTTAGTCCTTCGGAGTCTGACTGTCTGAGCCAAGTCCACTCACTCCCTGTATTGTTAGAAATCCACTGAAACTGTTTCACCCCATGCTGGCACACTGATTTCTGAAGGCAGACAATTATTGCTCCCAATGATTGCTTTCTGTAGTAAGGTATGCTATTTGTCTAGGGTACAGGGTGTTGTAGTTTGGCTTTTCACTGACTCTTCCTGTGTTCTGATAGACCACACCAACATTTGTGGGTTTTATGGATATTTTCTGGGTCTCATGTTTGGGACCATTTTTGTATTGTATGTCAGTGTGGCTGCTCCCAGTAGGTTTAGCTTTGCGCTACTACTGCTAATAAGAGAGACCTGGAGACCTTTGCAAATAACAGTACCATTATTAGTGCATCAGACCCAGAATGCACAATTCAAAAATTCGGTGGGTGTAAGAAATCAGAGAGGTGAGGCTCATCGGTTCTATCATGACTCTAAGGGCTGGTCTACACTGCCGCGCTAGTTCGGCGGCTGGGGATCGAAGTTCCGAGTTCGATTTATCGCGTCTGGTCTGGACGCGATAAATCGAACCAGGAAGTGCTCGCCGTCAACTGCGGTACTCCAGCTCAACGAGAGGAGTACCGCGGAGTCGACGGGGGAGACTGCCTGCCGCGTGTGGACCGCGTCTGAACCGCGGTAAGTTCGAAGTAAGGTATGTCGAATTCAGCTACGTTATTCACGTAGCTGAATTTGCGTACCTTACTTCGACTTGGGGGGCAAGTGTAGACCAAGCCCAAGAGCTAGAGTCATGTTACAGACAGTAGAAGGAGGTAAATCACTGGAGTAGTATTAGCCAGAGGCAGCAGACATCAGATGTAGGGCCTAATTTTAAGAGGTGCAGAACACCCAGAACACCAGATGTAGTCAATGGGAGTTGCAGGTGGTCAGCGTATAAGAAAATCAGGCTCCGAATGCCTCTGTGTATATGGGGAATAGGGGAGAGTGAGCTCCACAGTGGCCCTTGCTAGACCATAGCTCTGCAGCTGCTTACGAGCACCCAGAGGAGTGGGAAAATCAGGCCATGGCCAAGGCCTCAGTCATGCCTGCTCTGAGGCAAAGAGCGCTTCCAGCCTCACTGGTGTCCCCTCCTTGCTGGGTGCTGCGTGGGATCACTGTGCGTGGGAAAGAAAGACTGTGCATTAAGCCTGTGGCTAATGTATAAGCCCCGTTCAGAAAATATACCTCATATTTAATGCTCTTTCCCATCTTTTCTTAGAATATATTTCTAGACTGTGGGACAGATCCTCAGCTGGTATAGAATTATAGAATTATAGAAATGTAGGACTGGAAGGGACCTCGATAGATCATCTAGTCCAGTCCCCTGCACTGAGGCAGGACTTAATATTATCAAAACCATCCCTGAGAAGTGTTTGTCTAATCTGTTCTTAAAAACCTCCCATGACAGAGATTCCACACCTTCCCTAGGTAATTTGTTCCAGTGCTCAACTACCCTTACACTTACGAAGTTTTAATCTAAATTTCCCTTGCTCCAATTTAAGCCTATTACTTCTTGTCCTGTCCTCAGTGGATAAGGAAAACAATTTATCACCCTCCAATCTGTAACATTTAAATATTTGAAGACTCTTATGTCTCCCCTCAGTCTTTTCCAGAGTAAACAAACCCACTTTTTTCCTTGTAGGTCATGCTTGCAAGACCTTTAATCGTTTTTGTTGCTCTCAGGTGTAGCTTCCTTGAAGTCAATGGAGCTACTCTGATTTATAGCACCCGAGGATCTGGCTCCAACTTCAGAAAGACACTGTTGACTATTTCGAAGGCTATATAATACTTAGTACTTATATGTCACTTCATTCTCCTTTACAAACATTGAATTAATCCTCACAACATCCTTGTGAGGCAGATCAGTAAATGTTATCTTCTTTGGACAGTTGAGGAAACTGAGCTACAGAGAGTCCAAATTTTTCAAACTTGGGTGCCTAAAGGTAAGGCACCTAAACTAAGGCTACATCTATGCTATAAGCTAGCAGTTTGATTCCCAGTTCACGCAGACATACTCGCGCAAGCTCTCATCAAGCCGGCGAACTAAAAATACTAGTGTAGCCGCGGTAGCACAGGTTCAGGCAGGTTGGTGAACGTGGCGGCCAGCCCATGCTACCCTCGCTGCCCGTGCTACCATGGCTATACTATTGTTTTTTAGCGTGCTAGCGCAATGAGAGCTAGCACGAGTATGTCTGCACGAGCTGGGAATCACTCCCCTAGCTCACAGATAAATGTAGCCACGGTGCCCTGATTTTTAGAGGTGCTGAGCAGACGCAATTGCAGCTGGAATCAATGGATGCCGAGAGTGCTCAGCACCTCTAATAATTAGGCTACTTATTTGAATGCCTAAGGTTAGGTATCCACAATTGAAAAATTGAACTAAGGGGCAAATTCTGCTTCGGTCTCTGTGGAGGCTCCCTTGGCAGGGTGGTTCGTGGCACAGGGCGGGCAGGCTACAAGAGGCTGTACAGCGTCCTTTATCCATTCTGTAGCAGAGTTTGATGTACATAAAGGCTGCTCTGCTTTTATACATAGTACTGAACATTGACCTCTTCTATTGCAGGCCAAGCTTTCGTCCATCCATATGACAAGACTTCATGCATCTACCAAAACCCCATCTTCAGGCCACTTGAGGGGCTGCAAGGAATTTCAAGAGGGCCAAGATGTTAAATGCCATTGTCACACAAAGGCATGCAAAATATCCTCACCAGATGGCTCGGGATCAACAAGTAGATCAAACTCAATCCAGGAATTTTCAGAATCCTTTGAGAAGCAACTGCATTTCAAAATCAAGCGCTCCGTTTCTTTGGTAGGTAACCACCATTACGGGTGCTTAGTCCACATAAGAAACAATGAGCCAAATTCATCCCATTGACTTCAATGGGGATATACCAAGGATGCATTTAGATTAGTCTCTTAAATGAGGCAGTTTGTACAGTAGCACAAACAGGCTTAGTTTGATAATATATTATTAGCCTGAACACCCTTAATGTCGTGCCATTCTCTATACCAGTTGCTGGTGGGATTCCAAAATAAGGCAACTAGCTGGCCTGGACTGACCATGGTGGTAAGATGTTTTAAATGGATTCTCCAGCTGTGCCAATGAAGTGTTACAATATTAAAATTGTGCTGCTTTTTATAGCTGGACAGGTAGCTGCTCACCTTAGCCCTCTTTCCCGTTGCTACTGACCTGTTTAACCATATAGAGTGTTACTCGTAAGATGGCCCCTGAAGCATAGGCATTTTACTATATTTTCTATTTGCCTTGATGACACAACCAGTTACAATAGTTTCTGTCTTATAGTTCAGTTTCCTAGGATTTAACACATATTCTCCCGTCTTAACTATTCATAAAAATGGAGAGAGAATAATACATTTTAGCATTTTTTATTTCAAGGCCTTTCATAAAAGGAACACAGTCAACTTGAATCACACTGCCTGAAAAGGTTTTACTTATTGTTGCCAGTGAAACTTAAGATTACTAGAACTGAATAAACAGAAGGGGAAATATTTCTCTCTCGTTTTCCAATTTGTTTTCTTTGCATTTAACAATACTTTGTGTGTAGTCATTTTCAGCTGTTTGTGTGAGTCTTTCATACAGCAGTATGGGAGAGAAAATCTTTACAAAAAGGAGATGTGATTGTAAAACCACAAAAAAATCGGTAGATGGACTCTGGAGCAGATCCAAAACCTGAAATGACTTTTAACTCTTGTTATTTTTTGTTTTGCTAGATTTCAAGTTGACTCTGGTCCAGCAAGGCATTTGAGCAGGTGTCTTAAGCATGAGATTTCAATAGGACTACTCCCATTCATTACATTCAGTGGGCCCACTCACATGCTTCAGGGATAGGCACCTGCTTATATAAGTTGCTGAATTCAGCCCCAAAGAGATGAGATTGGCTACCCTATCTCTTTCATAGACAAAAGCTATTTTAAAAGCACTGATTAAATTTTCAAGTTGTGAACTCTTAGGGTCAGATCCTCATCTGGCATTAATTTGCAAAGCTCCATTAAAGTAAATTTGGCCACACTGGTTTACACCAGCTGATCTGTAGTTTTAAAAAAGTTGTAAAATATCCTTTAATTTGATGACTTAATATAAAGTGGAGTATGGTACATGGAGAAGAAAGGGCTGGCAGTTGGGAACAGATTCTGACTGGCTTTGAGTGGTGGGACAGAGAGGAGAGATATGTCATAAATGTCCTTCACTTTGCTTGTGCTCCCGGGCAGGAACCAGCCACAAAATCACAGTCCTTCGACTCCCTGAACACAAGGACTGCTCCAGGCTCACGAAGATGACAATTATCATGAGGATGATAATTACAGCGTATAAGACTATTGTTATAACTTTATGTGCACCTTTGTAACCTCTTTTTCCCCTTTAGGGACTGCTGAGCTCAGAATTTATTTCATTTAGGACCTTGCACTGTCCCTTTTGCTTTTCTCCACATAACTATTCTGGTTTATTTATTGTTTGCAAGAGTTGCCAATGGCTAGATAGTCTGTAAATGCACGATACGGTTTGGATAAATGTACTGCATATAATACACAAAGTTCTCACTTCTGACTGTACTTTAGAAGGAAACCAGAATGTGTGTAGATAACAGTAGTGTTTCCATGGGGTGTAACTGGGGTATACTTTGGTTCACCTTTCAGGCAGCCTGATCCTTCAAGGTGCTGCTTACGTTCAAAGCCCCTTGAAGCCAGGGCAAGTTGAAGGTGTTCAGCACCTTCCAGTATTGGACGTTAGCTGTCAAAAATATGAGAGAGAATTTGAGAGTACACTTGAACTTGGATTTCAAGTTTAGCCATGAGAATTCCTATTTCTTTGAACACTATAAAAGTCCTTGAGGTGGCATTCAATCCATCCCTTACACTGCAACACAGGAAAGATACATGGGGAAGAGGCAATCCTATTCAACCTCATTCTTAGTGTATTGCTTCCCTCTTGAAAGTTGCATTGATGACAGCTAATAACCTTCAGCACCTGTGTTTGGGGAGGTCTTCAGAACCAACAGAGAACATCATCAAGACATGTGGAGGCTTCATTACAACCTGGATCAAGTGAGAGAGTAGCAAGACAGAGGCTGGTCTGAAATCCCAGGGCTCCTCCTCCCTCATGGCCTTTCAGATGGGTGATCCCACCTGTAGGTGTGCAGCATACCAAAGTTATAGGGGAACACATGTTGCACCCTGCTGGGTTTTAGGGTGACTACTCTGGGGCCATGAGTTTGAGACACTCATGTTAATGCTGATTTGGCACAGGTAGGTGACCAGCATTTTTATAATATCTTTTTGATGAAATAAATTATGAGCTTTTGTCACTCTTTTGGGGATTTGTTTCTAATTTTCTCCATTCTATTTTCCTTTCAGCAACCTGAGGGCATGAAGGAGAGGAGAGAGCGAGGGAAGATGTGCATGTCCAAGAGCAGATCTCACAAGAAAGAGGGAGGGAAGAGGGAGCCAAAGAAAGAGCAGGAGGAAGAAGAAAGACCAGAGATTTCTGCTGGAAAACAAAGCTAATAACTTCCATCCTCAGGAGGCATTAAAAAGAGAGATTTCTGCATAAAAGGTTACAGTGTATTGGAGCCATTTACTGAAAGAGTAAAGTGAGTTTTGTTGTTTTGTTTTGATTAGATGGAAGAGGTCAGTTAGCTAAAGTAAAGTAAACCCTAATTTTAAAAATAAAATGATTACAGTGATACTTTTGAAGCTGTGTTTCTATTGTCCTCTTTTTACTTTCTCCATTATAAGCGTGACACTTGCTTTAAGGAGAGTGCGTGCCTCGTTGGATCAAGGTTTAAGTGAGCCCTGCATCATTTTAATCTGGATTTCAGTCAGATTTAGATTTATCACAGCAGTGGACATGCTCATTTAAAAGGAGAATGAACACAGGTTGCAGACCCTTGCAAAATCACATGTAACCCGCTTCATTTAAATTTTTGTTAAAAATTGGAAATTGAGCCCAGACTTATCAAGAGGTTTGAGAAAGAAAAATGTCACACAAACTGCCAAGCGCTACACAGCTCTGACAGTTGGTTTGGTTTGTCTTGTAAATGAAAATTTTCTTTTTTTAACCACCCCCCAAACATTTATTGAAGCAATAAAACAAAAGGGAATACACAGCTTTCACTGAATATATCACTGGCTCTGTTTAAATCCAGGCTCTTGCTTCTGCCCCACCCGTCCCTGCTATACCTCATTGCTTCATCCCACCATGTTTCCTTACCCTTTACTATCCCTCCGTGTTACCCTTGCTCCACCTCATCTCTCCCCACCATGCCCCCAATGTCAATTTCCCCACCCGTGAACTAATGCACCCTCCCACTTCTACCCCCAGGCCTCACTCATCTACCTCAATCTCTCTTGTGCTGGTCCTCCCCGCCCCATGTACTGTCTCACTTACCCACTCCACAATTCCTGTGAACCCTCATTGTCTCATTTCCGACCTTATCTCTCGTATGCCCCTGTAATCCAAAGACTTCCCCAATAAAACCAGACTAACCCTCACCAATCTGTGTTCTTCAGGGAGATTGCCAAGAGAGAACATTGCTTCCACAATCCAACAAAGCAGGAATGTTCAGTGGAAGGGTAGCAGCCCTTTACCTTTACCACTTGTTCCACTTCCATGATTAGGGTCTTTGCCAAATGAAGGGAGCTGGGCTCCTGGTCTGCCTTTTCTAAGCAGGGCCTAGAGAAGCCCCATCTCCCAAAGGATGAAGTTTCCCTGTACTCAGGGGAAAGTCCCACCAAATATGGGCAAGATTTCCTTCTGGGCACAGGAAAAATCTGCCCAGGTGATGGGACTTAGCTCAGCAGAGGGAAAAAAAGAACTAGATAAGTTCATGGAGGATAGGTCCATCAATGGCTATTAACCAGGATGGCCAGGGATGGTGTCTCTAGCCTCTGTTTGCCAGAAGCTGGGAATGGGTGACAGGGGATGGATCACTTGATGATTATCTGTTCTGTTCATTTCCTCCAGGGCAGCTGGCATTGGCCACTGTCGGAAGACAGGATACAAGGCTAGATGGACCTTTGGTCTGACCCAGTATGGCTGTTCTCATGTAACCCTCCCTATTATGGGAAGGGCTTTCCTAGGCTTTGCCTATAGAAAACAAGGACAGGATAACACTATTAGGGAAGATGGAAGGCTAATGACAGTACAGGCAACAGTCAAAAAATTTTTGGTTGTCCTAACTGTGATTTTCCATGATTAGCAAAAATCTTGTCACTTTAAAGCAAAGTAGAGCCTTAATTTGCATTTCCAAACTTTTAAAAGTTTAGGTTGTCTGTAAAGCTTTTCAAAAACTTAGCTCCATCTTAATTTTGTGTTTGTTTCAGAGTATAAAAAAGGTGATTGACCTGTAGTTAGTGTCTGTTAAATGTTTTTCCTTTGTAGCAAACATTATAAAATTAATAAACACAAATGAAAAAACTGAAGATGTGCTCATTTACAGTCGTCATTAGTGGGTTCCTTTCATGTTCAAACTGGAATTTCACACAGTCCTTCTTTCATACAAAACTGCTGTGCTGATGCAGTTTTCTTTAACTAAAATTTAAAAATTACATTACACAACAATTTAGGATAGAAGCTGTCACAGCTACTGGGTGAGCTACACTTTGGACCCCTTTGTAGTCCCTCTTGAGCAGTGTTTTTCAAACTTTTGTACTGGTGACCCCTTTCACATAGCAAGCCTCTGAGTGCAACCCCCCCCCCCTAAATTAAAAACACTTTGTATATATTTAATACCATTATAAATGCTGGAGGCAAAGCGGGGTTTGGGGTGGAGGCTGACCGCTCGCAACCCCCTGAGGGGTCCCGACCCCCAGTTTGAGAACCCTTGCTCTTGAGTGTACCCCTCAGGTGGCAGGCTTCACCACTCTCAGGGATGGAAACCTGCAGTTCAGCCATTCTTAGACTGGTTCTCTGGGTTGCAGTCCCCCCTGTTTCCCAACCATGTTAACATGACAGGGCCAGCTCTAGTTGGACCTGCAAGAAAATTCCCTCCAGGAACATGACACCAGTGGCTGATTGAAATTATTCAAAACAGCTTCTTCTTCCAAACCAATGTATTGTTTATTTGGCCAAAGGCAAATGGCAATCAGAAAAAAAGGTTAAAGGCCTATTTGTCGGGTCCAAAAGCTTAATTATGAATTGCAAATTGAAGTAGATGTGGGAAGCTGATCTGGAAAAAAACAAGTCACGTGTTCCCTCAAAATGCTCATAAACAACTAATACCGATGAACTGAGCTAGTTTTAAAGCAAAGGCCTCTATCACTGGAGCTAAAGGAGAACTAGCTAGCGGCATGAGTAGGTGTTTTAGTTTCTCTGTGGGGCAGTCACTGAAGGGTGACATCACACATGTGTCTGTGCACATTTTAAAGCCAGTACACTACACCTCCCCTGACTCACTAGGGATAGGTAATGCTCTGTTAAAATAATCTCCTCTGCTGTGTTTCCTGACACCTGAGACTGACTGGTATACTCTCCTCTGGGAAGTGAATCCAGGGGTACACAGAGAAATTCTTCTGTAATAGGCATCTCAATAGCAGGATCCATCTGTAACAAGATGATTTCTAAGAGGGCTATCAAAACTGTTTACAGTGTCACTCCCCACGCTTTTAGGTTTGTGAATGTTCAGCGTCACAGCAGAGTAAAAATACCCTGATGCTTCTGATGTATTGTTTAATCAAAGCATGATTTTGAGGATGGATCAAAGTTCAGCTACATCTGTCTATAATTAAATGTGACAGTTGACAAGGACAGCATGAAACCATTGATACATTTATTTCTATTCTAGCAACACATTCTAAGAAAAAGGGGGAAATCTGTAACAGAAATTCAAAACCAAACAACTCAGAGCCACTAGATACATAAAAACAGAATATGAAATAAACACAGCAAAAGAAAAAACTAATATTAAATATGCAAACATACAAATGAAAACATTTTGCATTTGTTCTCAGATGTATGAAATAATACTGATGGATGCCCATGCCAGGCTCTGGGTATATTCATATAGACTGCCTAAAATTATCCACTAAGAAAACCAGTCATAATCACAGGATATGCAATTATCCCATCATCCACCAAAGCCCTGGAAAATAGATAGGCCTTGTAGCATGTCCAGAAGAATAATACATCCAGGATTGGGTGGACTAAGCTCAGAAGTGAATTCAAGAGTTAAGGAACCTTCACAGAGAATCAGTTCCCTTTTTGTAACACTGTGGCCTTGTCTACACTACGGGGGGAGATCGATCTAAGTTACACAACTTCAGGTACGTGAATAAAGTAGCTGAAGTCGATGTACTTAGATCTACTTACCGCGGGGTCCATACACTAAGCTATGTCGACAGGAGCTGCTCTCCCGTCAGCTCCCCTTGCACTTCTCATTCAGGTGAGGTACAGGAGTCGACTGCGATCTGCAGTCAATTTAGCAGGTCCTCACTAGACCCGCTAAATCGACCACCGATGTATTGATCGCCGTGTGTCGATCCCCAGGTAAGTGTAGACAAGCTCTGAGGCAGCTCCAGCTTACTCTCTATTTAAATAAATGAGGGAATAAACTCACTCATCGAAGCACACATCACTAAGGATCTGATTTTCATTTACAGTAAGGTTGCTTTACACTGCTTTGGTTATTTACACCCACTTTAAGGCCTTTTAACACTGCCCAGTGCTTAATTTGTAATAAAAGAGGTGCCAGGGCTCAAGCAATTAGGCGCTGGAGCTAAGGCAATTTTTTTTACTTTCATAACTGACGCTGCAAGCCCAGAGGTGCCGGGGCTGTGAACTCCCAAGCCCAGAGGTGCCGGGGCTCAGTCCTGGCAGGCCCTGGCACAAATTAAGCACTGACACTGCCAGAGTGGTATAAAGTGACTTTAGGCAAAGAAGAATCAGACCAAAAGTGTGACCTAGCGTAACACAGTTCATCTGGCTCTTCCCCTTCTCACAGACCTTCCTTTGCTAGTCTATAGGAGGATGTACCCACTCTGTGGAACTGATGGGCCAGACTCCACTCTTCCTGCAAGGAAGATCTCTCTGAATCCAGGTCGCCAATCATAAGCTCAGAATGACCCCTCCTGAGCTGTAGGCAAACACAGCTTCCCTCAGCAGTGTCTTGTCACAATAGCCATGCAGAGAATAGCCAGGAAGAAGTTGTAAAGGGTGGATCATAGCTTTATCCACAACCAGCTAATATGTTTTCAAACATGACTGTCCTTGTCCATGCTAATGGCACAATTGTGCTTAACATCATGCTGTTTAAATTTGGTTAGTTAACATATTTGCTAAAATGATGCATTTTCCAGGTGTATACAAGGCCTTGAAGACAAGACATAGGTGAGGAATGTATGACAGTTGTACTCAGCAGCAAGGCTATGGAGATCCTCCAGTCCTTCCCACATAGCATGGGGGACCCTAAGCTAACTGAGTTTATTCTACTCATGGGGCTGAAGTATGAATCAAAGAGGAGCTCTGCTTCTGCTCTGCAGACCACAGGGAAGGATTCCTGGATGTCTTTCCCTCATACACGTCACCAATGCCTGGCCAAGTTCTTCAGGCTGGGTCCTAAGCACAGAATTTGGTCCTTAGGAGATAAATCTGCTCACAGATCTACACAGCAAATCTCAGCTGATTTTCTGCGTTCCCTGGATGTGCAGAATGCCAGTAAAAGGGCTGCCATGATGGCCTTAAACCTGGTAGAGCTGCTCCCTGGAGGCTCTCTCATATGGAGATCCTGGGATAGCAGAAAGCAGCCCTTACTGGTTTCTACAACTGACAGGAGGGAACCAGCCTAATTAAGGGCAGCTGCAGGATTGGGGTGGTGTGCAAAGGCCATCTTTGTGTCCCTCTCCTCAGCTCTGACAAGTGCTACTCATCCATAGTTGGGGACCTGGCCATTTAAATTAATAGATTTCTTTATGCATGGGATAAATTCAATCCCAGATCAATAGAACTCAGATCTCAGCTGTAAGGTAAGTAAACATCATATGTAAAGCCACTCTTTGGTCTGCTAACTTATCCGATACAATCCAGTTACTCAACCACAAGTAGTTCTGGGTTGAAGTCATCCTATGACTGACAGTGATTTATGTTCCTTTGAAGGATGAAGATTCGGATCCATGTGTTATTTGTCATGATGATCTTGATACTGGCAGTATAATAGAACTTCACTGCATGCACAGCTTTCACAAAGAGGTACTGCAAGAAACTCGAGGGGCCCTATTTCCCGTCAGTTACAGTTTACTTGGAAGAGGAAGGATTCCATATATGACCTTCCATGACAGCAACTAGACTTTGACTGAGCCCCTTATGCTGGTGGTTGAGATGGGGCGGTGGGGAGGTGGGGGGGTGTCGAAGCTGCTGCACTACTTGATGCTCCTCCTACACGGGATGAATTCCCCAGTGCCCAGCTAAGCTGCCTCCATGACAGCTTTGTACTAGAGGAGAGTAACAAAAACTGCCCTAATGCAGGGCCGGATCAGAACCTCTGTATCCAGTGTGTATTTGTTCCTGATATCAATTGGTTGAAAAATAATTATAGCAAAAGAATGGAATCTGGATGTCTCCGCGGAATTGATACTGGGATAGGGATAAGAGGGTTTAACTTCTAGGCTCTGGTTCAAATCTGGCCCAGGACAGAAGTGGCCAAGCATTGCTATAAATGTTTCACGCTTGGTGTGAAAGAGTTTGGTGGGTTTGGTACAATCTTCAGTGGACAGCTGATCACATGGCAACAACCAGTAGCAAAAATGGCACTCTTATTGGCACACTCAGCAAAGTGACCAAGGATCAAATTAGCCATAGAAAATGTATCATGTCCCTAGAAATGATCTCCCAAGGTGATGCTTTAGGCATAATGGTTGGGAAGCTTGATACTGCTGCTTATATTATACCTCTTCTGTGGATAAACACAGACCTTAGTCTCAAGAACTGTCAATCTAGCACTAAATTAACTAACTAACTAACTAACTAAAGAGAGAGAGAGAGAGAGAGAGAGAGAGAGAGAGAGAGATCTTATACTCCTGAAAAATTAAAATTGGATCTGATCCTGATCCTATTGAAGTCATTTCAATAAAAGCAGAATTGAGTCCAATAACAGCATTCATAGAGGAACTCATGGAGAATGGGTGAGATCATGGAGGACCGGCGAAGGGGACCCGGGGAATTATAGACCAGTCAGTATAACTTCGATAACTGGAAAGATACTGGAAAAAATATTAAACAAACAATTTGTAAACACCTAGAGGATAATACGGTTGCAAGGGATAGCCAACATGGATTTGTCAAGAATAAATCATGCCAAATAAACCTTATTTCCTTCTTTGATAGGGTTACTGGCCTAGTGGATGGGGGGAAGCAGTAGCCAGAATATATCTTGATTTTCATAATGCTTTTGACACAATCCCACCTGACATTCTCGTAAGCAAACTATGGAAATGTGATCTAGATGAAATTACTATAAGGTGGGTGAACAACTGGTTGAAAGACCCTACTCAAAGAGTAGTTATTGATGGTTCACTGTCAAGCAGGGAGGATGTATCTAGTAGGGTCCTGCAGGGGTGAGTCCTGGGTCCAATGCTATTCAATATTTTCGTGAATGACTTGGATAATGGAGTGGATAATATGCTTATAAAATTTGCAAGATGACATCAAGTTGGGAGGAGTTGCATGCACTTTGGAGGACAAGATTAGAATTCAAAATGATCTTGAGAAATTGGAGAATTTGTCTGAAATCAAGTAGACAAAATTCAACAAAGTTAAGTGTAAAGTACTATACTTAGGAAGGAAAAATCAAATGCACAACTACAAAATGGGGAATAACTGGATAGGTGATAGTACTGTTGGGGGTTATAGCAGATGTCAAACTGAACATGGGTCAACAACGTGATGCTGTTGCAAAAAAGGCTAATATCATTCTTGGGTGTACTGACAGGAGTGTCATATGTAAGATATAGAAAATAATTGTCTCATTCTACTAGGCACTGGTGAGGCCTCAGCTGGAGTATTGTGTCCAAGTCTGTCTGTCACACTTTAGGAAAGATGTGCATAAATTGAAGAGAATCCAGCGGAGAGCAAGAAAAATGTTAAAAGATTTAAAAATCCTCACTTCTGAGGGAAGGTTAAAAAAACTGGGCATGTTTAGTTTTGAGAAAAGAAAACTGAGAGGGGATCCTGATAGCAGTCTTCAAATATGTTAAGCGCTGTTGTAAAGAGGACAGTGATAAATTGTTCTCCATGTCCACTAAAGGTAGGACTTAATCTGCAGCAAGAGAGATAGATATTAGATATTAGGAAAAACTTTCTAACTATAAGGATAGTTAATCTCTGGAATAGGCTTCCGAAAGAGATTGTGGAATCCCCATCACTGGAGGTTTTTAAGAACAGGTTGGACAAACATCTGTCAGGGATGGTCTAGGTTTAGTTGGTCCTGCCTTATTGCAGGGGCTGGACTTGATAAACTCTTGAGGTCTCTTCCAGCCCTATATTCTATGATTCACTGACTACATGGGTTTTATGCTGCATTTTAAAAAAAGGTTAGATCAAAGCTTTGGTCATATATGGGATTTTACCAATCATCCCTCTCAAAAATCCTGGTAGTTGACTGTCAGTGCAACAAGTTTGGATTGCTAACTTTCTTTTCACCATATTCTTTTCCTCCAACAGTGTATCGAAAAGTGGCTGCTAAAGAAACCAACCTGCCCAACTTGTCGCATCCACGTGCTCATGTCAAAGTCTATTTTAGACCTTCATCAACCAGGATGAAAAGAGAGCTCAGAAGGACTCCATAGAGGACTCATTACAAAGCTCCATTTCACTTAGAGAAGAAAAAACAAAAAAGAATGGTCATGCCTTAGATCACAGGGTACAAGGTAGTTATAACAAGTATAGCTTTTTTTAATGTTAGAAATCAACTTTAAAGATCAAAAATGACTAAATGAAAACCAACTAACACATTCTGCCTGTGCATGCCACTGCAACATGCCAATGTTTGTGGGAAAAGAGTGAAAAAATATTTGTTTTTACCATTGTACAGACAACTGTAAATAAAAATCACATATTTGCTACAAAAAGAAATAATTTAATGGTGAATTTCACTCATTTTTGTTAAATAGCTGGATGATATGATTATTGTGCAATAGAGGGAACTCTTTAGTCCATATTGAGAGAATTAAGTGATACACTGGCATGAAGTTAAAAATTAATTACAGTGCCACTGAGAGACTCTGGATTGACAGATACTACAATGAAAGCTGGAGCAGTGATGCTGTAATCTTCCCTTTTCCTCTAAACTTTCCCTACACTATTCTTTTTAATCTCACTGTATTAATCCTATTCATCTTTTGGGTTCTAGGTTCCCATGCCTGTTATGAAAGTCAGTTGACTAGTTGGTTGATCAGATCATAGCGCCCTGGACCGGTTGAAGGACTAATTTAAAAAAAAATTGCTTATGCAAAAGACAGTTCAAGAAGACATATCAACCTAATGTAATTCCACTAGCAGTGTTTAAATAATGGCAGATTTAGTGATACACAATGAGAAAGGGCAGGAAACGATTTCAACTATAATCATACGCAATTCAAATCTAAGGCTGACTCTCATCTCATGCATCCCATAAAGTCAAATTCTGCCCTTGAATGTGCATGCAGGAGTCTCACTGGTGTGGATGGGAGCAGCACATGTGTCACAGGGCAGAATTTGGCCTGTTGCTTAGGGATTGCAGCATATATTGAGTTGGTCAATAGGGGATATTGCTGGTATGTCTAGAACTGTCCTCCATCTATATTCTCTAGTCACTAAGGGCACATCTTCACTACCTGCCGGATCGGCGGGTAGCGATCTATCTATCGGGGATCGATTTATCGTGTCTAGTGTAGACGCGATAAAATCGATCCCCGATCGCTCTGCTGTCGACTCCGGAACTCCACCGCAGCGAGAGGCGGAAGCGGAGTCGACGGGGGAGCAGCAGCGGTCGACTCGCCGCCGTCCTCACAGCCAGGTAAGTCGACCTAAAATACGCAACTTCAGCTACGCTATTCGCCCCCGTAGTGTAGACCTAGCCTAAATCATTATGTGAAGCAATTCCCAAGCTATACATCAAATCCCATAGGCCAAATTCTTCCATATCATCACTGATAGATTTGAAATATGGCATTCCCCAAGAATCAGCCCTATTTTCCATGTTGTTTAATGTACTCTCTATATGAGGCCTTCTGGGAAGATTGTTCCTAGACACAGGGCAGAACATCATCAGGAGACTGATAGTATACATCTTCTCCCAGGGTCATTGCACATTTGGTCTCTACTCTGAAAGAATCTTTGAAAGGGTACAGAAATGGTGTCTGATCCTAGAGGTATCTTATTGAGAATAGGGAATATTTCTTTTCCGAGATAACAGGTTTTCTTCAACAAATACAGAAGAACCTCAATTTTATGAACACCAATCATAAACAATTTTTCCAGACAGGAAAAAAAAATCACAAAACAAAAGTTATGTTGATGAAGAATAAGTCAACATCCCTTCACATTCCTATGCCCTCAGTGCATTAAACATCGCTTTGCCGTGGGCTGAAGGACAAGAAGAAAGTGAGGCATGCACCACACTGCAACTTATGCACCATACTTTTTGTAATCTTGAGATGTTCAATTTTATAAACGTTTTTATTTTATGAACTCTTCAGTCCCCAATTTGTTTGTAAAATAGGGGTTCTATTGTACATCTTCAGAAGCAGTTGTTCCTTAAAGCCATCTGCCTTAGCAACACCTTTAAGAAAGAAGAACATTTTCCTACCTGACGATCTAAGTTGAGTATCTGTTGCTTAGTAGATCTATCCATGAGAGGCTCACAGTTCTTCTTGTCTTATCAGTCAGGTAGATGGACATTTGGAACTCTGATTTCACTCCACCATCATTTACAGAAAAACTTCATTGCTCATGGTCTCTGGTCAAAATATCCTCTCTTAAGAACTAAACACAACAGGCTATTTGTTGTTGTTGTTGTTGTTGTTGTTCTCTAAAAATACAATAGTTGAAAATCAGAAAAGCTCTTCATAAATTTCAAAACATCTCCATTTATGAGAATATGAGAGTGAACTTCCACTCCCTTGCTTAGTCTGTCACCATTAATATATTTCAGAGAAAATCTTGGGAAATTAAGTTACACTGCACATTAGAACCTTGATTCTGCAAACTCTTGGACACATTCTTAACTTTACTACCTGCGAGCAGCGGCACCCAGGAGCCGGCAAACAGGGCTGCTAACAGGGGAGTTTGAGTGGGAGTGAGTCTCATTGGAGGAGAAGTGCTTGTGTGTGTAGAGGCCTGTAGGGGCAGTGTGCTGGGAGGGCAGCTGAGCCCTGAGTAGGGGGTGGAGCTTGGCTGATTAGGGGGCCTATAAAAGCGGCCGCCCAGCCAGGCAGCGGCACCCAGGAGCTGGCAAACAGGGCTGCTAACAGGGGAGTTTGAGTGGGAGTGAGTCTCACTGGAGGAGAAGGTATTTGTATTTGCATCTGTCTTTGTAGTGCTTGTGTGTGTAGAGGCCTGTAGGGGCAGTGTGCTGGGAGGGCAGCTGAGCCCTGAGTAGGGGGCGGAGCTTGGCTGATTAGGGGGCCTATAAAAGCGGCCGCCCAACCAGGCAGCGGCACCCGGCAAACAGGGCTGCTAACAGGGGAGTTTGAGTGGGAGGTGGAAGGGGAAGCAGGAGGGCGCGGTGTCCCGTGTGCTGTGTTCCCCCAGGTGCAGTGGGCAGAGACTACAGCTGCCATGAGCCAAGCAGCGGGGGACACAATGCAGATGATTGCATGTGGCAGCTGCGGTATGTACATGGTCCTAGCGGGGGTGCCTGACCAGAGGTATGTCTGCATGAAATGCCGCCTAATAGAGCTGCTGGAAGAAAAGATCCGAGGGTTGGAGATGCAGGTAGATACCCTGGTAGAGTTGAGAAGGGGGTTTGAGCAGCTGATGGAGCAAAGGCAAGGAGTGGCTGAACGGGAATGCTCAGGGGTACAGGTGGAAGCAGGGGCTAAGGTTTGTGAGGGGGGAATGTCGGGGGGAGAACAAGGGCAGTGGAAGCATGTGACCGTGAGAAGCAGGCCAAGGAAAAGGAGGGCCAG
Source organism: Emys orbicularis (assembly GCF_028017835.1). Classification (NCBI taxonomy): domain Eukaryota; kingdom Metazoa; phylum Chordata; order Testudines; family Emydidae; genus Emys; species Emys orbicularis. The sequence goes on from NC_088683.1 coordinate 167,320,157, forward strand.
TGAAGGAGAAATAGAGCTCAGGAACAGGTTTGGGTGTTTGGATAACGAGGAAGGGGTGCAGCAGGAGGTAACTGAAGGGGGAAGGGTGAGGAAGAAGAGAAGAGCAGCTAGTCCCATAGAAAAAGGGGGGGAGTTGATGGAGACAGCACCAAATCTGGGCCCCGGGAGGATACAGGATGCCACAAGGGGGACTATAAGGGAAAATAGGAACAGACAGGGGTTGCGACTAGAGGGAACAGGGGATAGATTAGTAGATCGCACTGTCACCAGGCAAAGGCAGGTTTATGTGATTGGGGACTCCTTACTGAGGAGGTTAGACAGGCCTGTGACCAGGGCGGACCCAGAGAACAGAAGGGTGTGCTGTCTGCCGGGCGCTAAGATACGGGATGTGGACCTGCGGTTGAAAAGGATCCTAAAAGGAGCAGGTAAGAACCCCTTGATCATCCTTCACGTAGGAACGAATGACACGGCTAGGTTCTCGCTAGAGAGAATCAAGGGAGATTATGCCAGGCTGAGGAAGACGCTTAAGGAAATCGAGGCTCAGATCATTTTCAGTGGGATTCTGCCTGTTCCTAGAGAAGGGCAGCAAAGGGCTGACAGGATTGTGATGATAAATAGTTGGCTGAGGCAGTGGTGCTATAAGGAGGGCTTTGGGATGTATGGCCACTGGGACGCTTTCGGAGACAGACAACTGTTCTCACGGGATGGACTTCACCTAAGTAGGGAAGGAAATAGACTTCTGGGAGGGAGGCTGGCTCATCTCATCAAAAGAGCTTTAAACTAGGAATTCAGGGGAGACGGTTGGGAGATGTCCAGTTAATCTCCACGCCAGATTACAACATTGAGAAGGAGGGTGACGAGACAAGAACGGATATAGCCAGGGGGAAGAGATTGGACATAAGGAAGACAGGGGGGATGGATACTAGACTAATAGGTCATACTGGCGGTACGGTGTCTGTACCAAAAAGGATAACTAATGTGAGGGAGGCTAAACGGCATAAATTAAGATGTTTATACACCAATGCGAGAAGCCTAGGTAACAAAATGGAGGAATTGGAGCTCCTGGTCCGAGAAATGAGACCGGATATCGTAGGAATAACCGAAACGTGGTGGAACGATAGTCATGACTGGAGTACAGGTATGGAAGGGTATGTGCTGTTTAGGAACGACCGGAACAAAGGTAAAGGTGGGGGAATAGCATTGTATGTCAATAAGGTAAACTGTAAAGAAATAATAAGTGATGGAATGGATAAGACGGAGTCTGTCTGGGCAATACTCACATTGGGTAAAAAAACTACTAGAGCCTCCCCTGGGATAGTGCTTGGGGTGTGCTATAGACCGCCGGGATCTACCCTGGATATGGACAGGGAACTCTTTAATGTTTTTAGGGAAGTTAATACTAATAGGAACTGCGTAATCATGGGAGACTTTAACTTCCCGGATATAGATTGGGGAACAAATGCTAGTAACAATAATAGGGCTCAGATTTTCCTAGACGTGATAGCTGATGAATTCCTTCATCAAGTAGTTGCTGAACCGATGAGGGGGGATGCCATTTTAGATTTGGTTTTGGTGAGTAGTGAGGACCTCGTTGAGGAAATGGTTGTAGGAGACAACCTTGGCTCGAGTGATCATGAGCTAATTCGGTTTAAACTAAATGGAAGGATTAACAGAATTAAATCGGAGACTAGGGTTTATGATTTCAAAAGGGCTAACTTTAATAAATTAAGGCGACTAATTAGGGAAGTGGATTGGACTAACATATTTATGGATCTAAAGGTGGAAGGTGCCTGGGATTATTTCAAATTGAAGTTGCAGGAGCTGTCGGAGGCCTGTATCCCGAGAAAGGGAAAACGGTTCGTAGGCAGGAGATTTAGACCGAGCTGGATGAACGAGCGTCTCAGAGGGGTGATTAAGAAAAAACAGAAAGCGTACAAAGAGTGGAAGAGGGGAGGGATCAGCAAAGAAACCTACCTTATTGAGGTCAGAGCATGTAGAGATGGAGTGAGAAAGGCCAAAAGCTGTGTAGAGTTGGACCTTGCGAGGGGAATTAAAACCAATAGTAAGAGGTTTTATAGCCATATAAATAGGAAGAAAACAAAGAAAGAAGTGGGACCGCTGAAGACTGTAGATGGAGTGGAGATTAAGGATAATCTAGGCATGGCACAATGTCTAAACGAATATTTTGCATCGGTCTTTAATGAGGCTAATGAAGGGTCTAGGAATAGAGGCAGCGTAACGGAGGGGAACAAAGGAGGGGGGGTTGACATTACAGTATCCGAGGTAGAAGCCAAACTCGAACAGCTTAACGGGACCAAATCGGGCGGACCGGATGATCTTCATCCGAGAATATTAAAAGAACTGGCGCGAGAAATTGCAAGCCCGTTAGCGATAATTTTTAATGAATCTGTAAACTCGGGGGTGGTACCGTTGGACTGGAGAATAGCTAATGTGGTTCCTATTTTCAAGAAGGGGAAAAAAAGTGACCCGGGTAATTACAGGCCTGTTAGTTTAACATCTGTAATATGCAAGGTCTTGGAAAAAATTTTGAAGGAGAAAGTAGTTAAGGACCTTGAGGTCAATGGCAATTGGGACAAATTACAACATGGTTTTACGAAAGGCAGATCGTGCCAAACCAACCTGATCTCCTTCTTTGAGAAAGTAACTGATTTTTTAGATAAAGGAAATGCGGTGGATCTAATATACCTCGATTTCAGTAAAGCGTTTGATACGGTACCGCATGAGGAATTACTGGTTAAATTGGAAAAGATGGGGATCGATATGAAAATCCAGAGGTGGATAAAGAACTGGTTAAAGGGGAGACTGCAGCGGGTCATACTGAAAGGTGAACTGTCAGGTTGGAGGGAGGTTACCAGTGGAGTTCCTCAAGGTTCGGTTTTGGGTCCGATTTTATTTAATCTATTTATTACTGGGCTCATAAAGTTTGCGGATGACACAAAGTTGGGAGGTATTGCCAATTCGGAGAAGGATCGGGATATCCTGCAGGGAGACTTGGATGACCTGGTAAACTGGAGTAATAGTAATAGGATGAAATTTAATAGTGAGAAGTGTAAGGTGATGCATTTAGGGATGACTAACAAGAATTTTAGTTATAAGCTGGGGACGCATCGGTTGGAAGTAACGGAGGAGGAGAAGGACCTCGGAGTCCTGGTTGATCGCAGGATGACTATGAGTCGGCAATGTGACGTGGCCGTGAAAAAAGCTAATGCGGTCTTGGGATGCATTAGGCGAGGTATTTCTAGTAGGGATAAGGAGGTGCTGCTCCCGTTATACAAGGCGCTGGTGAGACCTCATTTGGAGTACTGTGTGCAGTTCTGGTCTCCCATGTTTAAAAAGGATGAACTCAAACTGGAACGGGTACAGAGAAGGGCCACTAGGATGATCAGAGGAATGGAAAACCTGTCGTATGAAAGGAGACTCGAGGAGCTCAGTTTGTTTACCCTAACCAAAAGGAGGCTGAGGGGGGATATGATTGCTCTCTTTAAATATATCAGAGGGATAAATACCAGGGAGGGAGAGGAATTATTTCAGCTTAGTACTAATGTGGACATGAGAACAAATGGATATAAACTGGCCGTCGGGAAGTTTAGGCTTGAAATTAGACAACGGTTTCTAACCGTCAGAGGGGTGAAGTTCTGGAATAGCCTTCTGAGGGAAATGGTGGGGGCGAAAGACCTCTCTGGCTTTAAGATTAAGCTTGATAAGTTTATGGAGGGGATGGTTTGATGGGATAACGTGATTTTAGTCAATAAGTCAATAACGTGCCATCGCTGGTAATTAGTATCAATGGTCAATGTGGGTCTGGCTGGAGAATCTTGCCCGCATGCTCGGGGTTCTGCTGATCGCCATATTTGGGGTCGGGAAGGAATTTTCCTCCAGGGTAGCTTGGCAGAGGCCCTGGAGGTTTTTCGCCTTCCTCCGCAGCATGGGGCAGGGGTCGCTTGCTGGAGGATTCTCTGCGACTTGAAGTCTTTAAATCATGATTTGGGGACTTCAACAGCTGAGTCAAGGGAGAGAATTATTCCAGGAGTGGGTGGGTCAGATTTTGTGGCCTGCATCATGCGGGAGGTCAGACTAGATGATCATAATGGTCCCTTCTGACCTTAAAGTCTATGAGTCTGAGTCTATGAGTAGTTCCTGTGAGTAATTGTTTGCAGGATTGGGGCCTATGCTAATATTTTTTTCTGTCAAATAAAGTAACAAATCTCTTAAGCAACAAATAGGAGCAAATGGGCAGGTAATACAGTTAACTTTCTTAAAAGACATAATTTAAAAAAGAAATTAGCAACGTGGAAATCAAAATAAAACAAAAATGGTGGAATAAATTTGATAATGCATCTTTACTTATTTCAGATAGTTTACAGAAGGAGTGTTACCTGGGAGTTGGAGCAGGGACTGAGCATCAGGAGTCATGGCTTTTATTCCTAGCTCTGCCACTGACCAGCTGAATGACTTTGGTCTGGTCATTTAATCTCTCTGGGCCTATTTAGACAATCTAAAATGAGCACTAGTCATTACCTGTTATTCCAGGGCATTGCAAGGTTTAAAATTCCATCACCAAACTTTGTTAACCAGAAGACATGCTGAAAAAACTAAGCTGTTATAGCAGCAGTGATAAAGGTCATAGGGTGTTGCATCGGCTGGATTGTTTCATCATTGGTGATGTCATAAGACAATGAAGTTCATTCTTCTCTGTAGTATGGCTATAGATATTTCTTTACTGGTAGAAAAATTTATTTCTTTTATATCGTTAGATGTAGAAAACCCAATTTTGTCCTTAGATGCAGAAATGCAACTTCGGAAGCAGTAGTTCCCAAAAAGTTGGTCTATCCCCTTTCCTTTAAGAAAGAGGATCATTTTTTACCCAAGTTGTGTCACTGAGCAGGTGCATCCATCCATAGTAGAGGGTCACAGTATGAGTGGACTGTAGACAAAGTGAATAACTTGTGTACTTATTTCCTTGCTTTTTACAGTGAGCATTGGTGGGATATGTAGCCAAGCCACATTAACTTATACTTAATGGATGGGGGGTTTTTTGGGTTTTTTTTGAGGGGGCGGGGATTTCTCAATTTTCTTAATAAGTATCTACATTGACAATTATTCATATGGAACAGCTGTCAACATTGAAATAGATAAGATTAGATACCCCATACATCTCTCAAGCCCCCTCTCTGCTTTGCCTGCTGGGACCCCACACACTTGCACTACTCCTCCAATTGCCTCCATGTTTCCCTGCACAATCCTGCTTCCCTTATCTTCCTAATTTTTTCACTTCAAAACATGCTCCCACCATAGGTCCTACCATTCCTCCTATTTCCCTGCCATGCTGTATTCTTAAACTGCTGCTTAAACTCCTGAATTTTAGTTACCTAATACAGTATTTTCCTGTGTATCCCGGTGTACATGACTCGGTGTTGATACATACTAACACAGAGACAGAGGAAAATGCTGAAACAACTAAATTTGCAAAGGGGGGTATATTGGAGAGAGAAGGAACTGTGTGGAGGGTGGACAGTAATATGCTGGCAGTGTGCCTAACATACCCACCCTGTCAGCAGTGACTTTAATTCTGGAAAAGAAAGAGTTAAGTGAGTTAGCATTGACTCGCTGTTGCAGAATAAACTGAGCCTTGGATAGACTGGCCTGCTTTCAGGAGATAATCTGTTGCAAACACCAGCTCTGTTTTGGTTGGGAGGAAGTTGAAGTGTGACTGAGCCTGGGGAGCAGGCTTGGCTGGAGAGATCCTGTGAGGAACCCAGGTCTTTGGGTGGTTTGTCTGTGGGAAATGGTTCCAGTGAGGTCAGAATCAAGGAGAGGTAAATATGTGAGAGGTTGCGGTGTCCAGTGTGAACAGAGGAGAACCTGTGAGGAATGACTTTGGGTAGGGCTTGTTTGAAGTGTGGTGGGTGTGATGGGTTGGATCACAGAAAACCCCTTGGGAACTGCCAACTGATGTGTTGAGACTACTTCTGAGCCGTTTCCCCTGCCAGCTTGGGACTTCAGAACACTGCCTGGTTTGAGCCAGGCACGCTAGCCTGCTGCAAACCCAGGCCCAGGTCTGAACAACGTCCCGCCAAACTACAGGCTTAACTGAAAACAGCTTAAGAGGTGTTCCTGTCTCCAACACTCAGATGCCCAACTCCCAATGGGGTCCAAACCCCAAATAAATCCGTTTTACCCTGTATAAAGCTTATACAGGGTAAACTCATAAATTGTTCGCCCTCTATAACACTGATAGAGAGATATGCACAGCTGTTCCTCCCCTCCCCCCCCCCCATAGTAATACATACTCTGGATTAATTAATAAGTAAAAAGTAATTTTATTAAATACAGGAAGTAGGATTTAAGTGGTTCCAAGTAATAACAGACAGAACAAAGTGAATTACCAAGCAAAATAAAATAAAACACGTAAGCCTATGCCTAATACAGTAAGAAACTGAATACAGATAAAATCTCACTCTCAGACATGTTCCAATAAGCCTCTTTTACAGACTAGCCTCCTCCAGCAATCACTCACACCCCTGTGGTTACTGTCCTTTGTTCCAGTTTCTTTCAGGTATCCTTTGGGGGTGGAGAGGCTATCTCTTGAGCCAGCTGAAGACAAAATGGAGGGGTCTCCCAGGGGTTTAAATAGACTTTCTCTTGTGGGTGGACACCCTTCCCTCCCCCTGTGTAGAATCCCAGCTACAAGATGGAGTTTTGGAGTCAAAGAAGCTGCCCAAATGCCTTACTAAGGTTACTTAAAATCAAATGAGTACATAGCCAATATTCATAACTTTGAATACAAAAATTACACATGCATACAAATAGGATGAATAGATTCAGTAGATCATAACCTTTACATAGATATGTTACATGGCATATGTAGCATAAAACATTCCAGTTATGTCATAGATACATTCATAAGCATATTTCCATAAAGCATAACAGGGTGCACTGTCACACCCTCCTCCTGAACTTACTGCCAGAAGCTTGGACACTGTCAATGGCGGAGGCAGTATACCTAAAATTCCTCTTTTCTGGACAGGGCATCTGCTACCCAGTTCTCCTTTCCTTTAATATGCATAATCTTCATGTCAAATTTCTGAAGGACCAGGCTCCAGCGTAGCAGTTTGGAGTTTGTGCTCTTAGTCCGGTGAAGCCATACCAAAGGTGAATGGTCAGTTAGAATTCTGAACTTCCTATTGAAGAGGTAAGGCCTTAGTTGTTTGATGGCCCACACGATGGCACAGCACTCCTTCTCTAGGACACAGTAATTCTGTTTGGCAGGGGACAGCTTTGTTTGGCAGGAGGACAGCAATTCAAAAGGGTTATCGAAGTCAGGGCTGGCCAGCACAGGCTCCGCAGACAGGAGTGCTTTTACCTTGTTGAAGCCTTTCTGGCACGCCTCTGACCAAATTACCTTATTAGGTTGATGCTTTTTACATAAGTCTGTGATTTGGGATACAATGTCACTGAACCTCTCCACAAACCTCCTGTAATAGTTTGCCAAGCCTATGAAGGATTGGACTTGCCTTTTAATCTGGGGTACAGGCCATTTTACAATGGCTTCCACCTTAAGAGGGTCGGGGGATATTTTACTCCCTCCACCCCATCCCAAGTGTCCCAGATAAGGGACTTTCGCTGCCCCTATCTTGCACTTAGAGGGTTTTACAGTTAGCCCAGCTTCTTTGAGTTTTGATAGCACAACTTTCAGGTGCTCCTTGTGGTTACCCCAGATGTTGCTGAATACAGCAATGTCATCTATGTATGCCCAGCATAATTCTGCAAACCATTTAACACTTTGTTGACCAGTCTCTGGAAGGTTGCACCAGCATTTACCAGACCAAAAGGTAACACTGTAAATTCATAGAGCCCTATGTCAGTGATAAAAGCTGATTTTTGTTGTGCCTCCCCCTCCAAGGGGATCTGCCAGTAACCTTTGGTTAGATCAAAGGTACTTGGCTTGGCTCAGCACATCCAGCATGTCATCAATTCGTGGCATGCAGGGCCGGTGCTACCATTTAGGCAAACTAGGCGGTTGCCTAGGGCACCAAGATTTGGGGGCGCCAAAAAGCAGTGCCCCCAATTTTTTTTTACAGAGTTCCTACGCCCCCTCCCCGAGTGCGCGGTCGCCGCTCCACTTCTCCCACCTCCCAGGGTGTTTGGCGCCGCAAGCCTGGGTGGGGAGGAGAATTAGAGCGGGGGCGGCGTGCTCAGGGAGGAGGCGGAGCAGAGGTGAGCTGGGGGGGGGAGCTGCCGCACGGCTCCCCGGGGGGGAGCTGCCACGGGGGGGGGCGCCTCAGGGCAGAAGGGGGGGAACTGCTGCGGGGGGGGGGTGCCTCAGGGTGGAGGGGGGGCAGGGAGCTGCAGCAGGGCTGAGGGGGGGGGGGGCGCAAGGTGGAAGTTTCGCCTAGGGCGCGAAACTTCCTTGCACCGGCCCTGGTGGCATGGCGTATGTATCTGTTACAGTGACAGCATTGAGTTTTCTATAGTCTACACAAAATCTAACGGTGCCATCCCTTTTGGGGACCAAGATCACAGGGGAAGCCCATGCACTGTCAGATTCCTTAAGCACCCCCAGGTCCAACATGCTTTGTATCTCAGCCTGAATTTGGTCCTTCACCTTGCCGGTGGCTCTTTAAGGCCTGGAAGGAGGAGACTGAGCCCCTTTTGTGAGGATTCTGTGGGACAGCAAGTGTGTTCTCCCTGGTTTGTTGGAAAATACCTCACTGTATAGTACCTTTGCAGCATGGACAATGCTTCCTTCCTTTCGACTGGTGTCAGCTTATTACAGATTTTCATACTTTCCAGAGTTGACCCATCTTGGCATTCAGCCATCAGATCAGTGAGTGGGTGTGCCTCAGTTTTCCCTTTGATACAACAGATCATGTTTACCCCAGCCATTCTACTGTGATAGGCCTTGAGTCTGTTTACATGTACCAGTTGGGGCACAGCATCATCCAGGGGCTTTTTAACTTTATAAGGCCTGGTCTACACTTACCCCCCAAGTCGAAGTAAGGTACGCAAATTCAGCTACGTGAATAACGTAGCTGAATTCGACATACCTTACTTCGAATTTACCGCGGTCCACACGCGGCAGGCAGGCTCCCCCGTCGACTTCGCGGTACTCCTCTCGCCGAGCTGGAGTACCGCAGTCGACGGGGATCACTTCCTGGTTCGATTTATCGCTTCCACACCAGACGCGATAAATCGAACTCGGAACTTCGATCCGCAGCCGTCGAACTACCGCGTAAGTGTAGACTAGCCCTTAGTGTCCTCACTTGCCACTTCTACCACCTTAAGGGCCCCTCACAGGAGTTTTCCATCTTGAACTTTTTTACAGGGCTGAATACCATGACCAAATCCCACAAATACTGTTTTACGTCATCACTGCACATATTCAGGAATTGTTCCTGAGTAACCAAATCACACATTCCTTCAAAGCTTGTAATGCCTTTCCCCCTCACCCACTTATCTACCAAATCTCTCATTTCATTTACATAAGCCACATTACTCAATCCAGATCCCCTCTTAAGACTCCTGAATTTAACCCTGTAGGTTTCAGGTGTAATCTGAAACTGTTTCAAAACCAGTTCCTTAAATTTACCGTAGGTTGAAGCATCACTGATAGGCATCTTATTGAATATGTCCAGAGCTCTGCCAGTCAATTTTGTTATCAATGTGGTCATCTTTTGATCTTCAGGGATAGCATGGAGGATGCACAGTCTCTCAAAAGTGATGAAATATTCGGCAATATCGCTGGATTCATCATACTGTGGACATAGTCGCTCCCATTTGTGGATTTTTGGGGAAGTGGAGCCAGCAGTTGGAGGCTTTTGTCTCTTCCACTCCATAACAGCCAGTTCATGCTTCTGGACCTCAATCTGGGCCTGTATTTCTCTGTCTCTTAACTCCATGGCTCTTTTATGGGCAGCCCCCTCCCTGGCTGCCTCTGCATTAATTTCCATTTGTTTTAATTCCATCAGTCTTTTATGTTCATTTTCTTTCTCAGCAGGGCTGGCTCTAGGCACCAGCACTCCAAGCATGTGCTTGGGGTGGCACTTTCCAAGGGGTGGCACTCCGGCGTCCCCCTTTTTTGTTGTTGCTTGGGGCGCAAAAAGCCGGGAGCCGGCCCTGAGCGGAGGTGAGCTGCGGCGGTGGGGGGCGCCGGGAGGGCCGCAGGAAGTAACCCTGGGGGGGGGGCAGAGGAACCACTCCCCCCCCAGCTCACCTCCGCTCCTCCCCCCTCCCTCCCAGGCTTGCCGCGCGAATCAGCTGTTTTGTGGCAAGCCTGGGAGGGAGGGGGGAGAAGCGGAGCGGTGGCGGTGCACTCAGGGGAGCACGCGGAGCGGAGGTGAGCTGCGGCGGTGGGGGGCGCGGGAAAATTTTTTTGCTTGGGGCGGCAAAAAACTTGGAGCCGGCCCTGTTTCTCAGCCATTTGCAACCTGTGTAGTTCTAGCTTTTTCTGCGCCTACTCCAGGGCTGCCCAGAGGGGGGGGGGGCAAGTGGGGTAATTTGCCCCAGGCCCCGGGTCCCGCAGAGGCCCCCACAAGAATATAGTATTGCAACTTTTTTTTATGGAAGGGGCCCCCGAAATTGCTTTGCCCCAGGCCCCCTGAATCCTCTGGGTGGCCCTGCCTCAGTCTCACTCATGTTGCTGATTTTCTTGCCTCTATTCCCTTCCCCGAAATAAGCAAACAGAAAATAACAAACCAATAGGCACTTTGTCTATTCTCCAGCCACCACACCCAAAACTCACTTAAAATCACTACCAGTATCTCAAAGCAATCACCTATGCACTTACCCCTTCAGCAGTGGGGGAATCTCTCTAATGCACCAATGCAGAAACCTGGCTCCTTTGTCACTGTTGCCTAGTGCTTGGGGGAGGGCGGGAGGGGTGGTGGTGGAAGGGAGGGCGGGGCAAGTGTAGCACCAGCCTCTGTTCCAGGACCGGCTCTAGGCACCAGCGTTCCAAGCATGTGCTTGAGGCGGCACTTCTCAAGGGGCTGCACTCCGCTTTTTTTTTTTTTTTTTTTTGCTTCAGTGGCACTCCGCTTTTTTTTTGTGTGTGTGTGTGCACGCGCTTGGGGTGGCAAAAAACCTGGAGCCGGCCCTGCTCTGTTCTGAGGCATTAGCACTAAAGGGCTGTCAATGGCATTGCTGCACTGGTATGTTGGGGAGCTGAGATGGCAGCTAGAGCTGGGTTACTTTTTTGTATGTTACCCTTTTTGGTGAAAAAAATGCAGGTTTGGTGACAAGAGTTCTGTGAATTCATCTTGGCTTTACCAAATTGTCATCAAACAAACACAACATTAACTAACATTTTGATACTTCAGAAATGTTTTGATTTTGCAGATCAAAATAACTTTTAATTTAAAAACTTTGTTTAATATTATTAAACAATCAGAAACCGTTAAAACTGGTGAAATTGAAATTTTTGATTTTGTGAAAACCAAAAAATGACCCCAAACTTTTTTTTTTTCCTTTTTGATTCACCAAAAAGTTTGAAAAATTGTTTTCAGGTGGATCTTGACCCTGCCAGCAGGTAGGGGATCTTGGGGGACAACTACTGCACTGGTGGGGTGCAAAATAAACTTTATTAAGAAAATGTAAAAACAGGGAAAATTCAATAGTGAGGGGTATGGGGTTTGTTAAGGTAGACAATTGGGGAGGGGTTTCTTTTAGTAAATAGGATAGGGGGTTTCAATAGTGGGGTACAATACAGTTGGGTACAATACAGTTGGTAACCAATTAACACTGAAGTATAAATGTAACAGGTAGCTAACAGTTTCTATGTAAAGGGTGTGTCACAGCAGCATATAACCAACTAACAGTTATGGGTAAAATGTGTTAAATAACCAACAACTCTAGGTAAAAATATGTCACAGTTGCTTTTTACAGATTCAGACTAACACGGCTACCCCTCTGATACTTGATTATTGTAAGCGAATCGAGTCCTCTCTCCATCCTCCGATGCTACTGCCGTTCCTGTCTCTGTGCTTGCTGCTGTCCTGGGGAATGGTAAGAACTCCCTCTTGCAAACTCCCCCTGTCCTAGCTGCTGACCTTGTTTCCCCAGCAGACAGATTCCAGCTAACTCCTTGGTCTGTATCTGTAATCTGTTTCTGGCTCCGCAGCGCCTTTGCTGCTAGAAATAAGCCTGTGCCGCTGCTAGGCTGTGCCTTCCTGGACTGTATCCTGGGCTGCCGGCTTGCAGCCACCCCACTGCTGCGGCCACTACTAGTTAACACCCCGCCCCCCCGGGTTGTACCCTGGGCACACACCACTCTGCCCTCTGGAACTGCTCCCCCTCCTGATCTTTTGGGTTCTAGGTTCACATCTTGCATCTGAAGAAGTGAGGTTCTTACCCACGAAAGCTTATGCTCCCAATACTTCTGTTAGTCTTAAAGGTGCCACAGGACCCTCTGTTGCTTTTTACAATAATCAGTAGATCTCCAGGCACAAATTCGTTGTTCGTGGGAGGGGAGTTTAAAAATGGGGGTATGCTCAAAAACAAACGAGAGCGGGGAGAGGGCCCCCCAAAGACCCCTAGCTGATCAGACCAGGTGGCAAAGCAAGGACCTTCTCCGAGGTCTGATCAGAAAATGTCCGGCTTTAAAGGCAAACTCAGGCAGTTTTCCACCAGTACTTTTGATTGGCTCCTCTTGATACAGGGGAGGAGAGAAGGCAGGGAAAGGCTGCAGGTAAGCATAGGCATGCCTGGGCATGTTCTGAGCCACAGGTATGACTCAGATGCTTAATTAGTTGGCCACTTCAGGTCTTGCATTTCTGGGCAGCGCCTCCCACACCGAGCCCGGGTCTGAACAAAGGAACCAAACAAAGAAGCAAGAAGCCCCCTCCCTAGGCAGAGCAATGGCTCCAGTTAGTCTGTACAAGCCATTCCTATAAATAGGGCTGTGACTTTAGTTAGCACAATGGCCGGGAGGGGCGGCCACACAGGACAAACAGAAAGGAGAGGGGAAAAAAGGAATGCAGCAGGGGGACAGCTGTAACAGACAGATCTCACACCATTTTATTTAAATCACCAGTGAACTGAACCATCCATTATTTGCCCAGCTCTAGTGGCAGTACCATGAGAAGCCTTTGCTGTACCTATGTACAGACATAGTGCTCTGTTCATCCCTGGCTGCGTGCACAGTTACAATCCTATTCTGGCCCTCCCCAAAAAGTATTTTTACTCTGACTGACACACACACACACACACCAATGTTCTCCAAATCACTACTCAACCTCATATAACCCTCCTGCTTTCTCTGTCTGGGTCCCTGCTTACACACATCTCATATCATCTCTAGAACCCACCCCAATATCCCTGCTGTCCAGCCTGCTTTCCTGACTCACCAAAAGTACGTGCCGAGGACAGCTAGTGAGTCAGAGGTAAAGCTGGCTGGAAAAAACATTGATGAAAAGGAAATTGCATCATAAAAAAAGGTTAAAATAACATTAAGGTTGCAAAGTCAGGAAATGCTTAAACTGAAATCACCTTGCCAACCTTAACACGGTCCCTTTGTATATATTATAATACCATCTTTAATTACATGATCACATCCTATTTTTCCCCCATAGCACCCTGTCTCCAGTGCTTAGAGAACAAATTGGGTCTCTTGATTCAGTGTGTGGCTTCAGGCCTTATTTGCCATACACCATCCAAATCCCACTCTGAATACAGAAATATTAATTTTTTCATGGTATGGTATTCTCAGCTGTAGTATCTGAGGGCTTCATAAACATTAATTAATCTTCACAAAACCCTTGGGGTAAGGTGGTATCTCCATTTTTCTGAGAGGGAACTGAGTCACAGAAATTCAGATCAAAATTACCCATAAATTTTGGAATACACCTAGGGCCAGACTCTTTTAAGAGTACACCTTTACCCCAATATAACGCTGTCCTCAGGAGCCAAAAAATCTTACCGCGTTATGGGTGAAACCGCGTTATATCGAACTTGCTTTGATCCACCGGAGTGCGCAGCCCTGCCCTCTCGGAGTGCTGCTTTACCGCGTTATATCTGAATTCGTGTTATATCGGGTCGCGTTATATCGGAGTAGAGGTGTATTTTGCATTTTATATCACTTTATAAGGTTGAAAGCACAGCTCCAAATAATTTCAATTGGAGTCATGCGTACATAGCACTTCTGCAAATCTGACCCCAGGTGTCTTTTATTGGGCACTCAAAACAAGAACACACAATTAGTGACCACCTCTGAACATTTTGGTTTAAGGGACTTGCCTACCATCACATAGAAACTTTGTGTCAGAGACAGGGATAGAATCTAATTCTTCTGTGTGGCATTCTATTTCCTTAGCCAAGAGGCCATCCTTTCTCTTGCTAGAATCCTCTGCTTCACTCACCACACACCTTTCAATTTTTGCAATAAATAAGCGAGGAGGGCAACAGACAACAGCTCCTTTCACTACACAACCCTGATTCTTCATCAGAGCAGGTTCATCCTGTGCACTGAATGAGGCAGAGGTTCCATGGGGAGAGGGGGGAGTATATTATTTATGAAACTAAAGACTGTATTATAACACATACACACAAGGGGGCTGAGTTAAGGGTGCACAGGCAACTGTAAATCTGGCATTTCCTAACTTTTAAGTGCTGGACTTTGCAACCTTAACTTTCTCTTCATGTAGCTATTTTGTGATGTGATTCCTAAGTCTTTAAAAAAGCAAACTAGGAAGAAAAAATATTCTAACATGTGGAAACTTCAGGAGGATTGGAACCTTTAGATCCACAGCACAACCACTGCCACCTGAGTTAATGGAATATAAATGGTAACAGTAATAGGCTATTATTGTCAATGTAGACCAACCACTATGCAAGTGGCCACAGCTATTGGCTGATATCAGAGGGATTTTGAGATTCATGACTCCTGGGTTCATTTCCAGGTTCTGTATTCCCGTGGTTATTTACTCTTGTTCTTTCCTCTCTGCTCCTGTCCCCCATTCTCCTTCTCCCTCCAGCTCTGGTGCCTCACCCTTTTGTTTTTGAACCAGTGTGTTTCACTGGTCTCCTCCGTGCTGCCTGGGTGCCAGCAGGAAAGGGTTTGATGGTACTGAAGAGAGAGAGTCTCCCTGCTCCCAGTTCTGGTGCCGAGCATCAGAGCAAAAGCTGGGAAGAGAAAATGCAGAGAAAGTCCTCATTCTGGAGTATATCAATTTAGGTTGTGTTACTGTGGCAAAAAATCCAGTGAAGTAAAGGTTGTATGACTAGGCTGTGATGCTGACAAACTGTAATGGGAGGCTAGGTTGTGTGGAGATCACTAAACTTTTTAATTTTGATCTAAATCAAATCTCAAGCATGAGAGAGAGAGAGAGTGAGAACACACCATTTTCACAATGTTGTACAATTTTTCTACTTCTAATAATTTGTATGCTTCTGATCCATGTGTAATAGAAGCTACAGCAAACAGAAATGAAGTTCAATTTGCCTTCATTAAATTTCAGCATTTCTAGTGGCATTTCACTGAGAAAAATCTCACGAACAGACACTCTGCTTCCTTTTTATGTTTTTGGACACTGTCCAGGCAACACTCCTTTAAGCTGAAGTCTCATCAGTACCAAACTGGACACTTTCATAGTGGGAAGTGAAGCTCCATATGGCTGAGTAACTTGCTCTTCCATTTATAATCCACACTTTTTTATTTTAAGGGCACTTGAGAAATGGAAATCTGATAGTTGGAATCACATGGAATTACTAGGATTTACCATACTGGAAAAGGCACATAGTCTGATTGCATAGTCATCCAATGAGGGAACAGAAACCGTATAATATGCTATCGTAATCAGACCTAACCCATGCAGTTCAAATTCTGAATACTTGCACAGAACTCTTCATACCATGAAGTTAAAAAATCACAAAAAAGCCAAACCAAAACAAAAGTCAGACAAGTTTAAATAACCAGTTCACTGGAGGGATTCATTATCATGTTGTGGACATTCTGCAAGCAGAAAAAAGGTGAAATTCATCCACTAAATTATTCCCTACAAATTAGTCACATGGCCTTAATAACCAGTTACATTTTTTTACACTTTTTATTGTATTGTAGAGGATAATCTTGAACAAGTAGGAGTTGGACTAGACAATCTAACTAGTATTTTCCACCTATATAGTAGATTTTACATGCTTAAACTGTCTTGAAGGAATTTGTCCTTCTTTGTAATTATTTAACAGTATACGTCTTACGTTACCCTGGAGTCTTTTTTTAAGTGAGAAAAATGTTAAACATTTTTTGTTGCTTCATTTAACCAAATATGATCATGATGAGTGTATAACCCATTCAGAGGTTGGCAGAAATGAGCTTACCTATCTCTCTGCTAGAGAAAGAAACACGGTTGTCTTCTGTGAGTACAGGATTTTGGGGTGGGGGGAGGTGTAGCAAGGTTGGACTAGCAACTGTGGGGAATTAATTCCCTGCCATCACACTATATAAGAGGAATGTGTGCACCCTGTGTTCTGGGGTTAGTTGTGAGAGGAGAGCTAAGAAGGGTTGGGCCTCCTGAACCTGGCTGAAATTAGTTGTGCTTTAGACCTTTCTTTGGACTTGGCTAAAACAATCATGTTCCTACTTTGGCTAAGGGAAGCCCTGTTGTCTCCTAGTCCTTAGACCTTAAGGCAGGGGTAGTCAATAGGCAGACCATGGGCCAAATCCAGATTGCCAGACGCTTTTGAATGGACCCCCAAACCTTTTTATTTACCTATTATTATAATTATTGTTATTTAAAAAAAAAATGTCCCTGGCGTCTGGACCTTGACTATACCTTGACCAAGAAAGCTGGACCTTGACAAAAAATAATTGACTACCCCTGCCCTAAAGACACTACAGGATATTCTTGTTTACTTTTTCGTTTTTACAGTAACACATACCACAAGAGCATTCAGACTCCCCCTAGGGGTGCAGAATCCTTTGCTGCCTGGCTGGTCAGAGTATTTTCACAGGGGGAAACACTTTGCTTAAAAGGAAAGAAAAGAGGTGAGTGTATATAAAGATGAAGATGGTGAATCCCAGACGGGCAGAGATCACTGCTGCCATCACAAACACATCAGACAACTGGTAAACAGATGAGATAAGTGCACTCAGATTGAAGTAGCTTAGTCTGCCTGAAAATTCTCCAGCAGCAGCAGGATATCCATTAGGCAGAGACAGTATCATTACATGAGAAGCACTCTACTGTCAGTTTTAAAATAAGTTGCTAAAGAAGTACCTTGTGACCAGAAGACAGGTCTGGATGCCATGTTGTATCCTGCTGTCGTGTACTCTCAACACACTTGCCAACTTATATTGTGGTTTGATTAGATGGCCTGGGGGAAGATAATTAACACTGTATTCTCACTTGTAGGGTGATACCTTTTATTAAATTCTGACTGCACATGGCAGACTTGCCCCTCATTTGAAACTGAGGACAACTTGGAACTCTGCTTAGAGTGAGGTGGGAGTTCTGGTAAATGCTCATATCACTATGCAGTTTGGAAGGGCAACTCCACTTACCATATAAACTTGTATAAAAGGCACCTTCAGCAACTACTTATACAATATTATATGCAAGCAAGCATATTCATAGTAGTATACTAGAGAGGTGGGTGTAGATTTAGCCCTCTCAAAAGGATCCAGGGACAAGCATAGTTTTAGGGGTGTAAGGACTTATTCTAGACAGCCCCATAAAACAGATTATTTAGTAAAAGAGGTGAGATTAGCATCATAGGCTATTCCGGGAGTTTTGGAAGAGAGGGACTGCCACTCCATCTTGTGTGTCGCTGGCTCTAAGGAGGGACTTTTTAAAACACCTGTTTACCAGAACTTCCTGGTAAACACTTGCAAGGAGAAACTCCCTCTGTTTAAGGCTTTTGAACTGTGTTGATAGTCTCTGCCAGCTGATATTGTGCAAATAGTGTAAGGTATCCTTTATAATGTAATGTATTATTATGCTGTTAACAGTCTTTTCAGTTTATATTTCCTGGGTTCTAGTCCTGGCTCTGCCATAGATTTTCTATGTGACTATGGATAAGTCACCTAATCTTTCTGTGCCTCAGTTTCCTCCTCTGTAAAATGGGCACAATAACCCTTGCCTACTTTTGTAAAGATCTTTATGATCTAGAAAAGGCACTTCTATTATAAACAAAGTCACTTTTCTAGCTAATTAACCAGAGTGAATGGGGGGATAGGAACAAAAGAATGGCAATACTAGGTCAGACCAATGGCCAATCGAGACCAGTATCCTGTCTGGCGACAATGGCCAATGCCAAGTGCTTCAGAGGGAATGAACAGAACAGGTAATCATCAGGTGATCCATCCCGTTGTCCATTCGCTCTTTAAGCACATCCACAGCATGGGGTTGCATCCCTGACCACCTTGGCTAATAGCCATTGATGGATCTAGCCTCCATGAACTTATCTAATTCTTTTTTGAGCCCCGTTATAGTTTTGGCCTTCACAATGTACCCTGGCAATGAGTTCCACAGGTTGACAGGAGAGGTGACAATTGCAAGAAAGTGTCATTCTTGCGCTATATTCTATTTTACTTTGGAAAAAAGCCAGCTGTGAAAAGAAAGCATCTCTTAGGGAACGTCTACACTACAAAATTATGTCGACCTAAGTTATGTTGACATACAGCCACCGCAGTAATTAAATCACTTTTGTATGTCCTCACTGTGCTCCTAGTGTTGTTGGAGCACATCGTCACCAGGAGCACTTGCACCGATCTAAATGTCAGTCAGACAGGCATTGTGGGATGATTTCTGAAAGGCAGCAACAGTTGTTGTAAGCAACACAGTGTCTACACTGACACTGCATCGACATAACTACATCAAACGAGGCACTACGCCTCTCACAGAGGTGGAGTTAGGGCAGGTCTACACTACAGCCGGGATCAACACTCTGAGATCGATCCACCAGCGGTTGATTTAGCGGGTCTAGTAAAGACCCGCCAAATTGACTGCAGATCGCTCTCCAGTCGACCCCTGTACTCTACCCCCGACGAGAAGAGTAAGGTAAGTCGATGGCAGATTTTCTCCCGTTGACCCCCCCACGGTGTAGACCCCGTGGTAACTCGACCTAAGGTATGTTGACTCCAGCTATATTATTCACGTAGCTGGAGTTGTGTAGCATAGGTCGACGTACCGCGGTAGTGTAGACATAGCCTCATTAAGCTGGCGTAGTGGGCAAGTTACATCGGTGGGAGCGACATTTTAGTGTAGACACGTACAGAGTTAGGTTGATGTAAGCTGCCTTGTGTCGACCTAATTGCGTAGTGTAGACCAGGACTAGTAACTGAGCTGACCCCAGAACAGAGCTGCCCGAGGCACTTAAACTGTGCTAGGGGCTACCAACCTGTGGCTACTCAAATGAGTGCAAAGGTGCAACCAGCAGTGAGAATTGCTGAGTCTGCACAGGGATTTCCCTACATGCCCTCTGGTGTACACCCTCCCTGAATTTCCCCACTCCCCCCACCCCCCAGTTTTGTGAACTAGTTACATGCAGTGTTGCCAATTTAGTGATTGTTTGGAAATTTGAATTGAAATTTAAACATTAATACACACTTTAAAAGCATATAAAGTGTATGATAAAATACATATATCTGAAAAAGTATAATAGATTTGAAAAATATGAACATAGACTAGCTTCCTTATACAGCTGTTGTTTTTTATGACAATGTCAGTGCATTCATTTTGGTGACATTGGTCAACCTAATAATTTCAAATTATGATTTGTAAGCAAAGTCTAAATGAGCTCTCCCTGACAGCCAGTGATGAGCTGGGGGCTTCAGGACCAGATTGTATTCACATTCACATCTAATCTACCTAGGTATTCAGCAAACACAGCTGTGTTGCCCAAGTGATAGATTTTGGCTGGGGTTGGGTTACAAATCACTTGAATGCGGGGCGGGGGCGGGGGGAGAAGGGGGGAAGGTGGTAATGATATGTTGTTATTTTTATTGTATGAGTAAAGGGCAGTAGAACTGTACTTAGCCTGTGCTGA
Organism: Emys orbicularis; assembly: GCF_028017835.1. NCBI lineage: Eukaryota > Metazoa > Chordata > Testudines > Emydidae > Emys > Emys orbicularis. Next base: position 167,340,158 of record NC_088683.1, read on the forward strand.
TCAAGGGCATCAAGAGAGAGGGTGGGGACAGATGTTTTGCTTGATGATCTGACCCTCTCCACTGTTTAAAGACAGAGCTGATTAGGCTCCATAGATAGTCTTTTGTTTTATTAAGTGACCACTACAGCTGAAATCACTGATAATCAGGTCTAAGTGCTTAGACCTGCTGCGGGACAGTGTATCTGTGGAAGAGACGGCCCAGTCTGCACTAGCAGTGAGGTTCCCCCACTGAGAGCGCAGCTGAAATCACTGAGAGCTGGTGGAACCTCAAGAGACCAACTGGCAGAAGTCACAGTGGCAGGTGGCAGCAGAAGGTGACGGCGCAGGGCCATTGGCAACAGAGCGATGGAGTGAGCAGTGGCACAACGAACAACAGTGGCCAGAGCGAACAGTGAGCAGCTGGAGGAATGAGCAAGGTGCATTCTTGCCCCCCACCTGGGAGGTGAACTCATGTGAAAGCACCTCTGAACTCTGAGTCTCCACTGACAAAGGACAACACGGTGAGTGTTAATGAGGATGTTATGAATGCTGGAGACACAACACAGTTCATGTGAACAAACATGGCTGTGGCATCATACTTTCTATTTAAGCAAGAAATACCACACACTGCAAACTGGAGGCCAATGTTAAGTGCATTGTCACTTGTTCATCCTGAAGTTGAACACTGGTTCCAAACAAGACCAGCAAATGCTCACTATCTTTCTGCAAGAAACTCAACTGACTGGCTAGAAGCATGCGGTGCAACAGTGAAAGAGTTTTTCAAGAGTTGAAAAAGTGAAGAATTCTCTCACCACATTCAAAAAATTTGCATACATGGCTGATGAATGCACTGATGCAAATGGGTGTCAAGTATTAAGTAATTGTGTACGTTATCTTGATGTCAGTGGTAGGCCAGTAGATGCATTTCTAGATATTCAAGTTATAGAAGACACATCGGCTGCATCTGTGACAACCCACATCTTAGAAGAGTTAAATGCTTGTCAGTTGGACCCCAAACAGATGGCTGCTTGTGCATTTGATGGAGCTGCAAACTTCTCTGGAAGACATGGTGGAGTACAAACTTTGCTCAGAGAAAAGTGTAACCCTAATCTCTCCTATACACACTGCAGGGGCCATCTACTCCAACTAGCGCTCGTACAAGCTGCAGACTCTTCAAAAGACATTTAAAAAGCTATAAATTTAATGTCTTCATTATATTCTTTTTTCAGCAAGAGCCCAAAAAGATTGAATATCTTGGAAAATATAGAAGATACACTGGGACTGAAGTTCAAATTAGTCCAACTTGGGAAAACCCTCTGACTTTCTCATGAGTGATCCTTGGCTGTAGTCTTAAAATTACTCCAGATGTTATTACTGGCTTTGGAAAGTATCTACCAAGATGGGATGGATCTAAGTAGTGAGGCTGGTGGATTACTTTTGCTACTACTTTCGATGAAGACTATTGCCATTCTATCTCTTGTAAGTCTACTGTTGAAACCACTTGGGTCATTAAACAATGCCATCCAGGCATCTGCTACAACAGTAGTAGATCTTTGTCCAGCAATGGAAGCTACATTTGGATCAATCAGAGAGATATCCATTGAAAAAGTACTGGAAGAAGCAAAGACTTCAGTCCAGAAGTTGACTAATGAAGGCATTTATATTGAATCCTTAAGTGAAGAGGACAAGAAGTGTTTGTTAAGACAACTGAAAAAGTACACAGACTTGATTCTTTAAAATCTACAACAGCGACTTCTAGATTCTATTCAACCTCTACGTAGCTTTTACAGATCCCTGTCCTATAAAACACCGACAGTTGAGTGGAGTGAGGCACTACCAGCTATGAGGCTGCCATGTGCTCAGGACAGAATAGAGAATTTGAACACAGAGTGGAATATCATACGATGAATGAATGAAGAGTTGACTTCAACTTCTTTTTTATCATCACTAGTGGCTTGACCCGATCTTTGTGCTATGTTTCCTGGGATGAAAGAAGTAGGAATTCATCTCTTGCTACTCCCAGTCACAATAGCTAGCGTTGAGTGTTCTTTTTCATCATTGAATAGAATTATGTGTTCTGAAAGAAGTCACCTTCTGCCTGATCATGTGAATGAACTAATGAGCATATCAGTTGAAGGAATGGAAGTACCAGACACACAAGAACCCACCAAAGATGAACGCATTGCATTCAAGAAGTTCATTAACAGAGTTGTGCAAAATTATAACAAGAAACCAAGAAGGATGTAGATGTAGTGCTCCATAGCACGGGAGGCTTGAGAGTCAACTTTAGTTTGTGTGATGATTTTAAAACATGAGTTAAATCTAATAAAATGGTCATGAAACATTTTTTCAGTTTTTACTATGGTGCCATACAGCCCACATTCTCCCTCGCAGTCTCACCCCTCATCGGCCCTGACCCCCCACCCCGTAAATTCGAATACCCCCCTCCCATTTCAATTCCTGGGGAAAACACTGGGACTCCTGCAGTGGTTTGAAGGGGGGCACCAAAACGCTGGTATGTCTTGGAGGGTGGCCCAAGCTATGCCCCCTTTTTGGGCCCCCTGCGGACATACCTATGAGTAAAATACAAATTAAAGAGATACAGGACCAGTGTCCGATTGAAACGCCCTGCAAAATCCCGCACCCCCTTAACAACTGCACAGGGAGTGCGCCTGCCAGTTTAAATGACTGAGACCGGGGGGGCAGGGACAATGCCGTAAGCCCGCAGCTTGGGACTGGCTCTCTGCACACTTTCAAGAACCCAGAGAGGCGCCCCTGCCCAGACACTCTCCCCTCCACGCCCCTCCGCTCCCTCCCCGCCGCTCAGTGCCACATCACTCCAGCCTCCGCCGTACGCGCCCGCCCTCCGCCTGCAGAGGGCGGCTTGCCTGTCTTCTGCACGCGGACCCGGGAGCAAGAGACTGACTGCGCCTGGAGCCCATCCGAAGGCGCCGAGACGGCAGCGCTACCAATGAAAGGCAACCGGGGGGCGTTGCAGACAGGCCAGCGCTGGAGTTTAGCGCCCAGCGGTGTCGCCAGCGGAGGCACAGCTGGGCAGCTGCGGTGGGGGAGGGGGGCTGCATCCTTTGCAGACAACAATTGGAGGAGTTCTCTACGTGCTGCAAAGAAGACGCGGGGGAAGGGGGTGTTAATGTTTCACTCCCACTCAGAGATGGGAGGCGGCGGGGACTCGGCGCACAGCTGGACTGTAAAGGTGGCTGAAGGCAATAGCCGCAGATTGGTCTCAGTTCAAGTTTAAACAGGCAAGAAAGCAGGAGGGAGGAATTACAGAGAAACAGTCCAAGCTAGGTAAGGGGTTGCTTAATATATGTTAAAATGGTTTAAACTTTGTACTGACTGTGGAGAGGGAAGAAAACAGTCCGTGCCTCAAAGCAGATGCCGCCTGCCCTGCACTAGAGCCTCCGATTTAAAAGGAGTTGAGCGGCTGAAACGGTGTTCCCTGCATGCATCCCCTAAATTATTTGCTTTAAATCCTGGTGTGCTGTCTGCTGGGTGAGCCCCATTTCCTTCTCGGTGAGGAAGGGAGTTGCATCCAGCAACGTGTGCTCTCAGACACTGCCTTCCTTACTCTAGACTAGTGTCTTGCATTCTTGTACAAACACTTTCAAACAAGCCACCAATCAGACTAGGAGCAAAGGACTAGGAGTTTTGTTTCCTAGATTCTTGGGTACTATTCCTGGCTCTGGGTAACTCCTCTGAGGGTTGCTCTGAGGACTAATCGACATCCCTAACTTTTGTTGAGATCCTCTGCTGAAAGATGAGAAGTGCATAGCAGGAGAACTGAGGGATAGCAGAGTACCCTCATTTATTACCTGTACAATGTGTCTGTTATAGTCAAGCGGTACTGACACTCTAGAGTACATTCAGATACTATATACAGTATCTCATAATTTTTTATGGGATTATATAATAATGCACTTCATTTTAAACCCATAAATATTCTGGACTATTCCACTCAAAGTGTGGGTGACTTCTTACTTCAGTTATTATAAATCATTGACATCAGCAATTCTGAATCATGAAATAGAGGCTGTTGAAAATGTTATGGATGTGAATGAAACAAATCCTACTTAGTTTTAAGTTGCTGGCACTGTTTACCTTTCTCCCTTGTTCTGGGGTCTTTCAGGTTGAGAGAAATCTGTGTTTCGTCTTCAGTTTCTGGCTGAAAGAATTGAATTGGAATTTAATAACTATCACTTATTAAATGGTAGAAACTCCCAAACTACCAGGCTCCCTATTTTACTTTATTCTGTTTAAAATCTCTGAGTGCTCCATGTTATTCCAGTTTTCAGAAATCACTCCTCCTCCTCCTCTGATAGTTCTACAACTTTACATGTTCACCGAACTGCATATTCCAAATGTTTTTTTACCTTTTTAGTAGGCAGCTTTTAGAATTTTCAGCAGTTGGCAACTGAAATGCACAAGAAGTTAAAGTTTTAAAGTGTTTATACCTCTGCATTTTTAAATCAGAGCTTGTGTGATCATTTTGTATTTGTACACCTGCTACTTGTGATTTGTCTGGTGTTATAACTTTATTCTGATAGTATTATGATCTTGTGTAACTGTTTTTGTTCATCTGTTGAGTAATGGCACACACTTGAGAGTCACCATAAGTAGGTCACCATTGTAAATAAAAATGTGTTGGTGTTGCTTTTGAGGACACATTGATCATTCACACTAAAATCACCATTCCTAATCCAAATTAGAGCTGGATGAAATTTTGCCAGTGAATAGTTTATTTGCTGAAAAACATAGTTTTGGTGGACCTGAAACTAGTCAATGCATTGAATTCACTGAATAGATTTGACCAGACTGAAAAATCAAAATGTTTCAGTAACATCAAAATGAAACATTTGATTCTGAGCCAACTCAGTTTTCGTTTTACTTTGTAATTTGCTGGAAATATTCAAAAGAAGTTTTCAGTTTGACCCAAATGAAACTTTTTTCAATTCTTTGGAATTGCCAGCAAACTGAAAAATCCATTATTCACCCTGCTCTAATTCAAATGTCTTCTTACAACATTCAGCATTACTTATTTGGGCTTTCCCCATATTTACCCTCTGTGGGTGGAGTAGGTTAATATTAGAGATTTTTTTTGGTCTGTGGTGAATATGGGTGGAAACAAGGAGAATTACCATAGGGGTAGAATAGTAAAATGGAGTGAATGATTGCAGCTATCTTTGGATAAACTTTCTTTTTGACTTACTGTTGGCTGTTTTCTGTCTTCTCTTGAATATTGTATCTTTCTGTGACTAGCCCATTTTTTTCATTTACAGCAGCAAGTGGCCAGAGCAGTAGCACCAAAAGATTTAAAGGCTTTCTCCAGTTCATTAGTCTTAAGACACTGTTGAACCAGGATTTGTCAATGGCAAAACTCCTATTGATGTCAGTGGGAGCAGATATGGCCTGTCTTCTGCTACTTAGTCACCACAGAGCCATACCGTATTTAGTTATAGCAGAGAGCAATTGACATTATTATCCTCCTCCCTTCCTAGATGCTCACTGGACTGGGCAAAACTCTTGTGGCCTTGGTCATTTGCTTGGCAGACTTTCCACACATAAGTAAGCAAACTCTATTAAAAGCTCTTAGTTTGTACTGTGCAAAGAAATGAGTGCTACACCCATTCTTTACTACAGGGCAGGGTACCATACAGGCCATGCTTAAGAGTCCAGCTCCACCTTTCTTCCCAATGGAAAAGAAGAAAAAGCTGTAGGTATGATCATAACAATGTGTTCATTAGTTAATAAGAGTGCCAGGCCAATTCTTGGTCACTCTTTTCTCCAGTTCAGGAAGTGGGTTAACACTTCATTCAGGTTGCTGAGCCTGTATAATTCTTTTCACCTCACTTCTTCAGCACTAACTTTTTAACTAGGCTAAGCCTGGACTAGGATATCTTATAACTTTGTATTTCCCTATATTGTTGTGCCTGTTGCTTTCTCTACAGGGGCTCAGGGTCAAGACACGTCTAAAATTGGGGCCCGTTGAAGTCAATGATGATGCTTGGCTGTATCTTGGAGGAATATTTGGCCTATTACTTGTAGCCATTGGTTTGGTTGATCTATTAAGACCTTATCCTGTGGCTACTCTATGGGTAGCATTCTTACTGTCTTCAATAGGGTTTCTGCCTGCAGAGGGGCTGCAGCATTGAGCCCTCTTATGCTCTGTCCATCATTTTGGAGGATTTTTCATTTCCTACTAATGTTACCATCATTACCAAATGCCCATGTAGTCACTACAAGGTGAAATGTGCTCTGTTAAACGGGGAATATCCCTGCTTCTGGGGTTCACATGCCTGGGGGGCATTGGGCTTACTTCCAGGACAAGTTTTCAAACTTAACAATACTGTTTGTGTGGTGTGCCCAGGCCTTCTTCCTCTATCTCTCTTCCCTGTCCCATATGGCTTTTTGCATCTCCTCACAGTAGTGCCTGCCAGGGGCAGTATGCTCATTCAGCTGCATGAAAGTCAACATGCGGAGCACACTGCCTCTCGCAGGCCCTCTCTTGAGGAGAAGACTTCCAACAGCAGAAAAACATGAGGCTCATGGAAGAGGGAGGGGAACAGGCTAGGCCACTGGGCCTAGCCTCAGCTCACATGAGTGCTTCTCCTCTGCTCAGCCCAAGTGTTTTGCTGGATGCAGCTGGCCTGATGGCAATTAGCCACGTGGCAGTCTCCCACTCTCCCATTACTCTGTGTTTGTTCACTACCTAGCATAATGGGGCCCTGGTCCATGGCGGGAACTCGTAGGAGCTACCGTAATACAAATAAATAATAACCAGGCAGTATCACCAGCCTAAAGCATTCAAAACTCCTGGGTCAGGCCCCTCAAAATTATGAGACTCAAACATACATTTTTGGTCTTTTAATTTGCCTTCTGTTTTCTGAGCTGTTAGTGTTCATATTTTTCAGCTTTTCTCTGCAGCTATGAAAGTTAGAAACGTTTTCTAAATGAAAGCTGAGATTCTCACATGAGCTTGGAAGCTGGGGCTTTAAGAAAAACACTAAGTATCGTGAGACTTGTTCTATAATCACAAGAGTTAGCAACACTGCAGTGCAGTCTTCCATGAGGAATCTAGAGTGCGTTTGGGGTGGCTTGGGTGTCTCCCCTCTCTCTTGTTCCTAACCTCATTTGCTTTCAGCAGCAGAAGGTGACAGTAATCAACTGTCATGAGCATCACCTGCTGCCCACTCTGCTCTCTGGCTAAATACAGCCAGCTGCTGTATCCTGTGGTGTGGCAGGGCCATCTCTGAGAATGTTGACAAGAACAGTAAAACAGGTTAAGGCCCTGTCTATCTCTGAGGTTAGTCCTGATTCAGTGGTAGCGGCCAGCAACCAGTATAGCTGCTGCCCAGGGAAACCTGAAATGTAGATGAGGAAAGCTGCAAATTGTACAGGATGAGTTAATTTTGCTTGAAACAGGAATAAGAGGAAATGGTGTAAATCATAGCTTTCTTTGTCTACTCCAGATGCTGGACACAGATTGCTAAATCCCAAGTATTGACAAGGTAATGACATCTCATGTTCTATGTGTTATTGACCGTAGTGTGGGTCAGAAGGAATTTCTTTTTTCCACTTCTGCTCATATGTTTTCCCATGTTGACTTTTCAAATTTCCCTGCAGCATCACGTGTTGGCCAATCCTGGAGCAAGTATACTGGACTTGATGGTAAAAAAGTTTGTAAAATACTAAGTGTGCAAGTATAAATTGGAATGAATCATCTGGTGAACTTGGAGATAATAAGAGTCATTATATTGTTTATTATAGCTCATAAATGTACTAAGTGCTTCAAAGATGGCTCCTGCTTCAGATCACAATCTAAATTGTAGATAGATCACAACCTCTAGGATGACAGACCGAAGGGATGGATGGGGTGAGGAAGCCACGGTTTATTGTAATGAGGTTACATGGGTACTCGGTTTATACAAGCCCACATGGTGTTTTATGAAGTTATTTTTAATAAAAATTATATTCACTTGCTTGTATTGCCTATCACAGAATTAAGTTTTCAGGAGAGATTTAAATGGGGAGGGTAGCAGCTTTACATAAGAACATAAGAACATAAGAAAGGCCGTACTGGGTCAGACCAAAGGTCCATCTAGCCCAGTATCTGTCTACCAACAGTGGCCAATGCCAGGTGCCCCAGAGGGAGTGAACCTAACAGGTAATGATCAAGTGATCTCTCTCCTGCCATCCATCTCCATCCTCTGACGAACAGAGGCTAGGGACACCATTCCTTACCCATCCTGGCTAATAGCCATTTATGGACTTAGCCACCATGAATTTATCCAGTCCCCTTTTAAACATTGTTATAGTCCTAGCCTTCACAACCTCCTCAGGTAAGGAGTTCCACAAGTTGACTGTGCGCTGCGTGAAGAAGAACTTCCTTTTATTTGTTTTAAACCTGCTGCCTATTAATTTCATTTGGTGACCCCTAGTTCTTATATTATGGGAATAAGTAAATAACTTTTCCTTATCCACTTTCTCAACATCACTCATGATTTTATATACCTCTATCATGTCCCCCCTTAGTCTTCTCTTTTCCAAACTGAAGAGTCCTAGCCTCTTTAATCTTTCCTCATATGGGACCCTCTCTAAACCCTTAATCATTTTAGTTGCTCTTTTCTGAACCTTTTCTAGTGCTAGAATATCTTTTTTGAGGTGAGGAGACCACATCTGTACACAGCTTTGCAGGACAATGTCAAGAGAGTGTTCTATGAAAAGAGATTCATCATGGGGGTGGGTTGGGAAGAGCAGATGCTTGTGGGAGAAGTGGCCGGAGGGGACACCAAGGCTGGCACCATTGGAGTATCTACTTGCACACTTCATTCAACTTGAACAATGAATATAAAGATCAGTTTCACATTCTGGTTCTCATGTACTGGTATGATGCTGTAATGTTTAGGTTTCACAGGCTGCAGGGGAATCTTTAAATCCAAACACAGGTTTTTAAAACTTTCTACTTATCTTAAATTTGAAAAATCTTAATTTTGCAACCTGACATTATATCTTTTTGTTTTACGATGCTGTATTGGCCCTGATAAAACTGATTTAAGAGCTACTGATACCTCCTGGGAAAAATAACCAGTTAGAGGCACCTTTGCCTGTCATATCATGAATGTGTCTGATCAGAGATAGTTGCATGAAAACTGGCTCTTTGTTCTGAAGAGTGTATCTGTTCCAGCTGCTTATTCTAAGGTGCCTGTACCCTGCAAAATTAAGTATTCTGCACTTGAAATCTTAATGCTCTCGCTGGTGTCAGACTCTACAGTAATTAGTTGTGATACTGCAAATAGAGAATTATGATTTCTGGTTAGGAATAAGATGGACCCACCCTCAGTAGATGGAGGTCATTCCTCCTCCAAAAACAGTGCTTCCCAGACCCTTAGACTCTAAAAAATAGCCTGGACTGAAAGTTCAGAACATTTCAAGGTTAGTCAGTTTCCTAATGGTTAGTGATGTGTGCGCACACATTTTTTAAAATGGTTGCAATTCCTTTGTTTTTGTCTTTCCTTTCAGAAAGAACCTGAAAGTGGACATATAAAATGTAATGCCTTTACTTCAGAACACTTTACAGACTAACTGTTAAAGGGCCACATAAGTGCCAAGTGCAGTATTAACTATACAGGAGGTCTTTGTTGTATTTGTCACATTTTATTTTTTAAATGAGCTTTCTTGACAGCTGCACTGTCTTGTTAGATCCATTCCTCTGAAACACTCATAATAGTGTAAATTGGTTGCAAGGGAATTCTGTGGTTCATAAAACTGATTCTAATACAGTCCAAATGATATGTTCTGTCATATTACTTCTCCCAAAATGGGCTTTGACTTCAAAGTCATCAGCTGAGATAACAAAGCCTTCTCTTCTCTTGGCATTTTGCTAGCATGTGCACCAGCAATGCTTGGTGTGTGAGCATGCATAGAATTCTAAGGAGTCATAGGATTATAGTGGCCAATGTGGCTTAATATATTGTGTGTCCTTTTTGTGGACTGTGTGATCTCTGGTTGAGCAAGAGGTATTTATAATGCCACAGAGACTGTTCAGTGAAGTGACTTTAGTTGGTTTAGAGACAAGTAGGAAGACTTATTTCTTCAGGGAGGGAACTGAAATTGCTAGTACAAGACCAAAACCAGTGTGCCTGATGCAGGTATTGAGAAGAACTCAAAGTTAGCATTATGTGGCACTTGGAAATATGTTATTCTATGAAGGTCCAAGTGATCATTAGATTGTAGGACTAATCAGATTGTAGAGCCAAGCTCCTTCTAAATAAAATAAAATATATAAAAAAAATCCAATAATATCCCATGAAATCACAAAGTTGAACTTGCTCTTTACATTTTTGTTTCCAGTGATAATTTAGTGCTTAATGAAAGGTTCCAAATTGGCAAATTGATTGAAATCCTATATCTGCAGAGCAGCTCTGACAATAAGAGCGAATGGAAGAGAAGAAGCTTGTAGTGGAAGAACTGGACATGCAAAAGTCCATGGGTCCTGATCTAATGCATCCAAGGTTTCCTCCAGAGATGGTGTGGCTATATGGGAATAGGAACAGATGCAGCAGGGACGGGTGAAGGTGGACTGAAGGGTTGAGGAGACTTGGAGTGAGGGGCCATCACTGAAGGATGAGGAATTGATGGATTGGAGGCACTAAAAGGGGTAGGTGATCGATACAGCTATGAGATCTGAGCAGGGAATGAATGCTTTTCTTCTGCACAAAGGTGGTGCTGCTGGATTGCAGATCTTTCTTGTACCTAAATTGTAATTGGGGGAGATAATTTTTTTAATGCAAAGTACATGTTTAGAAAAAAGGAAGACAACAAACTTCCCCACCCCCTTCAACTGGAAACTTACATGCTGGGACATGGGTATGGACTCACAGAGGTAACTGACTCATGAAGAGGAGCAGTCTGAGCGCAGGACTGGGAGATGAGCTCCTGAGTTCTAATTCTGGCACTGATGCTCTCATGGTGGCCATGGGTAAGTCAGTTAGGCCAAAAATTTCAAGACTGTCTAGTGCTTTTGCCTGTCCAACTTGAGGCACCTTGGCCCTCACTTTCATAAGTATGTAGCACCTCTCATTCCAACTGAATTTAAAAGAGAGCTACAGATATTCAGCACCTCCGAAAATGTGGCTCAAGGTGTAATAGGCACCCAAAACCAGTGATCCTGTCTAAAAATATGGGCTTCCACCTCTGTGCCGCAGTTATCCTTGACCTAAGATCAGTATTACATGTATTGCCACACTTGTTATCAACTCCAAAGTAGCCCCATGCGAGCACATTTTCAGAGCTGTTTGGGGGTGATCAGCAGCATGATGCCCATTGACTTTGACAGCTTAATCTCTGCTTAATGTATCAGAAACATGGGATAAAACACACTTCCACTGCTAAGGCATCTTCATCTCCAGTTCATTCCAGGGTACTTCAGGAACTAGCTGAAGCAATCTTGAAACCGTTAGCAATTATATTTGAGAACTCCTGGAAGACGGGTGAGGTCCCAGAACACCAGAAGAATAATAGGGTTATAAGGAATAGCCAGCATGTATTTGTCAAGAACAAATCATGCCAAACCAACCTAATTTCCTTCTTTGACAGGTTTATTGGCCTAGTGGATGGGGGGAAGCAGTAGCTATCATATATCTTGATTTTCCTAAGGCTTTTGACACAGTCCCACATGACATTCTCCAGAAATAGGGCTTTGTGTCTGTCACGGAGGTCGTGGAAGTCACGGATTCCGTGACTTTCTGCAACCTCCATGACTTCTGCAGTGGCCTGTGTGACTGACTCCAGGGCTGCCCAAGCAGCTGGCTCTGGGGCCAGTTGCTCAGGTAGCCCTGGGGCCAGCTGCGTCGGCCGCTGCTGGAGTGGACCCGCAGCTAGCCACACCGACCACTGCTCTGGAGGCCCCAGGGACAATTGCACCAGCCACTGCTCTGGAGGCCCCAGGGACAGCCGCACCAGCTGCTGATGAAGTGGCCCTGGAACCAGCTGCATCGGCCACTGCTCAGGCAGCCCCGGGCAGCTGGCCCTGGGGACTGCCCCAGCAGCACCCCCCCCACGGTGGCCCTTCCCCCCCTGCAGCAGCACACCTCCACCCCCACCCCAAGGTTTAGTCAGGAGTATTTATAATATAAATCATGGATAGGTCACAGGCTGTGAATTTTTGTTTATTGCCTGTGACCTGTCCATGACTTACTAAAAATACCCATGAGTAAATTGTCCATAAGCAAACTAGGAAATGTGATCTAGATCAAATTACTATAAGATGGGTGAACAACTGGTTGAAAGACCATACTCAAAGAATAGTTATTGATGGTTCATTGTCAAACTGGGGGGATGTATCTAGTGGGGTTCAGCAGGGGTGAGTCCTGGGTCCAATACTATTCAATATTTTCATGAATGACTTGGATAATGGAGTGGAGAGAGTGCTTAAAAAATTTGCAGGGTGACATCAAGTTGGGAGGAGTTGCACACTGTGATGGGGTGTACAAACCCCACACTGAGGCTTAAGGGCTCATTTTGGGCTCAGCCAGCCCTCCCCCAACACACCTGCAGTAAATGCTCCATCTGCTGGAGGAATTAAAAGGCAGCAAATTAGCTCAGTTGGTGAGCAGTGCTGAAGGTGAGCAGACCTGCCGCCCACAGCTTCAGAAGTTAAAAACTTCTGCGTCTCCTGCCCAGAATGCCAGCTAGTCAGGCCAAAAGGGGGGATGAAAGCCCCCCTCGTCCCTCTCCCGGTCATCGATGTCCCCTTCGAATGAATTGGGATAGACCTTGTAAGCCCCCTGGAAAAAAGTGCCGCCAGATACAAACACCTATTGGTGATAGTTGATTTTGTGACTCGCTATCCGGAGGCAATCCCACTCCATAACACCAATGCAAAGACTATTGCCATGGAACTTTTGAAAGTCTTTGCTTGAGTAGGAGTTCCCAGGGAGATTCTCACTGACCAAGGCACCAATTTCACATCCCGCTTGATGAAACAGGTCTGTGAGCTTTTGAGAATAAAGAGCCCCTGTACCTCAGTTTATCACCTGCAAATGGATGGCCTGAAGGCTTCAACCGAACCCTGAAGCGGATGCTGAAAAGGTGTATGCCAGAAGACCTCCCACATTGGGATCAGCTGATTTCCCCCCCCCCCCCGTTTGCCATCCCACAGTCCTCTACAGGCGTCTCCCCATTCGAGCTCCTGTATGGGAGACGGCCCCGGGGAATCCTTGACCTGGTCCTGGAGATGTGGGAAGGACAAACTCCGAGAACTCAGAATGTCCTACAGTACGTCAGGGGGAGACTTGAGACTGTAGGAGCTGTGGCTAAAGGAAACCTCCTCACCACCCAACAAACCCAGGAACGCTCCTATAACAAGGGAGCGCAGGTACGCACTTTCAGGCCAGGCGATCGCGTCCTCCTTCTACTCCCGAGCACAGAGTCTAAACTGCTGGCCAAGTGGCAGGGACCCTATGAAATTGTGTGCCAAGTCGGGCCAGTCAATTATGAGGTTAGACAACGTGACAAACAGAAGCCCACCCAGGTCTATGACATCAACCTGCTGATGGCGTGGAAAGAACGAGAAAGTCTATTCATCACCCCGTGCACCCCAGCACCAGAACTGCGGCCCCAAGTACCTTACGCCTTGTCCCCAGGGGCTATACAGGTGGGGGAACAACTTTGCCCTGAACAAAGAGCCCAGGTGTCGAGCCTAGTGAAAGCCTTCCCAATGGTGTTTTCCTCCCTACCAGGAAGGACCCACCTCACACACCACCACATCCAGGCTGAACCTTGGACGGTATTGCTGCCACCACCAAGTGATTTACACAAAATTTCAGGGAAAGGTCACTTGGAATCCCTATCCCCCCAAAATATCCCCCCAAGCCCCTTCACCCCCTATCCTGGGAAGGTTTGAGAATAATATACCAATCAATTGGTTAGCAGTGTGAGCACAGACCAGACCCTTTGTCTTCAGGACACTGAAAATCAATCAGGTTCTTAAAAGAACTTTATTTGTAAAGAAAAAGTAAAAGAATCACACCTGCAAAATCAGGATGGAAGGTAACTTTACAGGGTAAATAAAAAGATTTTAAACACAGAGGATTCCCCTCTGGCTCAGCTTCACAGTTACAAAAACAAGAATAAAACTACTTCTGTAGCATAGGAAAATTCACAAGCTAAAACAAAAGATAACCTAACACATTTCCTTGCCTTACTTACAATTTCTGTGATTTTAGATGGAATATTCCAGGTATATTTTCAGGAGATGTTGTAACTGCTTGGCTTCTCTCTCCGTCCGGAGAGGAAACAACAAAGAGAGAGCCCAAACAACCCCCCCCCCCCAGATTTGAAAGTATCTTCTTTTCTCATTGGTCCTTCTGGTCAGGTGCCAACTAGGTTATTTGACCTACTTAATCCCTTACAGGTAAGGTGATTCAGTACAGCTGCCAAGGAGGGATTTTATGCTACCCTTCTCTCTATATTTATGACAGGGTCATTGAGGAATTCCACAGTGAGTGGCGAAGCCCTGTCGTATTAGTCCCAAAACCGCATGGCACTATCCGGTTTTGCATTGACTTCAGGAAGGTTAATGCAATCTCCAAATTTGATGTCTACCTCATGCCCCAGGTGGATGAATTACTAGACCGGCTGGGCAAAGCTCAGTACATCACCACCTTAGACTTTACAAAGGGGTATTGGCAAATCCCACTCACACCAGAATCGCAAGAAAAAATTGCTTTTGCCACTCCATTCGGTCTGTACCATTTTCGAACTATGCCCTTTGGACTCCATGGGGCACCCACGATGTTCCAACGCCTTATGGACCAGGTGTTGCAATCCCATAACTCATACGCTGCAGCCTATTTAGATGATGTAGTCATCTACAGCCGAACCTGGGAAGAACATCTGGCCCAAGTGGCGGCCATGCTCTGCTCCCTGCAACAGGCTGGACTAACAGCAAATCCTGCAAAATGTAAAATAGGGAAAGAGGAAACCACCTACCTGGGATACATTTTGGGGAAAGGCCAGATCCGGCCCCTTATAGATGAAGTCCAGGCCCTCAAGGACACCCCACGACCTACCACCAAGAAACAGGTCAGGAGTTTTTTGGGACTTGCTGGTTACTACTGTTGGTTTGTACCAAGATTCTCGACGATCGCAGCCCCTCTCACAGACCTCATCATGAACGACATCCCCAAGAAAGTACACTAGTCCGAGGCCTGTGAAAAGGCCTTTCAAGAATTGAAAGAACGCGTCTGTACAGAACCAGTCCTATTCAGTCCAGACTTCTCCAAAGAATTCATTTTGCAGACAGATGCTTCCGATGTGGGACTCGGCGCTGTTTTATCTCAGGAAATAAAGGGGGAGGAACACCCAGTGCTCTATTTGAGTCGCAAGCTGTTCCCACGAGAACAAGCCTACTCTGTCATAGAGAAGGAGGGCCTGACAGTGAAATGGGCCGTAGACTCGCTCTGATACTACCTCCTGGGAAACCCATTCAAGCTCGTCACCGACCATGCCCCATTAAGATGGCTAAACACCATGAAGGACACAAACCCCCGACTGATGTGCTGGTACCTGTCTCTCCAACCCTACGCATTCCAAATTCAGCATCGAGCTGGGAAAGCGCACCAGAATGCTGACTTCTTTTCCAGGGAAGAGGGGGCACAATTGTATGGCCCCGACTCCCCAGGCTCCATCTTGAGCGGGAGGGTGTGTGATGGGGTGTACAAACCCCACATTGAACAACATGGTCTTAAGGGGTCATTTTGGGCTCAGCCAGCCCCGCCCCGCCCCACCTGCAGCAAATGCTCCATCTGCTGGAGGAATTAAAAGGCAGTGAATTAGCTCAGTTGGGGAGCAGTGCTGAAAGTGAGCGAAGGCCTTGGACTGAGGTGATCCCAGGAGGGGAGACGAGAGAAAGAGGCCCAGGGAGGACAGCCTTAAGTAGTCTTGGTTGCCAGGTTACTGGTAGCTAAAAGGACTCTGGGTCGGAGCCTGGTAGAGTGGGAGGGCCCGGGCTTCCCTCCCCCACAACCCCCATGGCAGTCCAGGGTTGTGGCCATTACCACTAGGCCACGCTTCCCAACCAGACCCTGTGTGGAGACCATTACACACACACTTTGGGGGACAGGATTAGAATTCAAAATTATCTTGACAAATTGGAGAATTGGTCTGAATTCACCAAGATGAAATTCAATAAAGACAAGTGCAAAGTATTTCACTTAGGAAGGCAAAATCAAGTGCACAGCTACAAAATGGGGAATAACTGAGTAGGTGGTAGTACTGCATTTGATACGAGATGTCATAAGCATCCCACAGTTATTTCCTGATATTAGTAGTGGGAGGAAAAATTGTTATGGATATCACTGTGGTAACTTGACAAATGCAGACTTTCTAATGGCGACTTCTGTACTGGACGTGCTTCTCTCATAAAGCTGCCTGGATGGATAGAAAAGGAGGGAGGCCTTAGAATTTCACTACTCTGCATCATTTTTAAAAGTGTTTTTGGTTGACTGTCCTCTTTAGTGTAACATCCTCCGGGGTTTGATAAACACAGGAAATTACAAGGCATATGATGTAGCAAAGGAATGTGCAGGGAAGGAGAGCTACATGCATATATTGCATCCTCCAACTTGACAGTAGTTTGTATCCTGATCTAGTATAGGATATGTTGTCTCATTTTCTCATTATTTTAAAAAAGGTATTAATATAGTACTTCTAAAAACTACTAACAAGGCTTTGTGAATAACCAGGCAATGTGTTAGCTTCCCTGTGCAGTATGCCTCAGTGCTGTCTGGGGGAGCATGGATCACGTCACACCCTCCATCAATACCTGGCCCGGGCCGGGGAAGCGACCAAATTTGGTGGTGAATCCTGGTCACATGCCACTTGAGGCAAGTTGCCCGTACACTAAGGAGAAGCGCTGTCTGGCAAACCTAGCCCTGGGACTTGTAACCAGTCCTGTGTACCATATTAGTGCGGTGTGAAGAAATAGTCACTAGGGTAGTGGTCCCCAAACTTTTTACCTTGCGCCTCACCTTACCCCTGGCTGCTCCCTCCCCCAGAGCCACGGCCGAGAGTGGGGCCACGGCTCCAGGAGGGGTGGGGGTGGGGATTGGATTAGGGGGCTGAGACTGGGGCCACAGCTTGGGGCAGGGCTGGTAGCCAGGGCCCTGGGCGTGGGGCCAGTAGCCTGGACCCCAGTTACAGGGCCGTGAGTAGAGCCTCAGGTGCGGGGCCAGGAGCAGAGCCATCAGTTGGGGCTGGCGACAGGAGTGGAGCTGGGTGGGGCTCCTTCCCTGCCACCTGCAGGGGCTGGCCCAGGCCCCAGCCACTTCTTCCCGAATGTTCCTCCATGCCCCCCTAAAGGGGCGCGTCTCACAGTTTGGAGACCTCTGCACTAGGGAATAGTCTGAGTAATGTTTAACTCTGACTGGAGTTTAATTTAGGTCTTCAAAGGCAGAAATGAATGCATGAAACCATAGTGTTCCATTTACTGCATGGCTTGTTTCATAGCCAGAGGATATTGAATAAGAACTGACTCTTTCAAATCTGCTTGAGTATTAAAGCATAATTTACCTGACTGCTCCCTACATCTATGAGCCCACATCCTTCCTCCCATCGTGTGCTGTGACACCCAGCTGGCAGGGGTATGACATAACAAGCAGCATGTATGTTGTAGGTAGCTGATGAGTATGGATTTTGGGGGGACCTGGGAGATACAGATTTATAGGGGACACATCAATTTAAAGCATAATTCTGTTTGGTTTTTTTTTACAAGTGACACCTGGCTGTATAACTCAAGGATCAGAGATCATCTATCTTTATGTATGCTTAGTTTGTTTACTTTGTGCATTTGACAGCACTTGTGTGTAGTCATTTTCTGTTTCCCCTATTTGGAAAAGTGTGGTTTCCCCCCTTCTTACTTTGAAAGAGAAATGTGAATTGTAAATGGGCGATCTGGACATGTTTTAGGGCAGGAAATAACTTTTGCAATGTCAGTTTTCTTATTACCTTGCTTAATAGCTTATTCTTTAGTCTCAGGTATTATTGACTATGTACTAAATATGGCAGTAACATGCTGATCTGCATTTGAACCAGACATATTGTAATTGTAACCTGCCTCTAAATGAGGGCTTCTTATGGATTTAATTTGCATCTCTAATCCAGTATCTTGTTTTGATGTATGGTGCAGGGTAAGGCTTTGCACCTGCAGAGAATGACGAATGTAGACTGAATAAAACATTTCTAATTAATGGCATTCAGCGAGATCAAAACACACAGAGAGGGAAGATTTTTTTCCTTCACTCAGAGGAAAAAATAACATGTCTAAAACAAGGCAGCAGTACCATTCTGGTCAGCAGGCTTTGGACCAACCAAAGACTAACACTTTCCAGACAAATGGAATCTTTAAAAGCTTGAAACACAAGCACCACACCCCAGAATTTCAGATTGTGTTGGTGCTGCAAAGAGTGTAAGACCAAACTAGCAAGGTGCTGCTGAATAGTGTAAAAGATGCATGCGTGAGTGAGGAGCTCTTGAATCAGAATCTCTTAACAGTACATCTCTCACTCCCAAACTTGAATGGTTAGGCATTGGTGCTTGTGATGATCTCTGCTGGGCAGATCAAGAAATGGACTGGCTTTGGCAGACAATGCCACATCTCCCTGTTCTGATAGTTCGGTAATAACTGTCTCACAGATCTTTCCTCTATGTTAGACACATTTTTTTACTTCATTTGTGCACACTTCAATGGGATTTCTGTGTGGTCGGGACTCCTTGTATTTGTTTTAGCCCAGGAGTTCTCTGGTGCTCCCACAGGGTGGAACAAATGCTAGTAGGCTGTCTCAGGGATCTCTTCCCTTCCCATTTGTGATTATGTGGGTCTCCTCCCCTCCACGTGCAACTGGGCAACATCCTTGTGGCATCTTCAGCCACTGCTTCCATGGAAAGGTAATATTGGGAAGGTATCTGATGTATTTTTAGCATGTAATGGAGTTTAGCAGTTGGAAACAAGAAGTAGAGCGGACACTACATGACCAGCCAACATTACATGGGCAGTCAATGAGTACTTTGTGGACCACAGACCACAGCTGGAAAATGGCTATACAAGGTTGTATTGAAGGAGAAGGGAAAGATTCTAGAGCCTTCGTATTCTATTTATATCAGATTGACTGCATATGATGGGAATTCTATGATTATTATTGTGAAAGTGAAAAATCTAATCCATATTTGCTCCAAAATCTGCTGACCTGAATGGCACTGCTGTTTCAGCATTCACTAAGGGGGGATTGGGGTGGCAGAAATGGGCTTTAAGTATTTATACTATCTATCTATTTATCTATCTTTCACTGATCTCTTTGCCAGTATAATCTCAACACCTGGAATATTGTGTTGTAACTTCTTTTTTTGTCTTAGAGTGACCAGTCCTGGAAATCTTACAATCCTTCTCATTTTTGCAAAATTATGTAAACTTGTAAGACTCGGGCTGGGATTTTTAAAGCAGCCTAAGGGGATTAGGCACCCAAATCCCATTGAATTTCAGTGGTATTTGGACAACTAACTCCTTTAGGATCCTTTGAAAATTGCAGCCTACATATATCAAATTATAACAGATTGTCTTCCTAGAAATACCTTACTCAGTCAGCAATCTGTGTTTCTCTTCAGGTTTTTGGATTATAAAGAGACATGGGCAATTTCAAAGGTCATGCTCTGCCTGGGAGTTTTTTCCTCCTCTTTGGCTTGTGGTGGTCAGTGAAGTACCCACTAAAATATGTCTGTCGAAAGAACAAGAATGCTTGTTACCTTGGTTCCAGGGCAGGATTTCAGCGCCTGGAATTTATTGAGGGGATCGTCAAAGCAGTATTTGCCCTGATTGGTAAGTAAGACTCTGATTTTAAAGAGACAGAATAAAAAGATGAGGGCCACGCTAGTTAATGTTTTTATCTTTTAAAATTATCTATTTACTGTCAGTTTTATTATAGAGCTGGTCGTTGTTTTAAAAAAAAAACCCTAAAGCCCATGAATTAATGTCATAATAACAGTGAGGGTGATTAACCATTACAACAAACTACCCAGGGAAGTGGTGGATTCTCCACCTCTTGATGTCTTCAGATCAGGGGCGGCTCTATGTATTTTGCTGCCCCAAGCACGGCAGTCAGGCAGCTTTCGGTGGCTCACCTGCGGGACGGGAGGTCCGCTGGTAACGCGGATTCGGCAGCATGCCTGTGGGAGGTCCGCCAGGCCCGTGCCTTCGGCGTACCCGCCACCGAATTGCCACCGA